>NC_138291.1:180867500-181212500 GCF_965601325.2 Salmo salar | reverse complement strand
TGAAGGTAAAGAAAAAAACTGTTATGAAATCCTTTTACGTTGCATGTTGGAATGTTGGACAGGGCAGAGACTCAGGACAGGGCAGAGACTCAGGACAGGGCAGAGACTAAGGACAGGGTAGAGACTCAGGACAGGGCAGAGACTCAGGACAGGGTAGAGACTCAGGACAGGGCAGAGACTCAGGACAGGGCAGAGACTCAGGGCAGGGCAGAGACTCAGGACAGGGCAGAGACTCAGGACAGGGCAGAGACTAAGGACAGGGCAGAGACTCAGGACAGGGCAGAGACTCAGGACAGGGCAGAGACTCAGGACAGGGCAGAGACTCAGGACAGGGTAGAGACTCAGGTTTACTCAGGACAGGGCAGAGACTCAGGACAGGGCAGAGACTCAGGAAAGGGTAGAGACTCAGGACAGGGCAGAGACTCAGGACAGGGCAGGGACTCAGGACAGGGCAGAGACTCAGGGGGAATGGTAATATGGTATAAATCTGAACTAATTCATTCAATCGAATTGATCAAAACAGGAGAATTCTTTATCTGGTTAAAAATTAACAAGGAGGCAATCTTAACAGATAAAAACGTCTTCCTCTGTGCCACATGCATTACCCCCTCAGAGTCACCCTGCTTCAATGAAGAGAGTTTCTCCATTCTAGAGGGGGGAGATTAGTTACTTTCAGTCCCAAGGCAACGTCCTGGTCTGTGGAGACCTGAATGGTAGAACAGCAGAAGAACTAGATACTATTAACAGTCATGAGGATAAACACCTACCAGGAAGCAACAACCTTTCCCTCCCCACATACCCCCACAGAAACAACTAGGACAAAGGGAAAAACAAAAAATGGAGTACAGCTCTGTCGCACGCTGGGTATGTACATAGTCAATGGTAGGCTTCGAGGGGACTCCTACGGTAGGTACACCTACAGCTCATCCCTTGGCAGGCAGTACTGTAGACTACTTCCTCACCGACCTAAACCCAGAGTCTCTCAGAGCCTTCACAGTCAGCCCACTGACCTAAACCCAGAGTCTCTCAGAGCCTTCACAGTCAGCCCACTGACCTAAACCCAGAGTCTCTCAGAGCCTTCACAGTCAGCCCACTGACCTAAACCCAGAGTCTCTCAGAGCCTTCACAGTCAGCCCACTGACCTAAACCCAGAGTCTCTCAGAGCCTTCACAGTCAGCCCACTGACCTAAACCCAGAGTCTCTCAGAGCCTTCACAGTCAGCCCACTGACCTAAACCCAGAGTCTCTCAGAGCCTTCACAGTCAGCCCACTGACCTAAACCCAGAGTCTCTCAGAGCCTTCACAGTCAGCCCACTGACCTAAACCCAGAGTCTCTAAGAGCCTTCACAGTCAGCCCACGAACACCTCTCTCAGACCACAGTAAAATCCCAGTGAATCTGAGAAGAGCGGAACCCAACCATGAAGCATCACAGCCCAGTAAATGACATGGTACTAAACAGGCCTATAGATGGAGTGCAAACAGTACAGACATCTACCAAAAAGCAATTAGTAGCCAAAAAATACAATCTCTCCTGGACAACTTTTTAGCCTGAACATTCTCCTTCAGCAACAAACGTGTAAATTTGGCCGTTTGGAACATAAACTTTATATTTGATAAATTAGCCTTCTTGACTAATCTAAAGAAGCATAAGAGCAAACCAGAAATAACAGAAAATGAAAAATGGTTTGATAATGATTGCAAAAATCTAAGAAAGTGTCACGTCCTGACCAGTATAAGGGGTTATTTGTCATTGTAGTTTGGTCAGGGCGTGGCAGGGGGGTGTTTGTTTTGTGTGTTTCAGGGTTTTGATGTGTGTTCTATATTTTCTATTTCTATGTTCATTCTATGTTTTGTATTTCTTTGTTTTGGCCTGGTATTGCTCTCAATCAGGGACAGCTGTACATCGTTGTCGCTGATTGGGAGCCATACTTAGGTAGCCCTTTTCTCACCTGTCTTTTGTGGGAAGTTGTTTTTGCATAGTTGTGAGTAGCCTGCAAGACTGTTTGTTCGTTGTGTTTTGTTTATTGTTTTGCTGGTTCACGTTAATTAAAATATGATGAACCCAACCCACACTGTGCCTCTACTCCTTCAAACGGACGTGACAGAAAGTCGTTGAGAAATATATCTAATCAAAAACACAGAGAACCAGACAACAAAAATATACGCCTTCAATATGGGGAAACACTGAAGCAATACAAACACACCCTGAGAACAATAAAGGAACAGCACATTAGAAACAGCTGGATGGAATTGAGGAATCCATAGAATCAAACCACTTCTGGGAGAATTGGAATAAATTAAACAAATCTCGTCAGGAGGAATTGGCTCTCCAAAATAGGGATATGTGCAATTACAGAAGAAGAATTATTGGAAAAACTATGCACTCTCTCCAACCCAACAAGGCCTGTGGTGCTGATGGTATTTTAAATGAAATGATCAAATATACAGACCACAAATTCAATTTGGCTATACTCAAACTCTTCAACATTATCCTCACTGCAGGTATTTCCCCCGATATTTGGAACCAGGGATTGATCACACCAATCTATAAAAATGGAGACAAATTTGACCCAAATAATTACAGAGGAATTTGCGTCAACATCAACTTGGGGTAAATTCTCTGCAGTATTATAAATAGCAGACTACACCATTTCCTTGACGAACATACCGTCCTGAGCAGAAGCCAGATTGGATTTCTAAAAAATGATCGTACAACAGACCACATTTACACCCTCCAAACTCTAATTGACAAACAAGTAAACCAAAACAAAGGCAAAATGTACTCATGTTTTGTAGATTTCAAGAAAGCATTTGATTAAATTTGGCACGAAGGTCTTTTTTTATAAACTAATAGAAAGTGGTATTGGAGAGAAAACATATGATGTTATTAAATCAATGTACACTAAAAACAAATGTGCGGTTAAAATTGGCAACAAGTAACCAGACTTCTTCTCTCAGGGACGGGGAGTGAAACAGGGCTGCCCAATAAGTCCAACACTATTTAACATCTACATTAATGAATTAACAACAAGCAAACAGACGTCTTCTCTCAGGGACGGGGAGTGAAACAGGGCTGCCCAATAAGTCCAACACTATTTAACATCTACATTAATGAATTGGCAAAAACATTAGAAGAATCGGCAGCACCTGGTCTCACCCGACACAACACTGAAATCAAGTGTCTGCTGTACGCAGATGACCTGGTGCTGCTGTCTCCCACTAAGGAGGGTCTGCTGTAGACAGATGACCTGGTGCTGCTGTCTCCCACTAAGGAGGGTCTGCTGTAGACAGATGACCTGGTGCTGCTGTCTCCCACTAAGGAGGGTCTGCTGTAGACAGATGACCTGGTGCTGCTGTCTCCCACTAAGGAGGGTCTGCTGTAGACAGATGACCTGGTGCTGCTGTCTCCCACTAAGGAGGGTCTGCTGTAGACAGATGACCTGGTGCTGCTGTCTCCCACTAAAGAGGGTCTGCTGTAGACAGATGACCTGGTGCTGCTGTCTCCCACTAAAGAGGGTCTGCTGTAGACAGATGACCTGGTGCTGCTGTCTCCCACTAAGGAGGGTCTGCTGTAGACAGATGACCTGGTGCTGCTGTCTCCCACTAAGGAGGGTCTGCTGTAGACAGATGACCTGGTGCTGCTGTCTCCCACTAAAGAGGGGTTACAGCAGCACCTAGATCGTCTTCACAGGTTCTGTTAGACATGGGCTCTGACCGTTAACCACAGGTTCTGTTAGACCTGGGCTCTGACCGTTAACCACAGGTTCTGTCAGACCTGGGCTCTGACCGTTAACCATAGGTTCTGTCAGACCTGGGCTCTGACCGTTAACCACAGGTTCTGTCAGACCTGGGCTCTGACCGTTAACCACAGGTTCTTGTCTGACCTGGGCTCTGACCATTAACCACAGGTTCTGTCAGACCTGGGCTCTGACCATTAACCACAGGTTCTGTTAGACCTGGGCTCTGACCGTTAACCACAGGTTCTGTCAGACCTGGGCTCTGACCGTTAATCACAGGTTCTGTTAGACCTGGGCTCTGACCGTTAAACCTAAAAAATATATATATAATGATATTCCAAAAAAGGTCCGGAAATCAGGATGACAAATATAAATTCTATTTGAACACAGTTGTATTAGAACACACCTAAAACGACACATATCTAGGACTAAATATCACTAACACAGGAAGCTTTCACATGGCTGTGAACGAGCTGAGAGACAAAGCAAGAAGAGCATTCTATTACATTAAAAGGAACATTAAAATAGAAATTCCAATTAGAATCTGGCTCAAAATGTTCCAATCAGTTATAGAACCAATTGCTCTATATGGCAGTGAAGTACGGGGTCCACTCTCTAATAATGAATTCACCAAATGGGACAAACATCCAATTGAAATACTGCATGCAGAGTTTTGCAAGACTGTATTGCAAGTGCAAAGAAACACTCCAAATAACTTATGTAGAGCAGAATTGGGCCAATACCCCCCTCCTCATTCGAATAGAAAAAATAGCCATCAAATTTTACAGCCATCTAAAAACAATCACCCCAAAACATTCCATCACAGCTCTACAACGTCAAGAGATGAAACCAGAGAAGAGACCCCTCAGCCAGCTGGTTCTGAGGCTCAGTTCACTAACCCAAACCAACCCCATAGAGCCTCAGGACAGCAGTCAGCCAGCTGGTTCTGAGGCTCAGTTCACTAACCCAAACCAACCCCATAGAGTCTCAGGACAGCCCTCAGCCAGCTGGTTCTGAGGCTCAGTTCACTAACCCAAACCAACCCCATAGAGTCTCAGGACAGCAGTCAGCCAGCTGGTTCTGAGGCTCAGTTCACTAACCCAAACCAACCCCATAGAGCCTCAGGACAGCCCTCAGCCAGCTGGTTCTGAGGCTCAGTTCACTAACCCAAACCAACCCCATAGAGCCTCAGGACAGCCCTCAGCCAGCTGGTTCTGAGGCTCAGTTCACTAACCCAAACCAACCCCATAGAGCCTCAGGACAGCAGTCAGCCAGCTGGTTCTGAGGCTCAGTTCACCAACCCAAACCAACCCCATAGAGCCTCAGGACAGCAGTCAGCCAGCTGGTTCTGAGGCTCAGTTCACTAACCCAAACCAACCCCATAGAGCCTCAGGACAGCACTCAGAACATCTGGCCCAACAAAATCATCACAAAACAAAAATAAAAATGTTTCACCTATTGGAAAGACACCACAAAAATCAAAGTAAACTTCAATGTTATTTGTCTCTAAACAGACAGTACATGGTGGCAGACTATCTGACCACTGTCTGGGTGCTCAGAGAGGACAGTCTGGCTGCCCAGAGAGGACAGGCTGGCTATAGAGACTGGTCGTCACAGACAAACCTGGCTGCCCAGAGAGGACAGTCTGGCTGCCTAGAGAGGACAGTCTGGCTGCCTAGAGAGGAGAGAGAGAGAGAGACAGAGAGAGAGAGAGAGAGAGAAAGAGAGAGAGAGACAGAGAGAGAGACAGCCAGACAGACAGACAGACAGACAGAGAGAGAGAGAGAGAGAGAGAGAGAAAGAGACAGAGAGGAGGAGCAAGATGAGACAGAGAGGAGGAGCAAGATCAGACAGGTACAGGGCCGGGTTAGGGTTAGATCTCAGGTACAGGTGAACCCTGGACCGGGTTACGGTTAGATCTCAGGTACAGGTGAGCCCTGGACCGGGTTAGGGTTAGATCTCAGGTACAGGTGAGCCCTGGACCGGGTTAGGGTTAGATCTCAGGTACAGGTGAGCCCTGGACCGGGTTAGATCTCAGGTACAGGTGAGCCCTGGGCCGGGTTAGGGTTAGATCTCAGGTACAGGTGAGCCCTGGGCCGGGTTAGGGTTAGATCTCAGGTACAGGTGAGCCCTGGACCAGGTTAGGGTTAGATCTCAGGTACAGGTGAGCCCTGGACCGGGTTAGATCTCAGGTACAGGTGAACCCTGGACCGGGTTAGGGTTAGATCTCAGGTACAGGTGAGCCCTGGGCCGGGTTAAGGTTAGATCTCAGGTACAGGTGAGCCCTGGACCGGGTTA
Organism: Salmo salar; assembly: GCF_965601325.2. Taxonomy (NCBI): domain Eukaryota; kingdom Metazoa; phylum Chordata; class Actinopteri; order Salmoniformes; family Salmonidae; genus Salmo; species Salmo salar. The sequence goes on along the minus strand of NC_138291.1, from coordinate 181,206,465 downwards.
GGGTTAGATCTCAGGTACAGGTGAGCCCTGGACCGGGTTAGGGTTAGATCTCAGGTACAGGTGAGCCCTGGACCGGGTTAGATCTCAGGTACAGGTGAGCCCTGGGCCGGGTTAGGGTTAGATCTCAGGTACAGGTGAACCCTGGACCGGGTTAGGGTTAGATCTCAGGTACAGGTGAGCCCTGGGCCGGGTTAGATCTCAGGTACAGGTGAACCCTGGGCCGGGTTAGGGTTAGATCTCAGGTACAGGTGAGCCCTGGACCGGGTTAGGGTTAGATCTCAGGTAAAGGTGAGCCCTGGGCCGGGTTAGGGTTAGATCTCAGGTACAGGTGAGCCCTGGACCGGGTTAGGGTTAGATCTCAGGTACAGGTGAACCCTGGATCGGGTTAGGGTTAGATCTCAGGTACAGGTGAGCCCTGGACCGGGTTAGGGTTAGATCTCAGGTACAGGTGAGCCCTGGACCGGGTTAGGGTTAGATCTCAGGTACAGGTGAGCCCTGGACCGGGTTAGGGTTAGATCTCAGGTACAGGTGAGCCCTGGACCGGGTTAGGGTTAGATCTCAGGTACAGGTGAGCCCTGGGCCGGGTTAGGGTTAGATCTCAGGTACAGGTGAGCCCTGGACCGGGTTAGGGTTAGATCTCAGGTACAGGTGAGCCCTGGGCCGGGTTAGGGTTAGATCTCAGGTACAGGTGAGCCCTGGACCGGGTTAGGGTTAGATCTCAGGTACAGGTGAGCCCTGGGCCGGGTTAGGGTTAGATCTCAGGTACAGGTGAGCCCTGGACCGGGTTACGGTTAGATCTCAGGTACAGGTGAGCCCTGGACCGGGTTAGGGTTAGATCTCAGGTACACGTGAGCCCTGGACCGGGTTAGGGTTAGATCTCAGGTACAGGTGAGCCCTGGGCCGGGTTAGGGTTAGATCTCAGGTACAGGTGAGCCCTGGACCGGGTTAGGGTTAGATCTCAGGTACAGGTGAACCCTGTACCGGGTTAGATCTCAGGTACAGGTGAGCCCTGGACCGGGTTAGGGTTAGATCTCAGGTACAGGTGAGCCCTGGACCGGGTTAGGGTTAGATCTCAGGTACAGGTGAGCCCTGGACCGGGTTAGGGTTAGATCTCAGGTACAGGTGAGCCCTGGACCGGGTTAGGGTTAGATCTCAGGTACAGGTGAGCCCTGGACCGGGTTACGGTTAGATCTCAGGTACAGGTGAGCCCTGGACCGGGTTACGGTTAGATCTCAGGTACAGGTGAGCCCTGGACCGGGTTAGGGTTAGATCTCAGGTACAGGTGAGCCCTGGGCCGGGTTAGGGTTAGATCTCAGGTACAGGTGAGCCCTGGACCGGGTTAGGGTTAGATCTCAGGTACAGGTGAACCCTGGGCCGGGTTATGGTTAGATCTCAGGTACAGGTGAACCCTGGACCGGGTTAGGGTTAGATCTCAGGTACAGGTGAGCCCTGGACCGGGTTAGGGTTAGATCTCAGGTACAGGTGAGCCCTGGACCGGGTTAGGGTTAGATCTCAGGTACAGGTGAGCCCTGGGCCGGGTTAGGGTTAGATCTCAGGTACAGGTGAGCCCTGGACCGGGTTAGGGTTAGATCTCAGGTACAGGTGAGCCCTGGACCGGTTACGGTTAGATCTCAGGTACAGGTGAGCCCTGGGCCGGGTTAGGGTTAGATCTCAGGTACAGGTGAGCCCTGGGCCGGGTTAGGGTTAGATCTCAGGTACAGGTGAGCCCTGGACCGGGTTAGGGTTAGATCTCAGGTACAGGTGAGCCCTGGACCGGGTTAGGGTTAGATCTCAGGTACACGTGAGCCCTGGACCGGGTTAGGGTTAGATCTCAGGTACAGGTGAGCCCTGGACCGGGTTAGGGTTAGATCTCAGGTACAGGTGAGCCCTGGACCAGGTTAGGGTTAGATCTCAGGTACAGGTGAGCCCTGGACCGGGTTAGATCTCAGGTACAGGTGAGCCCTGGACCGGGTTAGGGTTAGATCTCAGGTACAGGTGAGCCCTGGACCGGGTTAGGGTTAGATCTCAGGTACAGGTGAGCCCTGGACCGGGTTAGGGTTAGATCTCAGGTACAGGTGAGCCCTGGGCCGGGTTAGGGTTAGATCTCAGGTACAGGTGAGCCCTGGACCTGGTTAGGGTTAGATCTCAGGTACAGGTGAGCCCTGGGCCGGGTTAGGGTTAGATCTCAGGTACAGGTGAGCCCTGGACCGGGTTAGGGTTAGATCTCAGGTACAGGTGAGCCCTGGACCGGGTTAGGGTTAGATCTCAGGTAAAGGTGAGCCCTGGGCCGGGTTAGGGTTAGATCTCAGGTACAGGTGAGCCCTGGGCCGGGTTAGGGTTAGATCTCAGGTACAGGTGAGCCCTGGACCGGGTTAGATCTCAGGTACAGGTGAGCCCTGGACCGGGTTAGGGTTAGATCTCAGGTACAGGTGAGCCCTGGGCCGGGTTAGGGTTAGATCTCAGGTACAGGTGAGCCCTGGACCGGGTTAGGGTTAGATCTCAGGTACAGGTGAACCCTGGGCCGGGTTAGATCTCAGGTAGAGGTGAGCCCTGGGCCGGGTTAGATCTCAGGTACAGGTGAGCCCTGGACCGGGTTAGGGTTAGATCTCAGGTACAGGTGAGCCCTGGACCGGGTTAGATCTCAGGTACAGGTGAGCCCTGGGCCGGGTTAGGGTTAGATCTCAGTACAGGTGAGCCCTGGGCCGGGTTAGGGTTAGATCTCAGGTACAGGTGAGCCCTGGACCGGGTTAGGGTTAGATCTCAGGTACAGGTGAGCCCTGGACCGGGTTAGGGTTAGATCTCAGGTACAGGTGAGCCCTGGACCGGGTTAGGGTTAGATCTCAGGTACAGGTGAGCCCTGGGCCGGGTTAGGGTTAGATCTCAGGTACAGGTGAGCCCTGGGCCGGGTTAGGGTTAGATCTCAGGTACAGGTGAGCCCTGGGCCGGGTTAGGGTTAGATCTCAGGTACAGGTGAGCCCTGGACCGGGTTAGGGTTAGATCTCAGGTACAGGTGAGCCCTGGGCCGGGTTAGATCTCAGGTACAGGTGAGCCCTGGGCCGGGTTAGGGTTAGATCTCAGGTACAGGTGAGCCCTGGGCCGGGTTAGGGTTAGATCTCAGGTACAGGTGAGCCCTGGGCCGGGTTAGATCTCAGGTATAGGTGAGCCCTGGACCGGGTTAGGGTTAGATCTCAGGTACAGGTGAGCCCTGGGCCGGGTTAGGGTTAGATCTCAGGTACAGGTGAGCCCTGGACCGGGTTAGGGTTAGATCTCAGGTACAGGTGAGCCCTGGACCGGGTTAGGGTTAGATCTCAGGTACAGGTGAGCCCTGGACCGGTTTAGATCTCAGGTACAGGTGAGCCCTGGACCGGGTTAGGGTTAGATCTCAGGTACAGGTGAGCCCTGGGCCGGGTTAGGGTTAGATCTCAGGTACAGGTGAGCCCTGGGCCGGGTTAGATCTCAGGTACAGGTGAGCCCTGGACCGGGTTAGGGTTAGATCTCAGGTACAGGTGAGCCCTGGACCGGGTTAGGGTTAGATCTCAGGTACAGTTGAGCCCTGGACCGGGTTAGATCTCAGGTACAGGTGAGCCCTGGACCGGGTTAGATCTCAGGTACAGGTGAGCCCTGGGCCGGGTTAGGGTTAGATCTCAGGTACAGGTGAGCCCTGGACCGGGTTAGGGTTAGATCTCAGGTACAGGTGAGCCCTGGACCGGGTTAGGGTAGGATCTCAGGTACAGGTGAGCCCTGGACCGGGTTAGGGTTAGATCTCAGGTACAGGTGAGCCCTGGACTGGGTTAGGGTTAGATCTCAGGTACAGGTGAGCCCTGGACCGGGTTAGGGTTAGATCTCAGGTACAGGTGAGCCCTGGACCGGGTTAGGGTTAGATCTCAGGTACAGGTGAGCCCTGGGCCGGGTTAGGGTTAGATCTCAGGTACAGGTGAGCCCTGGACCGGGTTAGATCTCAGGTACAGGTGAGCCCTGGACCGGGTTAGGGTTAGATCTCAGGTACAGGTGAGCCCTGGGCCGGGTTAGGGTTAGATCTCAGGTACAGGTGAGCCCTGGACCGGGTTAGGGTTAGATCTCAGGTACAGGTGAGCCCTGGACCTGGTTAGGGTTAGATCTCAGGTACAGGTGAGCCCTGGGCCGGGTTAGATCTCAGGTACAGGTGAGCCCTGGACCGGGTTAGGGTTAGATCTCAGGTAAAGGTGAGCCCTGGGCCGGGTTAGGGTTAGATCTCAGGTACAGGTGAGCCCTGGGCCGGGTTAGGGTTAGATCTCAGGTACAGGTGAGCCCTGGACCGGGTTAGATCTCAGGTACAGGTGAGCCCTGGGCCGGGTTAGGGTTAGATCTCAGTACAGGTGAGCCCTGGGCCGGGTTAGGGTTAGATCTCAGGTACAGGTGAGCCCTGGACCGGGTTAGGGTTAGATCTCAGGTACAGGTGAGCCCTGGACCGGGTTAGGGTTAGATCTCAGGTACAGGTGAGCCCTGGACCGGGTTAGGGTTAGATCTCAGGTACAGGTGAGCCCTGGGCCGGGTTAGGGTTAGATCTCAGGTACAGGTGAGCCCTGGGCCGGGTTAGGGTTAGATCTCAGGTACAGGTGAGCCCTGGGCCGGGTTAGGGTTAGATCTCAGGTACAGGTGAGCCCTGGACCGGGTTAGGGTTAGATCTCAGGTACAGGTGAGCCCTGGGCCGGGTTAGATCTCAGGTACAGGTGAGCCCTGGGCCGGGTTAGGGTTAGATCTCAGGTACAGGTGAGCCCTGGGCCGGGTTAGGGTTAGATCTCAGGTACAGGTGAGCCCTGGGCCGGGTTAGATCTCAGGTATAGGTGAGCCCTGGACCGGGTTAGGGTTAGATCTCAGGTACAGGTGAGCCCTGGGCCGGGTTAGGGTTAGATCTCAGGTACAGGTGAGCCCTGGACCGGGTTAGGGTTAGATCTCAGGTACAGGTGAGCCCTGGACCGGGTTAGGGTTAGATCTCAGGTACAGGTGAGCCCTGGACCGGTTTAGATCTCAGGTACAGGTGAGCCCTGGACCGGGTTAGGGTTAGATCTCAGGTACAGGTGAGCCCTGGGCCGGGTTAGGGTTAGATCTCAGGTACAGGTGAGCCCTGGGCCGGGTTAGATCTCAGGTACAGGTGAGCCCTGGACCGGGTTAGGGTTAGATCTCAGGTACAGGTGAGCCCTGGACCGGGTTAGGGTTAGATCTCAGGTACAGTTGAGCCCTGGACCGGGTTAGATCTCAGGTACAGGTGAGCCCTGGACCGGGTTAGATCTCAGGTACAGGTGAGCCCTGGGCCGGGTTAGGGTTAGATCTCAGGTACAGGTGAGCCCTGGACCGGGTTAGGGTTAGATCTCAGGTACAGGTGAGCCCTGGACCGGGTTAGGGTAGGATCTCAGGTACAGGTGAGCCCTGGACCGGGTTAGGGTTAGATCTCAGGTACAGGTGAGCCCTGGACTGGGTTAGGGTTAGATCTCAGGTACAGGTGAGCCCTGGACCGGGTTAGGGTTAGATCTCAGGTACAGGTGAGCCCTGGACCGGGTTAGGGTTAGATCTCAGGTACAGGTGAGCCCTGGGCCGGGTTAGGGTTAGATCTCAGGTACAGGTGAGCCCTGGACCGGGTTAGATCTCAGGTACAGGTGAGCCCTGGACCGGGTTAGGGTTAGATCTCAGGTACAGGTGAGCCCTGGGCCGGGTTAGGGTTAGATCTCAGGTACAGGTGAGCCCTGGACCGGGTTAGGGTTAGATCTCAGGTACAGGTGAGCCCTGGACCTGGTTAGGGTTAGATCTCAGGTACAGGTGAGCCCTGGGCCGGGTTAGATCTCAGGTACAGGTGAGCCCTGGACCGGGTTAGGGTTAGATCTCAGGTAAAGGTGAGCCCTGGGCCGGGTTAGGGTTAGATCTCAGGTACAGGTGAGCCCTGGGCCGGGTTAGGGTTAGATCTCAGGTACAGGTGAGCCCTGGACCGGGTTAGATCTCAGGTACAGTTGAGCCCTGGACCGGGTTAGGGTTAGATCTCAGGTACAGGTGAGCCCTGGGCCGGGTTAGGGTTAGATCTCAGGTACAGGTGAGCCCTGGACCGGGTTAGGGTTAGATCTCAGGTACAGGTGAACCCTGGGCCGGGTTAGATCTCAGGTAGAGGTGAGCCCTGGGCCGGGTTAGATCTCAGGTACAGGTGAGCCCTGGACCGGGTTAGGGTTAGATCTCAGGTACAGGTGAGCCCTGGACCGGGTTAGATCTCAGGTACAGGTGAGCCCTGGGCCGGGTTAGGGTTAGATCTCAGTACAGGTGAGCCCTGGGCCGGGTTAGGGTTAGATCTCAGGTACAGGTGAGCCCTGGACCGGGTTAGGGTTAGATCTCAGGTACAGGTGAGCCCTGGACCGGGTTAGGGTTAGATCTCAGGTACAGGTGAGCCCTGGACCGGGTTAGGGTTAGATCTCAGGTACAGGTGAGCCCTGGGCCGGGTTAGGGTTAGATCTCAGGTACAGGTGAGCCCTGGGCCGGGTTAGGGTTAGATCTCAGGTACAGGTGAGCCCTGGGCCGGGTTAGGGTTAGATCTCAGGTACAGGTGAGCCCTGGGCCGGGTTAGGGTTAGATCTCAGGTACAGGTGAGCCCTGGGCCGGGTTAGGGTTAGATCTCAGGTACAGGTGAGCCCTGGGCCGGGTTAGGGTTAGATCTCAGGTACAGGTGAGCCCTGGGCCGGGTTAGATCTCAGGTATAGGTGAGCCCTGGACCGGGTTAGGGTTAGATCTCAGGTACAGGTGAGCCCTGGGCCGGGTTAGGGTTAGATCTCAGGTACAGGTGAGCCCTGGACCGGGTTAGGGTTAGATCTCAGGTACAGGTGAGCCCTGGACCGGGTTAGGGTTAGATCTCAGGTACAGGTGAGCCCTGGACCGGTTTAGATCTCAGGTACAGGTGAGCCCTGGACCGGGTTAGGGTTAGATCTCAGGTACAGGTGAGCCCTGGGCCGGGTTAGGGTTAGATCTCAGGTACAGGTGAGCCCTGGGCCGGGTTAGATCTCAGGTACAGGTGAGCCCTGGACCGGGTTAGGGTTAGATCTCAGGTACAGGTGAGCCCTGGACCGGGTTAGGGTTAGATCTCAGGTACAGTTGAGCCCTGGACCGGGTTAGATCTCAGGTACAGGTGAGCCCTGGACCGGGTTAGATCTCAGGTACAGGTGAGCCCTGGGCCGGGTTAGGGTTAGATCTCAGGTACAGGTGAGCCCTGGACCGGGTTAGGGTTAGATCTCAGGTACAGGTGAGCCCTGGACCGGGTTAGGGTTAGATCTCAGGTACAGGTGAGCCCTGGACCGGGTTAGGGTTAGATCTCAGGTACAGGTGAGCCCTGGACTGGGTTAGGGTTAGATCTCAGGTACAGGTGAGCCCTGGACCGGGTTAGGGTTAGATCTCAGGTACAGGTGAGCCCTGGACCGGGTTAGGGTTAGATCTCAGGTACAGGTGAGCCCTGGGCCGGGTTAGGGTTAGATCTCAGGTACAGGTGAGCCCTGGACCGGGTTAGATCTCAGGTACAGGTGAGCCCTGGACCGGGTTAGGGTTAGATCTCAGGTACAGGTGAGCCCTGGGCCGGGTTAGGGTTAGATCTCAGGTACAGGTGAGCCCTGGACCGGGTTAGGGTTAGATCTCAGGTACAGGTGAGCCCTGGACCGGGTTAGGGTTAGATCTCAGGTACAGGTGAGCCCTGGGCCGGGTTAGGGTTAGATCTCAGGTACAGGTGAGCCCTGGACCGGGTTAGGGTTAGATCTCAGGTACAGGTGAGCCCTGGACCGGGTTAGGGTTAGATCTCAGGTACAGGTGAGCCCTGGACCGGGTTAGGGTTAGATCTCAGGTACAGGTGAGCCCTGGACCGGGTTAGGGTTAGATCTCAGGTACAGGTGAGCCCTGGACCGGGTTAGGGTTAGATCTCAGGTACAGGTGAGCCCTGGGCCGGGTTAAAGTTAGATCTCAGGTACAGGTGAGCCCTGGACCGGGTTACGGTTAGATCTCAGGTACAGGTGAACCCTGGACCGAGTTAGGGTTAGATCTCAGGTACAGGTGAGCCCTGGACCGGGTTAGGGTTAGATCTCAGGTACAGGTGAGCCCTGGACCGGGTTAGGGTTAGATCTCAGGTACAGGTGAGCCCTGGGCCGGGTTAGATCTCAGGTACAGGTGAGCCCTGGGCCGGGTTAGGGTTAGATCTCAGGTACAGGTGAGCCCTGGGCCGGGTTAGGGTTAGATCTCAGGTACAGGTGAGCCCTGGGCCGGGTTAGGGTTAGATCTCAGGTACAGGTGAGCCCTGGGCCGGGTTAGGGTTAGATCTCAGGTACAGGTGAGCCCTGGACCGGGTTAGGGTTAGATCTCAGGTACAGGTGAGCCCTGGGCCGGGTTAGGGTTAGATCTCAGGTACAGGTGAGCCCTGGGCCGGGTTGGATCTCAGGTACAGGTGAACCCTGGACCGGGTTAGGGTTAGATCTCAGGTACAGGTGAGCCCTGGACCGGGTTAGGGTTAGATCTCAGGTACAGGTGAGCCCTGGGCCGGGTTAGATCTCAGGTACAGGTGAGCCCTGGGCCGGGTTAGGGTTAGATCTCAGGTACAGGTGAGCCCTGGACCGGGTTAGGGTTAGATCTCAGGTACAGGTGAGCCCTGGACCGGGTTAGGGTTAGATCTCAGGTACAGGTGAGCCCTGGACCGGGTTAGGGTTAGATCTCAGGTACAGGTGAGCCCTGGACCGGGTTAGGGTTAGATCTCAGGTACAGGTGAACCCTGGACCGGGTTAGGGTTAGATCTCAGGTACAGGTGAGCCCTGGGCCGGGTTAGGGTTAGATCTCAGGTACAGGCGACTAGCGTGAAATACCCCACCATTCTGAGGGTCGACTCACATGACACAGAAAATACCCCACCATTCTGAGGGTCGACTCACATGACACAGAAAATACCCCACCATTCTGAGGGTTCACTCACATGACACAGAAAATACCCCACCATTCTGAGGGTTGACTCACATGACACAGAAAATACCCCACCATTCTGAGGGTCGTCTCTCACATGACACAGAAAGCATGTCATGCTCAGATGAGATGGTGAAGATAAGGAGAAGCCGAGCTAAAAGGTTTCATTCAAAACTTCCCTGGCTAGAGTACAAGAGATTTGAACCTCTCTCTCTCTCTGTCTCTCTCTCTCTCTCTCAATTCAATTTCAATTTCAATTTAAGGGGCTTTTTTGGCATGGGAAACATATGTTTACATTGCCAAAACAAGTGAAATGGATAATAAACAAATGTGAAATAAACAATAAAAATGAACAGTAAACATTACACTCACAGAAGTTCCAAAACAATAAAGACATTTCAAATGTCATATTATGTCTATATACAATGTTGTAACGATGTGCGAATAGTTAAAGTGCAAAAGGGAAAATAAATAAACATAAATATGGGTTGTATTTACAATGGTGTTTGTTCTTCACTGGTTGCCCTTTTCTTGTGGCAACAAGTCACAAATCTTGCTGCTGTGATGTCACACTGTGGTATTTCACCCAGTAGATATGGGAGTTTAGCAAAATTGGATTTGTTTTTGAATTCTTTGTGGGTCTGTGTAATCTGAGGGAAATATGTGTCTCTAATATGGTCATACATTTGGCAGGAGGTTAGGAAGTGAAGCTCAGTTTCCACCTCATTTTGTGGGCAGTGTTGCACATAGCCTGTCTTCTCTTGAGAGCCAGGTCTGCCTACGGCGACCTTTCTCAATAGCAAGGCTATGCTCACTGAGTCTGTACATAGTCAAAGCTTTCCTTAAATTTGGGTCAGTCACAGTGGTCAGGTATTCTGTGGGGTCTGTTTGTGTTTGTGAACAGAGCCCCAGGACCAGCTTGCTTAGGGAACTCATCTCCAGGTTAATTTATCTGTAGGTGATGGCTTTGTTAAGGAAGGGAATAGCTTCCTTTTAGGTGGTTGTAGAATTTAACGACTCTTTTCTGGATTTTGATAAATGTATAATTTTGATAATTAGTATCGGCCTAATTCTCTCTCTCTCTCCTCCCTTTATTAACTCTCTCTCTCCCTCTCCCTGGCTTGATAAACAAGAGACTTGAACCTCTCTCCTCACGCTCTCTCTCTCCCTCTCTCCGTCTCCCTCTCTTCCCTCACTCTGTCTCTCTCTCTTCCCTCTCTCTGTCTCCCTCTCTTCCCTCTCTCCGTCTCCCTCTCTCCGTCTCCCTCTCCCTCTCTTCCCTCTCTCTGTCTCCCTCTCTTCCCTCTCTCTGTCTCCCTCTCTTCCCTCTCTCCGTCTCCCTCTCCTCCCTCTCTCCGTCTCCCTCTCTCCGTCTCCCTCTCCCTCTCTCTCCCTCTCTCCGTCTCCCTCTCTTCCCTCTGTCCGTCTCCCTCTCCTCCCTCTCTCCGTCTCCCTCTCTTCCCTCTCTCCATCTCCCTCTCTTCCCTTCTCCCTCTCCTCCCTTTCTGCGTCTCCCTCTCCTCCCTCTCTCCGTCTCCCTCTCTTCCCTCTCTCTGTCTCCCTCTCTTCCCTCTCTCCGTCTCCCTCTCTTCGTCTCCCTCTCCTCCCTCTCTCCAGCTCCCTCTCCTCTCTCTCTCCCTCTCTCTGTCTCTCCCTCTCTCCGTCTCCCTCTCCTCCTTCTCTCCGTCTCCCTCTCCTCCCTCTCTCCGTCTCCCTCTCCTGCCTCTTTCCGTCTCCCTCTCTCCGTCTCCCTCTCTTCCCTCTCTCCGTCTCCCTCTCCTCCCTCTCTCTGTCTCCCTCTCTTCCCTCTCTCCATCTCCCTCTCTTCCCTTCTCCCTCTCCTCCCTCTCTCCGTCTCCCTCTCCTCCCTCTCTCCGTCTCCCTCTCTTCCATCTCTCCGTCTCCCTCTCCTCCCTCTCTCCGTCTCCCTCTCTTCCCTCTCTCCGTCTCCCTCTCCTCCCTCTCTCCGTCTCCCTCTCCTCCCTCTCTCCGTCTCCCTCTCTTCCCTCTCTCCGTCTCCCTCTCCTCCCTCTCTCTGTCTCCCTCTCCTCCCTCTTTCCGTCTCCCTCTCTCCGTCTCCCTCTCCTCCTTCTCTCCGTCTCCCTCTCTTCCCTCTCTCCGTCTCCCTCTCCTTCCTCTCTCCGTCTCCCTCTCCTCTCTCTCTCCATCTCACTCTCTTCCCTCTCTCCGTCACCCTCTCTCCATCTCCCTCTCCTCCCTCTCTCCGTCTCCCTCTCTTCCCTCTCTCCGTCTCCCTCTCTTCCCTCTGTCCGTCTCCCTCTCCTCCCTCTCTCCGTCTCCCTCTCTTCCCTCTCTCCGTCTCCCTCTCTTCCCTCTCTCCGTCTCCCTCTCTTCCCTTCTCCCTCTCCTTCCTCTCTCCGTCTCCCTCTCCTCTCTCTCTCCATCTCACTCTCTTCCCTCTCTCCGTCACCCTCTCTCCATCTCCCTCTCCTCCTTCTCTCCGTCTCCCTCTCTTCCCTCTCTCCGTCTCCCTCTCTTCCCTTCTCCCTCTCCTTCCTCTCTCCGTCTCCCTCTCCTCTCTCTCTCCATCTCACTCTCTTCCCTCTCTCCGTCACCCTCTCTCCATCTCCCTCTCCTCCTTCTCTCCGTCTCCCTCTCTTCCCTCTCTCCGTCTCCCTCTCCTCCCTCTCTCTGTCTCCCTCTCTTCCCTCTCTCCGTCTCCCTCTCCTCCCTCTCTCCGTCTCCCTCTCTCCGTCTCCCTCTCTTCCTTCTCTCCGTCTCCCTCTCTTCCCTTCTCCATCTCCTCCCTCTCTCCATCTCCCTCTCTTCGTCTCCATCTCCCTCTCTCCGTCTCCCTCTCTTCCCTCTCTCCGTCTCCCTCTCTTCCCTCTCTCTGTCTCCCTCTCTTCCCTCTCTCCATCTCCCTCTCTTCGTCTCCCTCTCCTCCTTCTCTCCGTCTCCCTCTCCTTCCTCTCTCCATCTCGCTCTCTGCCCTCTCTCCGTCTCTCTCTCTCCGTCTCCCTCTCCTCCTTCTCTCCGTCTCCCTCTCCTCCCTCTCTCCGTCTCCCTCTCTTCCCTTCTCCCTCTCCTCCCTCTCTCCGTCTCCCTCTCTTCCCTCTGTCCGTCTCCCTCTCCTCCCTCTCTCCATCTCCCTCTCTTCCCTCTCTCCGTCTCCCTCTCTTCCCTTCTCCCTCTCCTCCCTCTCTCCGTCTCCCTCTCTTCCCTCTCTCTGTCTCCCTCTCTTCCCTCTCTCCGTCTCCCTCTCTTCCCTTCTCCCTCTCCTCCCTCTCTCCGTCTCCCTCTCCTCCCTCTCTCTCCCTCTCCCTTTCTCCGTCTCCCTCTCCTCCTTCTCTCCGTCTCCCTCTCTTCCCTCTCTCTGTCTCCCTCTCTTCCCTCTCTCCGTCTCCCTCTCTTCGTCTCCCTCTCCTCCCTCTCTCAGCCTCCCTCTCCTCTCTCTCTCCCTCTCCCTTTCTCCGTCTCCCTCTCCTCCTTCTCTCCGTCTCCCTCTCTTCGTCTCCCTCTCCTCCCTCTCTCCGTCTCCCTCTCTTCCCTTTCTCCGTCTCCCTCTCTCCGTCTGCCTCTCCTCCCTCTCTCCGTCTCCCTCTCCTCCCTCTCTCCGTCTCCCTCTCCTCCCTCTCTCCGTCTCCCTCTCCTCCCTCTCTCCGTCTCCCTCTCCTCCCTCTCTCCGTCTCCCTCTCTTCCCTCTCTCTCTCTGTCTCTCTCTCCCTCTCTACTTCTCCCTCTCTTCCCTCTCTCCGTCTCACTCTCCTCCCTCTCTCCGTCTCCCTCTCCTCCCTCTCTCCGTCTCCCTCTCCTCCCTCTCTCCGTCTCCCTCTCCTCCCTCTCTCCGTCTCCCTCTCTTCCCTCTCTCTCTCTGTCTCTCTCTCCCTCTCTACGTCTCCCTCTCTTCCCTCTCTCCGTCTCCCTCTCCTCCTTCTCAACGCCTCCCTCTCCTCCCTCTCTCTGTCTCTCTCTCCCTCTCTCCGTCTCCCTCTCCTCCTTCTCCTCCCTCTCTCTGTCTCTCTCTCCCTCTCTCCATCTCCCTCTCCTCCCTCTCTCCGTCTCCCTGTCTTCCCTCTCATTAAAAACTTTCCTGGCTACATGAACAAGTGTTTTTAAGAAGTGCTCTACAGATGATGTCGAAGTCTGTTTCTCTTTCTGTGTGTGTCTGTGTGTCTGTGTCTGTGTGTGTGTGTGTCTGTTTGTGTGTGTGTGTGTGTGGGTGTGTGTCTGTTTTTGTGTGTGTGTGTGTGTGTGTGTCTGTTTGTGTGTGTGTGTGTGTGTGTCTGTTTGTGTGTGTGTGTGTGTGTGTGTGTGTGTGTGTGTGTGTGTGTGTGTGTGTGTGTGTGTGTGTGTGTGTCTGTTTGTGTGTGTGTGTGTGTGTGTCTGTGTGTGTGTGTGTGTGTGTGTGTGTGTGTGTGTGTGTGTGTGTGTGTGTGTGTGTGTGTGTGTGTGTGTGTGTGTCTGTGTGTGTGTGTGTGTGTGGGCTATTCACAGGTAGTAATATCCAAGTAGTGGCACAGCAGTCACTCTACTACATGTTCCCTAAAACAGCAGCCATTGTCGCCAATCCTTCCTACCAATAATTAAAACATATGGCAAGTCTTAAATGTCATGTTTTTCTATACAGCACAGCAATATTTATATTTTAAATTGTAACCGGTCTGAGTAGCAGTTACCAAAACATTACGCAGTAACTAAATAAAAAAATACATCGCCAGCCAGTCAGTGCGTGTGTGTTTGTGTTTGTGTAGGTGTGTAGGTGTGTATGTGTGTGTATGTGTGTGTGTGTGTGTGTATATGTGTGTATATGTGTGTTTGTGTAGGTGTGTAGGTGTGTAGGTGTGTGTGTGTGTGTGTGTGTGTGTGTGTGTATGTGTGTATATGTGTGTGTGTGTGTGTGTGTGTGTGTGTGTGTGTGTGTGTGTGTGTGTGTGTGTGTGTGTGTGTGTGTGTGTGTGTGTGTGTGTGTGTGTTAGTGCAGCACGTTATCCCGCCAGCCAGTGCAGCTATTGACGTTCCCCCGTCCTTCATAACTAGGTATTCCATACACACAGTCAGACCATAATCTGACGTGCTAGAGGCTAGCCTGGCCAGCTAGGTGGAGGTGGAGTGGCCACTAGACTAGCCTGGCCAGCTAGGTGGAGGTGGAGAGGCCTCTAGAGACTAGCCTGGCCAGCTAGATGGAGAGGCCACTAGACTAGCCTGGCCAGCTAGATGGAGGTGGAGAGGCCACTAGAGACTAGCCTGGCCAGCTAGGTGGAGGTGGAGAGGCCACTAGACTAGCCTGGCCAGCTAGATGGAGGTGGAGAGGCCACTAGAGACTAGCCTGGCCAGCTAGGTGGAGGTGGAGAGGCCACTAGACCAGCCTGGCCAGCTAGGTGGAGGTGGAGAGGCCACTAGAGACTAGCCTGGCCAGCTAGATGGAGGTGGAGAGACCACTAGACCAGCCTGGCCAGCTAGGTGGAGAGGCCACTAGACCAGCCTGGCCAGCTAGATGGAGGTGGAGAGGCCACTAGACTAGCCTGGCCAGCTAGATGGAGGTGGAGAGGCCACTAGAGTCTAGCCTGGCCAGCTAGGTGGAGAGGCCACTAGACTAGCCTGGCCAGCTAGATGGAGGTGGAGAGGCCACTAGACTAGCCTGGCCAGCTAGGTGGAGGTGGAGAGGCCTCTAGAGACTAGCCTGGCCAGCTAGGTGGAGAGGCCACTAGACTAGCCTGGCCAGCTAGGTGGAGAGGCCACTAGAGACTAGCCTGGCCAGCTAGGTGGAGGTGGAGAGACCACTAGACTAGCCTGGCCAGCTAGATGGAGGTGGAGAGGCCACTAGACTAGCCTGGCCAGCTAGATGGAGGTGGAGAGGCCTCTAGAGACTAGCCTGGCCAGCTAGATGGAGGTGGAGAGGCCACTAGAGACTAGCCTGGCCAGCTAGGTGGAGGTGGAGAGACCACTAGAAACTAGCCTGGTCAGCTAGATGGAGGTGGAGAGGCCACTAGACTAGCCTGGCCAGCTAGGTGGAGGTGGAGAGGCCACTAGAGACTAGCCTGGCCAGCTAGGTCGAGGTGGAGAGGCCACTAGAGACTAGCCTGGCCAGCTAGATGGAGGTGGAGAGACCACTAGACCAGCCTGGCCAGCTAGGTGGAGGTGGAGAGGCCACTAGACCAGCCTGGCCAGCTAGATGGAGGTGGAGAGGCCACTAGACTAGCCTGGCCAGCTAGATGGAGGTGGAGAGGCCACTAGAGTCTAGCCTGGCCAGCTAGGTGGAGAGGCCACTAGACTAGCCTGGCCAGCTAGGTGGAGAGGCCACTAGAGACTAGCCTGGCCAGCTAGGTGGAGGTGGAGAGGCCACTAGACTAGCCTGGCCAGCTAGGTGGAGGTGGAGAGACCTCTAGAGACTAGCCTGGCCAGCTAGGTGGAGAGGCCACTAGACTAGCCTGGCCAGCTAGGTGGAGAGGCCACTAGAGACTAGCCTGGCCAGCTAGGTGGAGGTGGAGAGACCACTAGACTAGCCTGGCCAGCTAGATGGAGGTGGAGAGGCCACTAGACTAGCCTGGCCAGCTAGATGGAGGTGGAGAGGCCTCTAGAGACTAGCCTGGCCAGCTAGATGGAGGTGGAGAGGCCACTAGAGACTAGCCTGGCCAGCTAGGTGGAGGTGGAGAGACCACTAGAAACTAGCCTGGCCAGCTAGATGGAGGTGGAGAGGCCACTAGACTAGCCTGGCCAGCTAGGTGGACGTGGAGAGGCCACTAGAGACTAGCCTGGCCAGCTAGATGGAGGTGGAGAGACCACTAAACTAGCCTGGCCAGCTAGGTGGAGGTGGAGAGACCACTAGAAACTAGCCTGGCCAGCTAGATGGAGGTGGAGAGGCCTCTAGACTAGCCTGGCCAGCTAGGTGGAGGTGGAGAGGCCACTAGAGACTAGCCTGGCCAGCTAGGTGGAGGTGGAGAGGCCACTAGAGACTAGCCTGGCCAGCTAGGTGGAGAGCAGAGCAGAGTGCAGAGAGCTGTGATCCCATGTCCAGCCTGTTGATGATTGCTACATTAGTGTAGCACCAGCCAGTTTGGACAGTATCTTCACAAGACTGGGTAGGTGAGTGAGGTATTTGTACTGTTAACCTCTTGAGGATACCGTAGGATAGGGGGCGCCACAGCGCATTTTGAAAAAAAATCGTTCCCATTTTCAACGGCCTACTAATCAAACTCAGAAGCTAGGGCATGCATATACTTATTATATATGGATAGAAAACACTCTAAAGTTTCTAAAACTGTTTGAATGGTGTCTGTGAGTATAACAGAACTCAAATGGCAGTCAAAACCCCGAGACCGATTGAAACAGGAAGTGGAATTCTGAATTGTGGACCCTAGAAATTGAATTACTAGAATGGAAAACACAACAATTGGGTACGTTGTATAGATTGGATTTCAATGGCTCATACCCACACTGCTCCCAGGCCTAAACCTAGGCAGGCACTCAGACCAGGCACATCAGACAGATGGAGCCAGCCCAGCTCTCTCTCAGACCAGGCCGAGGTGTGGTTTGATTTCCGAGGGATAACACCGTTGGCTGGGTCAAAATGTCAACATAATCCCTCCCTCAGCCCCTCAGCCTGCTGACAACTGAGTAAACAACTCTAACGGTTTGGAGACAGGGCCAGGGAGACGGGGCCAGGGAGACAGGGCCAGGGAGACAGGGCCAGGGAGACGGGGCCAGGGAGACGGGGCCAGGGAGACGGGGCCAGGGAGACAAGGCCAGGGAGACGGGGCCAGGGAGACAAGGCCAGGGAGACGGGGCCAGGGAGACAGGGCCAGGGAGACAGGGAGACGGGGCCAGGGAGACAGGGCCAGGGAGACGGGGCCAGGGAGACAGGGCCAGGGAGACGGGGCCAGGGAGACGGGGCCAGGGAGACAGGGAGACAGGGCCAGGGAGACGGGGCCAGGGAGAGGGGGCCAGGGAGACAAGGCCAGGGAGACAGGGAGACAGGGCCAGGGAGACGGGGCCAGGGAGACAGGGCCAGGGAGACAGGGCCAGGGAGACAGGGCCAGGGAGACGGGGCCAGGGAGAGGGGGCCAGGGAGACAAGGCCAGGGAGACAGGGCCAGGCAGACAGGGAGACGGGGCCAGGGAGATGGGGCCAGGGAGACGGGGCCAGGGAGACAGGGCTGGGGAGACAGAGAGAGGGCCAGGGAGACAGAGACAGGGACAGGGAGACGGGGCCAGGCAGACAGGGAGACAGGGCCAGGGAGACAGGGAGACAGAGCCAGGGAGACAGGGAGACAGAGCCAGGGAGACAGGGCCAGGGAGACAGGGCCAGGGAGACAGGGCCAGGGAGACAGAGACAAGGCCAGGGAGACAGAGACAGGGCCAGGGAGACAGAGACAAGGCCAGGGAGACAGAGACAGGGCCAGGGAGACAGAGACAGGGCCAGGGAGACAGGGCCAGAGAGACAGGGACAGGGAGACAGAGACAGGGAGACAGAGACAGGGACAGGGAGACAGGGCTAGGGAGACAGGGCCAGGGAGACAGGGAGACAGGGCTAGGGAGACAGGGCCAGGGAGACAGGGAGACAGGGCTAGGGAGACAAGGCCAGGGAGACAGGGCTAGGGAGACAGGGCCAGGGAGACAGGGAGACAGGGCTAGGGAGACAGGGAGACAGGGCCAGGGAAACAGGGCCAGGGAGACAGGGACAGGGAGACAGAGACAGGGAGACAGGGCCAGGGAGACAGGGCCAGGGAGACAGGGCCAGGCAGACAGGGCCAGGCAGACAGGGCCAGGCAGTAGGGCCAGGGTGACAGGGCCAGGCAGACAGGGCCAGGGAGACAGGGACGGCCAGGGAGACAGGGCCAGGGAGACAGGGCCAGGGAGACAGGGCCAGGGAGACAGGGCCAGGCAGTAAGGCCACTGGCCATTAGAGAGGTGTGTCAGGGGGCTGAAATAGGCCAAAGGTGACCAGGAGGATCACCCTATCCTCCCCTCCCAACCCCCCCTCCCCCTATCCTCCCCTCCCAACCCCCTATCCTCCCCTCCCAACCCCCCTCCCCCTATCCTCCCCTCCACACCACTAATCACCCCTAAGGCAACACGTTCCACAACTGGGCCCCTTATTTGTCAATGGCAGGGTGTGTGTGTGTGTGTGTGTGTGTGTGTGTGTGTGTGTGTGTGTGTGTGTGTGTGTGTGTGTGTGTGTGTGTGTGTGTGTGTGTGTGTGTGTGTTGGTCAGAGTGCAGACTCTATGAAGCTGTCGTCAGACTGGGATTGTTCCCACAGCCAGAGAGCCAGGAAAAGTCTGTGCTGTGTATAAAGCATGAATAAGTACATTGGATAAGGCTATAGACTTAAACAAAAACAAAAATGTATTTAACCTTTATTTAAACTAGGAAAGTCAGTTAAGAACAAATTCTTATTTTAAAATGACGGCCTACCCCGGCCAAACCCTCCCCTAGCCCGTACGACGCTGGGCCAATTGTGCGCCGCTCTATGGGACTCCCGATCACGGCCCGGTTGTGATACAGCCCGGGATTGAACCAGGGTCCTGTAGTGATGCCTGTAGCACTGAGACACAGTGCCTTAGACCGCTGCGCCACACTCGGGACCCACTTGTGACCCACTCGTGACCCACTCGGGACCCACTCGTGACCCACTCGTGACCCACTCGTGACCCACTCGTGACCCACTCGTGACCCACTCGGGACCCCATCGAGAGCCTTCACTATAGAAACTCTATACCCTTTTTTGGTATCAGGTCAAATAGCTGAGTTATAGACCAGCTCCAATCAGTTGTTCTAAAATACCTATAATATTCCTTTATTGCAGTAAGCAGTTTTCCATTGAGCCTTTAACTCCCAGAGATCGAAAAGGCTGAGTTATACTACTGCAAATATGAGTCATGATTTGACATGAACAGAGTCCACTATAGGGGGGAAACAGCCTAAAGGTCATGATTTTATCAGAGTCCACTATAGGGGGGAAACAGCCTAAAGGTCATGATTTTATCAGAGTCCACTATAGGGGGGAAACAGCCTAAAGGTCATGATTTTATCAGAGTCCACTATAGGGGGGAATCAGCCAAAAGGTCATGATTTTAACAGTCCACTATAGGGGGGAAACAGTCACAACTTCTAATTGTAAAATGTGTTCACTGGGCAGAGACAGTGGGTTTACTCTACGTCTCTACCTGTCATGCAGCAGTTGCTGTGGCACACACACACAGAATAACCTGCCTGGGGTACACACACACACAGAGAATAACCTGCCTGTGGTACACACACACACACACACAGAGAATAACCTGCCTGGGGTACACACACACACACACACACACACACACACACACACACACACACACACACACACACACACAGAGAATAACCTGCCTGGGGTACACACACACACACACACACACACACACACACACACACACACACACACACACACACACACACAGAGAATAACCTGCCTGTGGTACACACACACACACACACAGAGAATAACCTGCCTGTGGTACACACACACACACACACACACACACACACACACACACACACACACACACACACACACACACACACACACACACACACACACACACACACACACACAGAGAATAACCTGCCTGTGGTACACACACACAGAGAATAACCTGCCTGTGGTACACACACACACACACACACACACACACACACACAGAGAATAACCTGCCTGTGGTACACACACACACACACACACACACACACACACACACACACACACAGAGAATAACCTGCCTGTGGTACACACACACACACACACAGAGAATAACCTGCCTGTGGTACACACACACACACACACACAGAATAACCTGCCTGTGGTACACACACACAGACCATAAACCAGTGCCAATCTATCATTAATACACATATCAAGTCACCGACAACCCCTTGCCTTGGTTATGATGCTGACCATGGTTTTATTAAAGGGATCCACAGCTTCATCTATTGATATGAGAGTGGTTGCATTTCTTTAGCCCCGTCTATCAGTTTGTTACCCCCAAAAAGTGGCGGAATTATCACTTTGTTGTTGAATCCCAGATTGACCCTTTGGAGCACCAGCCGCCTTTACTTTCCCCCTCACTGATGGACAGCGAAGTCTTGTATTTTTGGGGTAGATCAACTGTAATATTACATTGTGGCTTCTATCAATGAATTTGTCTGCATCATTTCCAATCCACTATATGTATTTTTTCATTCAGAAGGTATTCAGACCCCTTTCCCTTTTCCACATTTTGTTACATTACAGCCTTATTCTAAAATGGATTAAATACATGTTTTCCCTCATCAATCTACACATAATACCCCATAATGACATCACAAAACCCCATAATGACATCACAATACCCCATAATGACATCACAAAACCCCATAATGACATCACAAAACCCCATAATGACATCACAATACCCCATAATGACATCACAAAACCCCATAATGACATCACAATACCCCATAATGACATCATAATACCCCATAATGACATCACAATACCCCATAATGACATCACAATACCCCATAATGACATCACAATACCCCGTAATGATAAAGTGAAAACAAGTTTTTAGAAATGTTTGCAAATTTATTAAAACTGAAAAACAGAAATACCTTATTTACATAAGTATTCAGACTCTTTGCTATAAGACTAGAAATTGAGCTCAGGTGCATCCTGTTTCCATTGATCATCCTTGAGATGTTTTCTACAACTTGATTGGAGTCCACCTGAGGTAAATTCAACTGTTTGGACATGATTTGGAAAGGCACCTGTCTATATAAGGTCCCACAGTTGACAGTGCATGTCAGAGCAAAAACCAAGCAATGAGGTCCAAGCCATGAGGTCAGCGACAGGATTGTGTCGAGGCACAGATCTGGGGAACGGTACCAAAACATTTCTCCAGCATTGAAGATCCCCAAGAACACAGTGGCCTCCATCATTCTTAAATTGAAGAAGTTTGGAACCACCAAGACTCTTCCTAAAGCTGGTTAATCGGGAAGGAGAGCCTTGGTCAGGGAAGTGACCAAGAACCCAATGGTCAATTTGACAGAGCTCCAGAGTTCCTCTGTAATCTTGGTCTAAGGCACTGTATCTCAATGCTAGCGGCGTCGCTACAGGCACCCTGGTTCGAATCCAGACTGTATCACAACCGGCTATGATTGGGAGTCCCATAGGGAGGTGCACAAATTGGCTGGTGTAGGTCGTCATTGTAAATAAGAATTTGTTCTTAACTGACTTGCCTATTTCAAATAAAGGTTAAATTAAATAAATACAAATCCTGTACAGTCGTGGCCAAAAGTGGCCAAAAATGTTCCCAAGGTCTGCTGCCTCAGTTTGTATGATGGCAATTTGCATATACTCCAGAATGTTATGACGAGTGATCAGATGAATTGCAATTAATTGCAAAGTCCCTCTTTGTCATGCAAATGAACTGAATCCCCCAAAAACATTTCCACTGCATTTCAGCCCTGTCACAAAAGGACCAGTTGACATCATGTCAGTGATTCTCTCATTAACACAGGCGTGAGTGTTGACGAGGACAAGGCTGGAGATCACTCTGTCATGCTGACTGAGTTCGAATAACAGACTGGAAGCTTCAAAAGGAGGGTGGTGCTTGGAATCATTGTTCTTCCTCTGTCAACCATGGTTACCTGCAAGGAAACACGTGCCGTCATCATTGCTTTGCACAAAAATGGCTTCACAGGCAAGGATATTGCTGCCAGTAAGATTGCACCTAAATCAACCATTTATCGGATCATCAAGAACTTCAAGGAGAGCGGTTCAATTGTTGTGAAGAAGGCTTCAGGGCGCCCAAGAAAGTCCAGCAAGCGCCAGGACAGTCTCCTAAAGTTGATTCAGCTGCGGGATCGGGGCACCACCAGTACAGAGCTTGCTCAGGAATGGCAGCAGACAGGTGTGAGTGCATCTGCACGCACAGCGAGGCGTAGAATTTTGAAGGATGGCCTGGTGTCAAGAAGGGCAGCAAAGAAGCCACTTCTCTCCAGGAAAAACATCAGGGACAGACTGATATTCTGCAAAAGGTACAGGGATTGGACTGCTGAGGACTGGGGTAAAGTCATTTTCTAGGATGAATCCCCTTTCCGATTGTTTGGGGCATCCGGAAAAAAGCTTGTCTGGAGAAGACAAGGTGAGCGCTACCATCAGTCCTGTGTCATGCCAACAGTAAAGCATCCTGAGAACATTCATGTGTGGGGTTGCTTCTCAGCCAAGGGAGTGGGCTCACTCACACTTTTGCCTAAGAACACAGCCATGAATAAAGAATGGTACCAACACATCCTCTGAGAGCAACTTCTCCCAACCATCCAGGAACAGTTTGGTGACGAACAATGCCTTTTCCAGCATGATGGAGCACCTTGCCATAAGGCAAAAGTGATAACTAAGTGGCTCGGGGAACAAAACATTGATATTTTGGGTCCATGACCAGGAAACTCCCCAGACCTTAATCCCATTGAGAACTTGTGGTCCATCCTCAAGAGGCGGGTGGACAAATAAAAAAACACAAAATTCTGACAAACTCCAAGCATTGATTATGCAAGAATGGGCTGCCATCAGTCAGGATGTGGCCCAGAAGTTAATTGACAGCATGCCAGGGCCGATTGTATACTTCAGTATTCCATACTAACATCTGCCAAAAATATCTAAAGACACTGAAGCAGCAAACTTTGTGGAAATTAATATTTGTGTCATTCTCAAAACTTTTGGCCATGACTGTAGTGTTTGTAAACACCCTGGTAGGTTGATTAATAACCTGAACCAGATTACAGGCACTGGTTACAGAGTCACTGAACTTCCTTCATTATTTGACCAGTAAAATGTTTTTGCGTGATATAATTCTGTCAATATCTGATGGATTTGTTTTATTCTAAAAGTTTGGAGTATCTTCATCCATTGTTCAACTGTTGCATTTATTAGAATTGTTGATGATCGTTACTGCTGTGGAGGGGCTAGAAAGGACCAATGAGGGGTGCTGGAGGGGCTAGAAAGGACCAATGAGGGGTGCTGGAGGGGCTAGAAAGGACCAATGAGGGGTGCTGGAGGGGCTAGAAAGGACCAATGAGGGGTGCTGGAGGGGCTAGAAAGGACCAATGAGGGGTGCTGGAGGGGCTAGAAAGGACCAATGAGGGGTGCTGGAGGGGCTAGAAAGGACCAATGAGGGATAGGGTGGGGTAGGATAGTGTGGAGTAGGATAGGGTGGGGTGGGGTAGGATAGTGTGGAGTAGGATAGGGTGGGGTGGGGTAGGATAGTGTGGAGTAGGATAGGGTGGGGTAGGATAGGGTGGGGTAGGATGTGGTGGGGTAGGATAGGGTGGGGTAGGATAGGATAGGGTAGGATAGGGTGGGGTAGGATAGGATAGGGTAGGATAGGGTGGGGTAGGATAGGGTGGGGTGTGGTAGGACAGGGTGGGGTGGGGTAGGATAGGGTGGGGTGGGGTAGGATAGGGAGGGGTAGGGTAGGATAGGGTGGGGTAGGGTGGGTTGGGGTAGGATAGGGTGGGGTGTGGTAGGATAGGGTGGGGTAGGATAGGATAGGGTGGGGTAGGGTAGGGTAGGATAGGGTGGGGTAGGGTGGGATAGGGTGTGGTAGGGTAGGATAGGGTGTGGTAGGGTAGGATAGGGTGGGGTGGGGTAGGATAGGGTGGGGTAGGGTAGGATAGGGTGGGGTAGGGTAGGATAGGATAGGGTGGGGTAGGGTAGGATAGGGTGGGGTAGGGTAGGATAGGGTCGGGTAGAGTAAATATATGTGGCAACCTCGCTCTCCAACCAAGGTGCTGAATTGAGGAGCTGCTGGAGGTGAAAAGCAGGACAGGGGAAGTTGATATTGCTCCTAAAAGTAAAACCAGCGATTTGGCCCTTAACCTTGATCAGGGTTCTTCTCTAAATTAGCATGGAAGACACCAACAGTCTCGGTCCTGTTTCCTTGGCTAATTGTGTGGATTGACGTAGATCCTATATAAAGACCAGCTAAATCCAGGACTGAGATAAACACTACATCAACATGTTGTTGTAGTGTTTCTAGCCTTTAGTAATTCATTACTTTAAACCAATGAATCCCTCACAAACTGGAGGAGTTCAGAGGTCAATTACCTTTTTTTTGGGATGTAATTTCTCCAACACAAACACAGAACCTGAGAGTTTTGGTAGTTTATAGATAGTGTCAGGCAGGGTTATGTAATAAGTACTGTTACTGTAGTGTGTGTGTGTGTGTGTGTGTGTGCGTGTGTGTGTGTGTGTGTGTGTGTGTGTGTGTGTGTGTGTGTGTGTGTGTGTGTGTGTGTGTATGTGTGTATGTGTGTGCGTGTGTGTGTGTGTGTGTGTGTGGACGTGTTTAACTATTATTGTGGGGACCAGAAGTCCCCACAAGAATAGTAAACAAACAAAATGTTGACTTACTGGGGACATTTTGTTAATCCTCACAAGGTCAAATGCTATTTCTAAGGGGGTTTAGGGTTAAGGTTAGAATTAGTGTTAGGGTTAGAATTAGGGTTAGGATCTAGGGTTAGCTGTAGGGTTAGGAGCTAAGGTTAAGATTTCTGGGTTAAGGTTAGGGCAAGAGTACGGGTTAGGTTTAGGGTTAAGGTAAGAGTACGGGTTAGGTTTAGGGTTAAGGTTAGGGTAAGAGTACGGGTTAGGTTTAGGATTAAGGTTAGGATAAGAGTACGGGTTAGGTTTAGGGTTAAGGTTAGGGTAATAGTACAGGTTAGGTTTAGGGTTAAGGTTAGGATAAGAGTACGGGTTAGGTTTAGGGTTAAGGTTAGGATAAGAGTACGGGTTAGGTTTAGGGTTAAGGTTAGGGTAATAGTACAGGTTAGGTTTAGGGTTTAAGGTTAGGATAAGAGTACGGGTTAGGTTTAGGGTTAAGGTTAGGATAAGAGTATGGGTTAGGTTTAGGGTTAAGGTTAGGGTAATAGTACAGGTTAGGTTTAGGGTTTAAGGTTAGGATAAGAGTACGGGTTAGGTTTAGGGTTAAGGTTAGGGTAATAGTACAGGTTAGGTTTAGGGTTTAAGGTTAGTATAAGAGTACGGGTTAGGTTTAGGGTTAAGGTTAGGATAAGAGTACGGGTTAGGTTTAGGGTTAAGGTTAGGGTAATAGTACAGGTTAGGTTTAGGGTTTAAGGTTAGGATAAGAGTACGGGTTAGGTTTAGGGTTAAGGTTAGGATAAGAGTACGGGTTAGGTTTAGGGTTAGGGGTTCGAAAAAATATGATTTTGAATGGGACTGAATTGTGTGTCCCCACAAGGTTAGCTGTACAAGACTGTGTGTGTGTGTGTGTGTGTGTGTGTGTGTGTGTGTGTGTGTGTGTGTGTGTGTGTGTGTGTGTGTGTATCTTTGGGACAATATACTGTAACAGCTGGAGTCAAAATGGAACATTTCTAAATAAACAAATGTTCTCTCCTTTCATTCGTTCATTCATTTATCCGCTTACATATTTTATCTATCAGACAGAATCGAGAGGATTCGCTTTAGACCGATCAGATTTTCCAACATCAACCATGCAGTCATCCTCTACACAAGCAGTCTTTATCAGCCCATTGAACAGGTGAGAGACCCAGTGATATGAATGACACGCCATTGATACGGCTGTGTGGTAACAAAAGCCTCTCCGAGTCAAGACTGAGAACAGAGACAGGCCCTATTCCAGAGTTTAAAACATCTCTTTCCAGTCCTGTCATCCACGGTGAGAGGTAGCAGAGAGGTATGTGTGGTCCCATACGGGAGAGAGCGATAAAGATTCAGTCATTTTGAATCGAATGCAATGAAGGAAGTGCTAGGGGAAAAAGACATGTTGAACAATAGAGGAATTTGAAGCACTGTGATGCAGAGGTGTGATAGGAGAAGGGATGTTTAAAAAAAAACACTTTACCACACACCAGAGCAATCAGGTTTCAAATCAAATACTCCACAAAGAAAGACCACACAAGGTGTAAAGTCTGCCGGAGGCTACAGGACTGTTTGTTAGCCACTTCGGGAAACGTCCGAAAATGAACTACTTACTGGAAATTAAAGTTCTCAGTTACAAATCAGGGGGGGGAAAAAAAGATAGGATTAAAACATGATTGTACTGGTGAAATTAATGGAACACTTGTTGTAGGGGAGTAGAGACTTCTTAATCATAGCCAAAAGAGCACATATTGATAAAAGCCTTGGTAGGAAGTTATTGCTTTGCGTAGATTTCCTCCCTGAATATCATTTTAAGAGAACAGTTTGTTCAGAGCTCTAGTTTCTGTGTGGCCTGTAGGCTTTTTCTCACATCTCTTTAAACCAATCAATCTGAAGGAATAATAACCCTCACAAAACAAAACCGCTTCACATTCCTAAAGAACACAGTCAGAGGGGGAACGTCTGCAATTGAACAATATTCCCTACATAGTTCTCTACTTTTTGACCAGAGCCTTTTTTTTTGGCGTCCCGTAGCCTTCCCCTGTGGCTCAGTTGGTAGAGCATGGTGTGTGCAACGCCAGGGTTGTGGGTTCGATTCCCACGGGGGGCCAGTACAAAAAAAAATAAAAAATGCATGAAATCAAAATGAAATGTATGTATTCACTACTGTAAGTCGCTCTGGATAAGAGCGTCTGCTAAATGACTAAAATGTAAATGTAAAAAAAAAAAATAGTTCACTACTGTACATAGGGAATAGTGAACCATTTCAGATACAGCCTCAGTTACACAATGGACCCGTTGTTCAACTATCATGCAGAAGGGTATGCCAGTCTGACTGTGCTTTCTTACAAGCTTCTTCTATTCAGTTTTTATTCCGTTTTTGTCATTTATCTTTTTCAGAAACTCTCTGGGTTCCTGAAAGGATTGATCTGTATAATATATAAACAACTTTTGGAAAACTACAGGTTTCTCACAAAAACAATCACAAAAAATGCATATCAAAGATAACCCAAAACCTATTCAAGGCAGGTGTTCTCAATTGAAGACAGGTGTTGTCTATTTGCCTTTGATTGAGTGTTGAGCTGAATATCAGGAGTGAGTCAAAGAACTACACTTCCCAGAGTGCACCAGCAGCAGCAAACCGGCTGCTTGTCACCTGATCAATCATTTTCACTTATTTGGAGCACCTGTGAAGGCATGGAGGGCGTCAGTCATTCAGAAGAACAAACTTCAGAGGGAAAACTCCAAGTTCACTCACAGGTTCAGTCCAAAGACGCCAATGGTAAAAGGCTTAAATGGTTAATTCATCTTAGTTATTTAGAATGTTATTTAAATGTTTAAACTAATTTAAGTTCCTTAAAATGTTTAATTAAGATGGAAACTTTTGTTCTGTCTTTAAAGGTTTACAACCTAATTTACTGGCTAATTTACTGGCTAATTTACTGGCTAATTTACTGGTTAATTTACTGGTTAATTTACTGGTTAATTTACTGGCTAATTTACTGGCTAATTTACTGGTTAATTTACTGGCTAATTTACTGGCTAATTTACTGGTTAATTTACTGGTTAATTTACTGGCTAATTTACTGGCTAATTTACTGGCTAATTTACTGGCTAATTTACTGGTTAATTTACTGGCTAATTTACTGGCTAATTTACTGGCTAATTTACTGGTTAATTTACTGGCTAATTTACTGGCTAATTTACTGGCTAATTTACTGGCTAATTTACTGGCTAATTTACTGGCTAATTTACTGGTTAATTTACTGGCTAATTTACTGGCTAATTTACTGGCTAATTTACTGGTTAATTTACTGGCTAATTTACTGGCTAATTTACTGGCTAATTTACTGGCTAATTTACTGGTTAATTTACTGGCTAATTTACTGGCTAATTTACTGGCTAATTTACTGGCTAATTTACTGGCTAAATTACTGGACAGACCAATCAACTGAAGGCAAACTAAAAATAAAAAAGATTGAGTTGGAAAATTGAGTTGTCCCTGTGTCCTTTGGATGGTGAACAAGAGGAGGACTTGACATTGAGAGTCCTATATATATTAGGGTGTGTTTGTAGTTGTGGGAGATTGTTTCTTGTTTAGCGTGTGTGAGCCTGACAAGACTGTTGTGTTGATCGGGAGTTCGTTGTGTTTATTATTTTGGTGTTCACTTTTGAGTTTAATAAACGTCAAGATGAGCATCCACAATCCTGCTGCATTTTGGTCCTCCTTTCCCGATGACAACGGTGACAGAATCTCCCACCACAAACGGACCAAGCAGCAGAGGAAGGAGCAACAGGTGGACTGGAAGGAGCAGAGGGAATTTGAGTTGGACCAACGGGAGAAATGGACATGGGAACAGGTTATGGCCGGAGAGGGCCCATGGAAAAAATGGAGCAAAGACCGGGAACGCTACTGAGGAACACGACTGGCGATTAAGCCCGAGAGGCAGTCCCAATAAACAATTTTGGGGGGACATATGGGTAGTTTGGCGGGGCAAGTTTGGAGCCCCAGGCCAAATCCCCATACTTTTTCTGGGAAGCCAGTTAATGGACAGGTCTCGTGCTTCGGGGTAATGTGTACTATGGCGAGGCCAAGTATTTTTAGGCCGGTACGCGCTATACCAGCGCCCCGCATTTACCAGGGGGTAGTGGGCATCCAGCCAGAAAAGGCGATGCCAGGTTTGAGCTCGAGACCGCCAGTAAGCCTCCACGGTCCAATATATCCTGTTCCCGCTCCACGCACTAGCCTGGAGGTGCGTGTTCCCAGGCTGATAACCCCAGTACCAGCACCACGCACCAGGCTTCCAGTGCGTCGGCTCAGTCAGGAGTCGCCGGAGCTGCCCGTCAGTCAGGAGTCACCAGAGCTGCCCGTCAGTCAGGAGTCGCCAGAGCTGCCCGTCATTCAGGAGTCGCCAGAGCTGCCCGTCAGTCAGGAGTCACCGGAGCTGCCCGTCAGTCAGGAGTCGCTGGAGCTGCCCGTCAGTCAGGAGTCGCCAGAGCTGCCCGTCAGTCAGGAGTCGCCGGAGCTGCCCGTCAGTCAGGAGTCGCCGGAGCTGCCCGTCAGTCAGGAGTCGCCGGAGCTGCCCGTCAGTCAGGAGTCGCCGGAGCTGCCCGTCAGTCAGGAGTCGCCGGAGCTGCCCGTCAGTCAGGAGTCGCCAGAGCTGCCCGTCAGTCAGGAGTCGCCAGAGCTGCCCGTCAGTCAGGAGTCGCCGGAGCGGCCCGTCAGTCAGGAGTCGCCGGAGCGGCCCGTCTGCCCGGAGTCTGCCGATGACCTGAAACCAAGGGAGTCTAGCAGCAACCCTGAAGTAAGTAAGCCTGACAATTTAAAACGAATTATGATTAACTGTATAACTAATAAGTCTGCCTATAATGTGGAGTGGAGGAGGTCTACGTACGATCCGGAACAAGGGGAGTCTGCCTACGGCCCGAGGCTGATCGGGTCGGTCTGCATTCTGGAGGACAGTAGGTCGGAGCCTGAACCACCACCTGCATAGGTGGGTTGGGGAGGGGGGGTGTAGCACAGTGCCGTCGGTGTCGGCAGCCACCCTCCCTTCCCTCCCTTTAGTTTAGGGGGATGTTGTTGTTGTTGTTTTGGGTTTTGTTTATTTAGGAGGTGCGTCCGCGGTCTGCACCTTTAGGGGGGGGGGGGGGGGGGGTACTGTCACGTCCTGACCAGTATAAGGGTTAATTGTTATTGTAGTTATTGTAGCTAGACAGTGAACGTCTCCCACACCTTAATGTGATGTTACATGTTGACAATTATTTTAAAATAAGTCAGTTAATTCATAGTTATTTTGCTAATGCATGCCACCGGAACAGGATGCTCACGTCATTTCTTGCTTTATGGAGTTGTCATACCACTCATGGATTCATAAGGAGTTGTTATGCCACTCATGGATTCATAAGGAGTTGTTATGCCACTCATGGATTCATAAGGAGTTGTTATGCCACTCATGGATTCATAAGGAGTTGTCATGCCACTCATGGATTCATAAGGAGTTGTCATACCACTCATGGATTCATAAGGAGTTGTCATGCCACTCATGGATTCATAAGGAGTTGTCATACCACTCATGGATTCATAAGGAGTTGTCATATCACTCATGGATTCATAAGGAGTTGTCATACCACTCATGGATTCATAAGGAGTTGTCATACCACTCATGGATTCATAAGGAGTTGTCATACCACTCATGGATTCATAAGGATTGTTCATACCACTCATGGATTCATAAGGAGTTGTCATACCACTCATGGATTCATAAGGAGTTGTCATACCACTCATGGATTCATAAGGAGTTGTCATACCACTCATGGATTCATAAGGAGTTGTCATGCCACTCATGGATTCATAAGGAGTTGTCATGCCACTCATGGATTCATAAGGAGTTGTCATACCACTCATGGATTCATAAGGAGTTGTCATACCACTCATGGATTCATAAGGAGTTGTCATACCACTCATGGATTCATAAGGAGTTGTCATACCACTCATGGATTCATAAGGAGTTGTCATGCCACTCATGGATTCATAAGGAGTTGTCATACCACTCATGGATTCATAAGAAGTTGTCATGCCACTCATGGATTCATAAGGAGTTGTCATACCACTCATGGATTCATAAGGAGTTGTCATACCACTCATGGATTCATAAGGAGTTGTCATGCCACTCATGGATTCATAAGGAGTTGTCATACCACTCATGGATTCATAAGGAGTTGTCATACCACTCATGGATTCATAAGGAGTTGTCATACCACTCATGGATTCATAAGGAGTTGTCATGCCACTCATGGATTCATAAGGAGTTGTCATACCACTCATGGATTCATAAGGAGTTGTCATACCACTCATGGATTCATAAGGAGTTGTCATACCACTCATGGATTCATAAGGAGTTGTCATACCACTCATGGATTCATAAGGAGTTGTTATACCACTCATGGATTCATAAGGAGTTGTCATACCACTCATGGATTCATAAGGAGTTGTTATGCCACTCATGGATTCATAAGGAGTTGTCATGCCACTCATGGATTCATAAGGAGTTGTCATACCACTCATGGATTCATAAGGAGTTGTCATACCACTCATGGATTCATAAGGAGTTGTCATACCACTCATGGATTCATAAGGAGTTGTCATACCACTCATGGATTCATAAGGAGTTGTCATACCACTCATGGATTCATAAGGAGTTGTTATGCCACTCATGGATTCATAAGGAGTTGTCTAGACAAGAGAGCAGAAACAGACTGGGACCAAACACTCACACCACACACAGTTCCTCCATCGCCTCAACATCTTCAACAAAAACTTCAACAAACTTCAGCATCAAGCCGAGATCCTATAGCAGCCAACGCATCGCAGCTTTTCTTGGACGTCTGCTTTTGAACATTGAATCCCAGAGTGCTACAGGAGGATCAGGACGGTGTGAAGCCATTCCTTAAATAAACCTTAAAGTCCAGAGAGTTTATCGTGAGTCCCAAATGGAACCCTATTCCTTATAGATTGACCTTTGACCCAGAGGGAATAGGCTGACGTTTGAGACTCAGACTTTGTGGTGGCACAGGCCGTTCGCGGGCGTTTGTGGAGGCAGGTGTTGGTTCGGGGATTACATTTCGCTGCCAGCTAGCGTTATAGGTCCTCTCACACTTCCAAGCAGAAGCAAGGGGAATTATGACCGTTTAACACAGACCAATGTCTTTAATATACACTCTTAAAAAAAAATGGTGCAACCTAGAACCTAAAAGGGTTCTACGGCTGTCCCCATAGGAGAAACCTTTTTGGTTCCAAGTAGAATTTGGTTCCAGGTCAAACCCTTTTCGGTTCCATGTAGATCCAGTTCCACAAAGGGTTCTATACTGAACAAAAATATAAACACAACATGTAACAATTTCAACTGAGTATATTTGATTTGATTTATAAAAATTCATTAGGCCCTAATCTATGGATTTCACATGACTGGGCAGGGGCACAGCCATGGGTAGGCCTGGGAGGGCATAAGCCCACCCACTGGGGAGCCAGGCCCAGCCAATCAGAATGAGTTTTTTTTCTCCACACAAAAGAGCTTTATTACAGAAACAAATACCCCTCAGTTTCATCAGCTCTCTGGTTGGCTGGTCTCAGATACCCCTCAGTTTCATCAGCTCTCTGGGTGGCTGGTCTCAGATACCCCTCAGTTTCATCAGCTCTCTGGGTGGCTGGTCTCAGATACCCCTCAGTTTCATCAGCTCTCTGGGTGGCTGGTCTCAGATACCCCTCAGTTTCATCAGCTCTCTGGGTGGCTGGTCTCAGATACCCCTCAGTTTCATCAGCTCTCTGGGTGGCTGGTCTCAGATACCCCTCAGTTTCATCAGCTCTCTGGGTGGCTGGTCTCAGATACCCCTCAGTTTCATCAGCTCTCTGGGTGGCTGGTCTCAGATACCCCTCAGTTTCATCAGCTCTCTGGGTGGCTGGTCTCAGATACCCCTCAGTTTCATCAGCTCTCTGGGTGGCTGGTCTCAGATACCCCTCAGTTTCATCAGCTCTCTGGGTGGCTGGTCTCAGATACCCCTCAGTTTCATCAGCTCTCTGGGTGGCTGGTCTCAGATACCCCTCAGTTTCATCAGCTCTCTGGGTGGCTGGTCTCAGATACCCCTCAGTTTCATCAGCTCTCTGGTTGGCTGGTCTCAGATACCCCTCAGTTTCATCAGCTCTCTGGTTGGCTGGTCTCAGATACCCCTCAGTTTCATCAGCTCTCTGGGTGGCTGGTCTCAGATACCCCTCAGTTTCATCAGCTCTCTGGTTGGCTGGTCTCAGATACCCCTCAGTTTCATCAGCTCTCTGGTTGGCTGGTCTCAGATACCCCTCAGTTTCATCAGCTCTCTGGTTGGCTGGTCTCAGATACCCCTCAGTTTCATCAGCTCTCTGGGTGGCTGGTCTCAGATACCCCTCAGTTTCATCAGCTCTCTGGTTGGCTGGTCTCAGATACCCCTCAGTTTCATCAGCTCTCTGGTTGGCTGGTCTCAGATACCCCTCAGTTTCATCAGCTCTCTGGTTGGCTGGTCTCAGATACCCCTCAGTTTCATCAGCTCTCTGGTTGGCTGGTCTCAGATACCCCTCAGTTTCATCAGCTCTCTGGTTGGCTGGTCTCAGATACCCCTCAGTTTCATCAGCTCTCTGGGTGGCTGGTCTCAGATACCCCTCAGTTTCATCAGCTCTCTGGGTGGCTGGTCTCAGACGATCCCGCAGAAGAAGAAGCCAGATGTGGAGGTCCTGGGTTGACGTAGTTATACGTGGTCTGTGGTTGTGATGCTGGTTGGACGCACTCTAAATTTTCTACAACGATGTTGGAGGCGGCTTATGGTAGAGAAATTAACATTAAATTATCAGGCGACAGCTCTGGTGGACTTCCCTGCAGTCAGCATGCCAATTGTTGCATTGTGTTGTGTGACAAAACTGCACATTTTAGGAGTGGCCTTTTATTGTCCCCAGCACAAAGTGCACCTGTGTAATGATAATGCTGTTTAATCAGCTTCTTGATATGCCAAACCTGTCAGGTGGATGGATTATCTTGTCAAAGGAGAAATGCTCACTGACAAGGATGAAAACAAATATGCGCACAAAATTTGCACTACTATCTATGAACCATATCCAAGTCTCGGAAACAAGCGTTCATAAATACCAGTGGTACTACACAACGCAGGACAAGAAATAAGCAATGTATATTAAATACACAAAAGTTGACTACAAACCGCAACGTGGAAGTAAGAGTTCCAAATAACATGAGTTATGTCATCTCTCCTTTCACAGCGGTGAGGGATTTGTCGGTCCAAATGAGAGTCGGCCCCGGGCGAAGACATAAAGCCTAATTCCAGGTGCACCGACCACGGCTCTGGGTTTCGGGGTCAAAGGTGACAGTTCATGTGAGTTCAAATCTTTTTCATAAATCACTGAGGATGCTGTAACAAGTTCTTACTACAGAGTGTAGTTGTACGATGGGGAGGGTGTATGATACTCCAAATGACGTATGACGTGAGAAGGTAATTACACTTGCTCTCTAATCCAGCAACTCAGTCGCGTTAACAATCTGTTGATATTTATATCTTGACGGAAATTCTTTGTTTTTTTTATTTTTCCTTTATTTTCTCTGCACTATTTCCAGGCTTCACCCTCCCTTAGACCAGGGTAGTGAACAACACCCTCCCTTAGACCAGGGTAGTGAACAACACCCTCCCTTAGACCAGGGTAGTGAACAACACCCTCCCTTAGACCAGGGTAGTGAACAACACCCTCCCTTAGACCAGGGTAGTGAACAACACCCTCCCTTAGACCAGGGTAGTGAACTACACCCTCCCTTAGACCAGGGTAGTGAACAACACCCTCCCTTAGACCAGGGTAGTGAACTACACCCTCCCTTAGACCAGGGTAGTGAACAACACCCTCCCTTAGACCAGGGTAGTGAACAACACCCTCCCTTAGACCAGGGTAGTGAACAACACCCTCCCTTAGACCAGGGTAGTGAACAACACCCTCCCTTAGACCAGGGTAGTGAACAACACCCTCCCTTAGACCAGGGTAGTGAACAACACCCTCCCTTAGACCAGGGTAGTGAACAACACCCTCCCTTAGACCAGGGTAGTGAACAACACCCTCCCTTAGACCAGGGTAGTGAACAACACCCTCCCTTAGACCAGGGTAGTGAACAACACCCTCCCTTAGACCAGGGTAGTGAACAACACCCTCCCTTAGACCAGGGTAGTGAACAACACCCTCCCTTAGACCAGGGTAGTGAACAACACCCTCCCTTAGACCAGGGTAGTGAACAACACCCTCCCTTAGACCAGGGTAGTGAACAACACCCTCCCTTAGACCAGGGTAGTGAACTACACCCTCCCTTAGACCAGGGTAGTGAACAACACCCTCCCTTAGACCAGGGTAGTGAACAACACCCTCCCTTAGACCAGGGTAGTGAACTACACCCTCCCTTAGACCAGGGTAGTGAACTACACCCTCCCTTAGACCAGGGTAGTGAACAACACCCTCCCTTAGACCAGGGTAGTGAACAACACCCTCCCTTAGACCAGGGTAGTGAACAACACCCTCCCTTAGACCAGGGTAGTGAACAACACCCTCCCTTAGACCAGGGTAGTGAACAACACCCTCCCTTAGACCAGGGTAGTGAACAACACCCTCCCTTAGACCAGGGTAGTGAACAACACCCTCCCTTAGACCAGGGTAGTGAACAACACCCTCCCTTAGACCAGGGTAGTGAACAACACCCTCCATTAGACCAGGGTAGTGAACAACACCCTCCCTTAGACCAGGGTAGTGAACAACACCCTCCCTTAGACCAGGGTAGTGAACTACACCCTCCCTTAGACCAGGGTAGTGAACAACACCCTCCCTTAGACCAGGGTAGTGAACAACACCCTCCCTTAGACCAGGGTAGTGAACAACACCCTCCCTTAGACCAGGGTAGTGAACAACACCCTCCCTTAGACCAGGGTAGTGAACAACACCCTCCCTTAGACCAGGGTAGTGAACAACAGCCTCCCTTAGACCAGGGTAGTGAACTACACCCTCCCTTAGACCAGGGTAGTGAACAACACCCTCCCTTAGACCAGGGTAGTGAACAACACCCTCCCTTAGACCAGGGTAGTGAACAACACCCTCCCTTAGACCAGGGTAGTGAACAACACCCTCCCTTAGACCAGGGTAGTGAACAACACCCTCCCTTAGACCAGGGTAGTGAACTACACCCTCCCTTAGACCAGGGTAGTGAACAACACCCTCCCTTAGACCAGGGTAGTGAACAACACCCTCCCTTAGACCAGGGTAGTGAACAACACCCTCCCTTAGACCAGGGTAGTGAACAACACCCTCCCTTAGACCAGGGTAGTGAACAACACCCTCCCTTAGACCAGGGTAGTGAAGAACACCCTCCCTTAGACCAGGGTAGTGAACAACACCCTCCCTTAGACCAGGGTAGTGAACAACACCCTCCCTTAGACCAGGGTAGTGAACAACACCCTCCCTTAGACCAGGGTAGTGAACAACACCCTCCCTTAGACCAGGGTAGTGAACAACACCCTCCCTTAGACCAGGGTAGTGAACAACACCCTCCCTTAGACCAGGGTAGTGAACAACACCCTCCCTTAGACCAGGGTAGTGAACAACACCCTCCCTTAGACCAGGGTAGTGAACAACACCCTCCCTTAGACCAGGGTAGTGAACAACACCCTCCCTTAGACCAGGGTAGTGAACAACACCCTCCCTTAGACCAGGGTAGTGAACTACACCCTCCCTTAGACCAGGGTAGTGAACAACACCCTCCCTTAGACCAGGGTAGTGAACAACACCCTCCCTTAGACCAGGGTAGTGAACTACACCCTCCCTTAGACCAGGGTAGTGAACTACACCCTCCCTTAGACCAGGGTAGTGAACTACACCCTCCCTTAGACCAGGGTAGTGAACAACACCCTCCCTTAGACCAGGGTAGTGAACAACACCCTCCCTTAGACCAGGGTAGTGAACAACACCCTCCCTTAGACCAGGGTAGTGAACAACACCCTCCCTTAGACCAGGGTAGTGAACAACACCCTCCCTTAGACCAGGGTAGTGAACAACACCCTCCCTTAGACCAGGGTAGTGAACAACACCCTCCCTTAGACCAGGGTAGTGAACAACACCCTCCCTTAGACCAGGGTAGTGAACTACACCCTCCCTTAGACCAGGGTAGTGAACAACACCCTCCCTTAGACCAGGGTAGTGAACAACACCCTCCCTTAGACCAGGGTAGTGAACAACACCCTCCCTTAGACCAGGGTAGTGAACAACACCCTCCCTTAGACCAGGGTAGTGAACAACACCCTCCCTTAGACCAGGGTAGTGAACAACACCCTCCCTTAGACCAGGGTAGTGAACTACACCCTCCCTTAGACCAGGGTAGTGAACAACACCCTCCCTTAGACCAGGGTAGTGAACAACACCCTCCCCTAGACCAGGGTAGTGAACAACACCCTCCCTTAGACCAGGGTAGTGAACAACACCCTCCCTTAGACCAGGGTAGTGAACAACACCCTCCCTTAGACCAGGGTAGTGAACAACACCCTCCCTTAGACCAGGGTAGTGAACAACACCCTCCCTTAGACCAGGGTAGTGAACAACACCCTCCCTTAGACCAGGGTAGTGAACAACACCCTCCCTTAGACCAGGGTAGTGAACAACACCCTCCCTTAGACCAGGGTAGTGAACAACACCCTCCCTTAGACCAGGGTAGTGAACTACACCCTCCCTTAGACCAGGGTAGTGAACAACACCCTCCCTTAGACCAGGGTAGTGAACTACACCCTCCCTTAGACCAGGGTAGTGAACAACACCCTCCCTTAGACCAGGGTAGTGAACAACACCCTCCCTTAGACCAGGGTAGTGAACTACACCCTCCCTTAGACCAGGGTAGTGAACAACACCCTCCCTTAGACCAGGGTAGTGAACAACACCCTCCCTTAGACCAGGGTAGTGAACAACACCCTCCCTTAGACCAGGGTAGTGAACAACACCCTCCCTTAGACCAGGGTAGTGAACAACACCCTCCCTTAGACCAGGGTAGTGAACAACACCCTCCCTTAGACCAGGGTAGTGAACAACACCCTCCCTTAGACCAGGGTAGTGAACAACACCCTCCCTTAGACCAGGGTAGTGAACAACACCCTCCCTTAGACCAGGGTAGTGAACAACACCCTCCCTTAGACCAGGGTAGTGAACAACACCCTCCCTTAGACCAGGGTAGTGAACAACACCCTCCCTTAGACCAGGGTAGTGAACAACACCCTCCCTTAGACCAGGGTAGTGAACAACACCCTCCCTTAGACCAGGGTAGTGAACAACACCCTCCCTTAGACCAGGGTAGTGAACTACACCCTCCCTTAGACCAGGGTAGTGAACTACACCCTCCCTTAGACCAGGGTAGTGAACAACACCCTCCCTTAGACCAGGGTAGTGAACAACACCCTCCCTTAGACCAGGGTAGTGAACAACACCCTCCCTTAGACCAGGGTAGTGAACTACACCCTCCCTTAGACCAGGGCAGTGAACAACACCATGGTTAGTGAGAGCGTGATGGTAAGTCAAAGAGACACAGAGACCAAGACACTGAAGTTTGAGTCTGTGAGTAGAGGTGGATCTCTATCATTTTCCTTCTATTGATTGATAGCCTGTTCACGCCTACAGGACTACATCACTGATACCACTACAGGACTACATCACTGTTACCACTACAGGACTATATCACTGATACCACTACAGGACTATATCACTGTTACCACTACAGGACTATATCACTGATACCACTACAGGACTATATCACTGTTACCACTACAGGACTACATCACTGATACCACTACAGGACTATATCACTGATACCACTACAGGACTATATCACTGTTACCACTACAGGACTATATCACTGATACTACTACAGGACTATATCACTGTTACCACTACAGGACTATATCACTGTTACCACTACAGGACTATATCACTGATACCACTACAGGACTATATCACTGATACCACTACAGGTCTATATCACTGTTACCACTACAGGACTATATCACTGATACCACTACAGGTCTATATCACTGTTACCACTACAGGACTATATCACTGATACCACTACAGGACTATATCACTGTTACCACTACAGGACTATATCACTGATACCACTACAGGTCTATATCACTGTTACCACTACAGGACTATATCACTGATACCACTACAGGTCTATATCACTGTTACCACTACAGGACTATATCACTGATACCACTACAGGACTATATCACTGATACCACTACAGGACTATATCACTGTTACCACTACAGGACTATATCACTGTTACCACTACAGGACTATATCACTGATACTACTACAGGACTATATCACTGATACCACTACAGGACTATATCACTGATACCACTACTGGACTATATCACTGCTACCACTACAGGACTATATCACTGATACCACTACAGGACTATATCACTGATACCACTACAGGACTATATCACTGTTACCACTACAGGACTATATCACTGATACCACTACAGGACTATATCACTGATACCACTACAGGACTATATCACTGATACCACTACAGG
Organism: Salmo salar; assembly: GCF_965601325.2. NCBI lineage: Eukaryota > Metazoa > Chordata > Actinopteri > Salmoniformes > Salmonidae > Salmo > Salmo salar. The sequence goes on along the minus strand of NC_138291.1, from coordinate 181,167,511 downwards.
ACTATATCACTGTTACCACTACTGGACTATATCACTGATACCACTACAGGACTATATCACTGTTACCACTACAGGACTACATCACTGATACCACTACAGGACTATATCACTGATACCACTACATATCTAAAGGACTATATCACTGATACCACTACAGGACTATATCACTGTTACCACTACAGGACTATATCACTGTTACCACTACAGGACTATATCACTGTTACCACTACAGGACTATATCACTGATACCACTACAGGACTATATCACTGATACCACTACAGGACTATATCACTGATACCACTACAGGACTATATCACTGATACCACTACATATCTACAGGACTATATCACTGATACCACTACAGGACTATATCACTGATACCACTACAGGACTATATCACTGATACCACTACATATCTAAAGGACTATATCACTGATACCACTACTGGACTATATCACTGATACCACTACAGGACTATATCACTGATACCACTACAGGACTATATCACTGTTACCACTACAGGACTATATCACTGATACCACTACAGGACTATATCACTGTTACCACTACAGGACTATATCACTGTTACCACTACAGGACTATATCACTGATACTACTACAGGACTATATCACTGATACCACTACAGGACTATATCACTGTTACCACTACAGCACTATATCACTGTTACCACTACAGGACTATATCACTGATACCACTACAGGACTATATCACTGATACCACTACAGGACTATATCACTGCTACCACTACAGGACTATATCACTGTTACCACTACAGGACTATATCACTGATACCACTACAGGACTATATCACTGATACCACTACAGGACTATATCACTGTTACCACTACAGGACTATATCACTGATACCACTACAGGACTACATCACTGTTACCACTACAGGACTATATCACTGTTACCACTACAGGAGTATATCACTGATACCACTACTGGACTATATCACTGATACCACTACAGGACTATATCACTGATACCACTACAGGACTATATCACTGTTACCACTACAGGACTATATCACTGATACCACTACATATCTAAAGGACTATATCACTGATACCACTACAGGACTATATCACTGTTACCACTACAGGACTATATCACTGATACCACTACAGGACTATATCACTGATACCACTACAGGACTATATCACTGTTACCACTACAGGACTATATCACTGATACCACTACATATCTAAAGGACTATATCACTGATACCACTACAGGACTATATCACTGTTACCACTACAGGACTATATCACTGATACCACTACAGGACTATATCACTGATACCACTACAGGACTATATCCCTGATACCACTACAGGACTATATCACTGTTACCACTACAGGTCTATATCACTGTTACCACTACATATCTACAGGACTATATCACTGTTACCACTACAGGACTATATCACTGATACCACTACAGGACTATATCACTGATACCACTACAGGACTATATCACTGATACCACTACAGGACTATATCACTGTTACCACTACAGGACTATATCACTGATACCACTACAGGACTATATCACTGATACCACTACAGGACTATATCACTGTTACCACTACAGGATTATATCACTGTTACCACTACAGGACTATATCACTGATACCACTACAGGACTATATCACTGTTACCACTACAGGACTATATCACTGTTACCACTACAGGACTATATCACTGATACCACTACTGGACTATATCACTGATACCACTACAGGACTATATCACTGATACCACTACAGGACTATATCACTGTTACCACTACAGGACTATATCACTGATACCACTACAGGTCTATATCACTGATACCACTACAGGTCTATATCACTGATACCACTACAGGACTATATCACTGATACCACTACAGGACTATATCACTGATACCACTACAGGTCTATATCACTGTTACCACTACAGGACTATATCACTGTTACCACTACAGGACTATATCACTGATACCACTACAGGACTATATCACTGCTACCACTACATATCTACAGGACTATATCACTGATACCACTACAGGACTATATCACTGTTACCACTACAGGACTATATCACTGATACCACTACAGCACTATATCACTGTTACCACTACAGGATTATATCACTGATACCACTACAGGACTATATCACTGCTACCACTACATATCTACAGGACTATATCACTGATACCACTACAGGACTATATCACTGTTACCACTACAGGTCTATATCACTGTTACCACTACAGGACTATATCACTGATACCACTACAGGACTATATCACTGTTACCACTACAGGACTATATCACTGATACCACTACAGGACTATATCACTGATACCACTACAGGACTATATCACTGATACCACTACAGGACTATATCACTGATACCACTACAGGACTATATCACTGCTACCACTACAGGACTATATCACTGATACCACTACAGGACTATATCACTGATACCACTACAGGACTATATCACTGATAACACTACAGGACTATATCACTGATACCACTACAGGACTATATCACTGATACCACTACATATCTAAAGGACTATATCACTGATACCACTACAGGACTATATCACTGTTACCACTACAGGACTATATCACTGATACCACTACATATCTAAAGGACTATATCACTGATACCACTACAGGACTATATCACTGTTACCACTACAGGACTATATCACTGATACCACTACAGGACTATATCACTGATACCACTACAGGACTATATCACTGTTACCACTACAGGACTATATCACTGATACCACTACATATCTAAAGGACTATATCACTGATACCACTACAGGACTATATCACTGTTACCACTACAGGACTATATCACTGATACCACTACAGGACTATATCACTGATACCACTACAGGACTATATCCCTGATACCACTACAGGACTATATCACTGTTACCACTACAGGTCTATATCACTGTTACCACTACATATCTACAGGACTATATCACTGATACCACTACAGGACTATATCACTGTTACCACTACAGGACTATATCACTGATACCACTACAGGACTATATCACTGTTACCACTACAGGACTATATCACTGATACCACTACAGGACTATATCACTGATACCACTACAGGACTATATCACTGTTACCACTACAGGACTATATCACTGATACCACTACAGGACTATATCACTGCTACCACTACAGGACTATATCACTGTTACCACTACAGGTCTATATCACTGTTACCACTACAGGACTATATCACTGATACCACTACAGGACTATATCACTGTTACCACTACAGGATTATATCACTGTTACCACTACAGGACTATATCACTGATACCACTACAGGACTATATCACTGATACCACTACTGGACTATATCACTGATACCACTACAGGACTATATCACTGATACCACTACTGGACTATATCACTGTTACCACTACAGGACTATATCACTGATACCACTACAGGTCTATATCACTGATACCACTACAGGTCTATATCACTGATACCACTACAGGACTATATCACTGATACCACTACAGGACTATATCACTGATACCACTACAGGTCTATATCACTGATACCACTACAGGGTCTATATCACTGTTACCACTACAGGACTATATCACTGTTACCACTACATATCTACAGGACTATATCACTGATACCACTACAGGACTATATCACTGTTACCACTACAGGACTATATCACTGATACCACTACAGCACTATATCACTGTTACCACTACAGGATTATATCACTGATACCACTACAGGACTATATCACTGCTACCACTACATATCTACAGGACTATATCACTGATACCACTACAGGACTATATCACTGTTACCACTACAGGTCTATATCACTGTTACCACTACAGGACTATATCACTGATACCACTACAGGACTATATCACTGTTACCACTACAGGACTATATCACTGATACCACTACAGGACTATATCACTGATACCACTACAGGACTATATCACTGCTACCACTACATATCTACAGGACTATATCACTGTTACCACTACAGGACTATATCACTGATACCACTACAGGACTATATCACTGATACCACTACAGGACTATATCACTGATACCACTACAGGACTATATCACTGCTACCACTACATATCTACAGGACTATATCACTGTTACCACTACAGGACTATATCACTGATACCACTACAGGACTATATCACTGATACCACTACAGGACTATATCACTGATACCACTACAGGACTATATCGCTGCTACCACTACAGGACTATATCACTGTTACCACTACAGGACTATATCACTGCTACCACTACAGGACTATATCACTGTTACCACTACAGGACTATATCACTGATACCACTACAGGACTATATCACTGATACCACTACAGGACTATATCACTGATACCACTACAGGACTATATCACTGTTACCACTACAGGTCTATATCACTGTTACCACTACAGGACTATATCACTGTTACCACTACAGGACTATATCACTGATACCACTACAGGACTATATCACTGATACCACTACAGGACTATATCACTGCTACCACTACAGGACTATATCACTGATACCACTACAGGACTATATCACTGCTACCACTACATATCTACAGGACTATATCACTGATACCACTACAGGACTATATCACTGCTACCACTACAGGACTATATCACTGATACCACTACAGGACTATATCACTGTTACCACTACAGGTCTATATCACTGTTACCACTACAGGACTATATCACTGCTACCACTACAGGACTATATCACTGATACCACTACAGGACTATATCACTGTTACCACTACAGGACTATATCACTGATACCACTACAGGACTATATCACTGATACCACTACAGGACTATATCACTGATACCACTACAGGACTATATCACTGCTACCACTACATATCTACAGGACTATATCACTGATACCACTACAGGACTATATCACTGTTACCACTACAGGACTATATCACTGTTACCACTACAGGACTATATCACTGATACCACTACAGGACTATATCACTGATACCACTACAGGACTATATCACTGCTACCACTACAGGACTATATCACTGATACCACTACAGGACTATATCACTGTTACCACTACAGGACTATATCACTGATACCACTACAGGACTATATCACTGATACCACTACAGGACTATATCACTGATACCACTACAGGACTATATCACTGCTACCACTACATATCTACAGGACTATATCACTGATACCACTACAGGACTATATCACTGTTACCACTACAGGACTATATCACTGTTACCACTACATATCTACAGGACTATATCACTGATACCACTACAGGACTATATCACTGATACCACTACATATCTACAGGACTATATCACTGCTACCACTACATATCTACAGGACTATATCACTGATACCACTACAGGACTATATCACTGCTACCACTACAGGACTATATCACTGATACCACTACATATCTACAGGACTATATCACTGATACCACTACAGGACTATATCACTGATACCACTACAGGACTATATCACTGCTACCACTACATATCTACAGGACTATATCACTGCTACCCCTTTCCTTACTACAGGTCTATAGCGCTGCTACACACTGACAAGTCAAGGTGCTCTCTATATATGATTACTACATGTCAGTATTGTATTTATCCCCTGCTAGGGGTATAGGCTAATCCAGCCCTTGCAATGGCTAATGGCTAGCTAACCCAGTCCCTGCTATGACTAACAGATAGCTAACCCACCTTCTGCTATGGCTAACAGCTCATTAACACAGCCCCTGCTATGGCTAATAACTAGCTAACCCAGCCCCTGCTATGGCTAATAGCTACCTAACCTATCCCATGCTATGGCTAATAGCTAGCTAACCCAGTCCCTGCTATGGATAACAACTAGCTAACCTAGCCCCTGCTATGGCTAACAGCTCGTTAACACAGCCCCTGGTATGGCTAACAGCTAGCTAACCCAGTCCCTACTATGGCTAACAGCTAGCTAACACAGCCCCTGCTATGGCTAACAGCTCGTTAACACAGCCCCTGCTATGGCTAACAGCTAGCTAACCCAGTCGCTGCTATGGCTAATAGCTAGCTAACCTAGCCCCTGCTATGGCTAATAACTAGCTAACCCAGCCGCTGCTATGGCTAATAGCTACCTAACCTATCCCATGCTATGGCTAATAGCTAGCTAACTCAGTCCCTACTATGGCTAACAGCTAGCTAACCCAGTCCCTGCTACGACTAACAGCTCGTTAACACAGTCCCTGCTACGACTAACAGCTCGTTAACACAGCCCCTGCTACGACTAACAGCTCGTTAACTCAGCCCCTGCTACGACTAACAGCTCGTTAACACAGCCCCTGCTACGACTAACAGCTCGTTAACACTGCCCCTGCTACGACTAACAGCTAACTAACCCAGCCACTCACTTAACATGGCTTATGAATACATATGCCAAATACAAAACCTAATTGTCTGTGAAAAATAATAAAACATTTCAAAGTAAACATTGAGGCTGTCAGCCACTGTCAGCAATTACTTAACCCACAAATATTAAAATGTGTGGTTTGGACTGAGAGTCTTGTGATCTGCTGAGCAGCTGTAGGAATGTGTGTATATTGAGTCCCAAATGGCATCCTATTCCCTACATAGTGCACTTCTTTGTGCCCATAGGCCCTGGTAAAAAGTAGTGCACTATATACAAATGTAGGATCTTAATTTGAACAGTATTTTATTGCTTAGAATGTTCCTGCACGGAAATGATTTACATGAATTCACTAAAAACCCGCTGTTCTATTACGAGTATTTGCGCTTTTCATGTAGCCTACTTTTGTCCAGCTAATCACCTAACCACTGATCAAGCAACATTATGGACTAAACGATCAAAGCCTGTTGCTGTTGGATTATTTTGCTGCAACAATACTGGTCAAATTAAGATCTAACATCGGTAGGGAATTGGGACAGACATTAGTTCTCCCTCCCGGTAATAGAAGAAACTGTAGCACCGCCAGACATGGAGAGCTCAGCCCTCAACAATATATAAACATATCATTTCATTAAAGAACGAGTTCTGTTTGTGTATGGTTGAAATTACAGGGAACATGGATTCAGATTGTAGTATTGGGTTACTCTGTTCGGGAACCAAAGCTATAACCCCCACCCCAAAACACAACTGGTGGATCGCGGTCCGTATCCGTACTCAGTCGGGCTTCTACCCCTGGTATAATATAAACACACATAAGACATGGATAAATGTGTAGAATTGCAGGAAATTAGCTTTAAAAAAAAAAAGCACAAAAATCCTTTGCTCCATTGCACAACGTGTAGAGTTGCAAGAAATTAGCTTTAAAACTGCACAATTTTCTCTCCGCCAACAAGAGGGGTGTGTACAGTTTGGGGTCGAACGGGTTGCTAGGTGGGGATTTGTTACATCAGTGTCTTGTCAACAATTGAAAAAGCTCCAATCCATCCCACAAGTATTAACTGTTGAAATAAAATGAATTAAACAAGGAATTCGTATTTTAATTAAACAAGAATGAAAGAGACCACCATACATCTGGCCTGTCCCCAGACCACCATACATCTGGCCTGTCCCCAGACCATACATCTGGCCTGTCCCCAGACCACCATACATCTGGCCTGCCCCCAGACCACCATACATCTGGCCTGCCCCCAGACCACCATACATCTGGCCTGCCCCCAGACCACCATACACCTGGCCTGTCCCCAGACCACCATACATCTGGCCTGTCCCCAGACCACCATACATCTGGCCTGTCCCCAGACCACCATACATCTGGCCTGCCCCCAGACCACCTTACATCTGGCCTGTCCCCAGACCACCATACATCTGGCCTGCCCCCAGACCACCTTACATCTGGCCTGTCCCCAGACCACCATACATCTGGCCTGTCCCCAGACCACCATACATCTGGCCTGTCCCCAGACCACCATACATCTGGCCTGTCCCCAGACCACCATACATCTGGCCTGTCCCCAGACCACCATACATCTGGCCTGTCCCCAGACCACCATACATCTGGCCTGTCCCCAGACCACCATACATCTGGCCTGTCCCCAGACCACCATACATCTGGCCTGTCCCCAGACCATACATCTGGCCTGTCCCCAGACCACCATACATCTGGCCTGTCCCCAGACCACCATACATCTGGCCTGTCCCCAGACCACCATACATCTGGCCTGTCCCCAGACCACCATACATCTGGCCTGTCCCCAGACCAAACATATGGCCTGTCCCCAGACCACCATACATCTGGCCTGTCCCCAGACCACCATACATCTGGCCTGTCCCCAGACCACCATACACCTGGCCTGTCCCCAGACCACCATACACCTGGCCTGTCCCCAGACCAACATTCATCTGACCTGTCCCCAGACCACCATACATCTGGCCTGTCCCCAGACCACCATACACCTGGCCTGTCCCCAGACCACCATACATCTAACCTGTCCCCAGACCACCATACATCTGGCCTGCCCCCAGACCACCATACATCTAACCTGTCCCCAGACCACCATACATCTGGCCTGTCCCCAGACCAAACATATGGCCTGTCCCCAGACCACCATACATCTGGCCTGTCCCCAGACCACCATACATCTGGCCTGTCCCCAGACCATACATCTGGTCTGTCCCCAGACCACCATACATCTGGCCTGTCCCCAGACCACCATACATCTGGCCTGTCCCCAGACCACCATACATCTGGCCTGTCCCCAGACCACCATACATCTGGTCTGTCCCCAGACCACCATACATCTGGCCTGTCCCCAGACCACCATACATCTGGCCTGTCCCCAGACCATACATCTGGCCTGTCCCCAGACCACCATACATCTGGCCTGTCCCCAGACCATACATCTGGCCTGTCCCCAGACCACCATACATCTGGCCTGTCCCCAGACCACCATACATCTGGCCTGTCCCCAGACCATACATTTGGCCTGTCCCCAGACCACCATACATCTGGCCTGTCCCCAGACCAACATACATCTGGCCTGTCCCCAGACCATACATCTGGCCTGTCCCCAGACCATACATCTGGCCTGTCCCCAGACCACCATTAATCTGGCCTGTCCCCAGACCACCATACATCTGGCCTGTCCCCAGACCACCATACATCTGGCCTGTCCCCAGACCACCATACATCTGGCCTGTCCCCAGACCACCATACATCTGGCCTGTCCCCAGACCATACACCTGGTATTTAAATGTATTGCCAGCTAGTTAAGTAAAACATCCCGAGCTGACTAGGTAAAAAATCTGTCGTTCTGCCCCTGAACAAGGCAGTTAACCACTGTTCCCCGGTAGGCCGTCATTGTAAATAAGAATTAGTTCGTAACTGACTTGCCTAGTTAAATAAAGGTTAAATAAAGGTTAAACATAGGTTAAATAAAATAAAGAAAATGTAAATGTGTCTTCGAGAACAAGCTACATCCAATCCAGCAATAAACTACACAACCAGCTAGGTCAATCAGCTACCAGACACTAAACTACACAACCAGACTAGGTCAGTCAGCTACCCTACTAACTAAACCAGGGCCAGTTAGTTAAAGCGGCAATCAGCAGTTGAAACGATAACAAAGCGTCTTACCCACCCATGTGTTCGGTAAAAAGCTGAGGGATGGGGCTGGAGAAATGTATCCTCTCAAATTTAAAGACAGAGCTACGGATGCAAGGACTGACCGTCCATGATACCAACATTATAGTTATTAGAGGTCAACCGATTGTGATTTATTTCAACGCCGGTACCGATTATTGGAGGACCCAAAAAGCCGATACCGATTAATCGGCCGATTTTTACGGTATATATATATATATATATTTGTAATAATGACAATTACAACAGCACTGAATGAACAACGAACACTTTTATTTTAACAATATAATATATAAATAAAATATATTTAGTCTCAAATAAATAATGAAACATGTTCAATTTGGTTTAAATAAAGCAAAAACACAGTGTTGGAGAAGAAAGTAAAAGTGCAATATGTGCCATGTAAAATAGCTAACATTTAAGTTCCTTGCTCAGAACATGAGAACATATGAAAGCTGGTGGTTCCTTTTAACATGAGTCTTCAATATTCCCAGTTAAGAAGTTTTAGGTTGTAGTTATTATAGGAATTATAGGACTATTTCTCTCTATACCATTTGTATTTCATATACCTTTGACTATTGGATGTTCTTATAGGCACTTTAGTGTTGCCAGCCTAATCTTGGGAGTTGATGAACAGTAAACAGCGCTGTTCAATCAAGCATTGCTAAGAGCTGCTGGCAAACGCAGTAAAGTGCTGTTTGAATGAATGCTGCTGCTGCCTACCAATGCTCAGTCAGACTACTCTATCAAATATCAAATCATAGACTTAATTATAATAAACAAACAGATAAACACACAGCCTTTGGTCATTAATATGGTCAAATCCAGAAACTATCATTTAGAAAACAAAACGTTTATTCTTTCAGTGAAATACGGAACCGTTCCGTATTTTATAGAACGGATAGCAACCCTAAGTCTAAATATTGCTGTTACATTGCACAACCTTCAATGTTATGTCATAATTATGTAAAATTCTGGCAAAATTAATTACGGTCTTTGTTAGGAATAAATTTTCTTCACACAGTTCGCAACGAGCCAGGCGGCCCAAACTGCTGCATATACCCTGACTCTGCTTGCACTCAACGCAAGAGAAGTGACACAATTTCCCTAGTTAATATTGCCTGCTAACATGCATTTATTTTAACTAAACATGCAGGTTTAAAAATATATACTTGTGTATTGATTTTAAGAAAGGCATTGATGCTTATGGTTAGGTACTGCCACGCAGTCTCCTCGTGGATTGCAATGTAATCGGCCATAATCGGCGTCAAAAAAGCCCTATTACCGATTGTTATGAAAACTTTAAATCGGCCATGCCGATTAATCGGTCGACCTCTAATAGGTATATATGCGATGCGGTACGACAGCTGAACTAAGCTCTTGTGGCATTAATAATTTATATTCTTCAAACATCAATGGGTACGTATCATTAATTTATAAGTACAAAAATGGATGTAGAAACGACAGATTGCCCCTTTAGGTATAGAACACCAGGCTAGTTCAGACGGCTGTAGGACACCAGCCTAGTTCAGACTGCCGTAGGACACCAGCCTAGCTCAGACTGCTGTAGAACACCAGGCTAGTTCAGACTGCTGCAGGACACCAGCCTAGTTCAGACGGCTGTAGGACACCAGCCTAGTTCAGACTGCTGTAGGACACCAGCCTAGTTCAGACTGCTGTAGGACACCAGCCTAGTTCAGACTGCTGTAGGACACCAGTCTAGTTCAGACTGCTGTAGGACACCAGGCTAGTTTAGACTGCTGTAGGACACCAGGCTAGTTTAGACTGCTGTAGGACACCAGGCTAGTTTAGACTGCTGTAGGACAACAGGCCAGTTCAGACTGCTGTAGGACACCAGCCTAGTTTAGACTGCTGTAGTACAACAGGCCAGTTCAGACTGCTGTAGGACACCAGCCTAGTTCAGACTGCTGTAGGACACCAGCCTAGTTTAGACTGCTGTAGGACACCAGCCTAGTTTAGACTGCTGTAGGACACCAGCCTAGTTCAGACTGCTGTAGGACACCAGCCTAGTTCAGACTGCTGTAGGACACCAGCCTAGTTCAGACTGCTGTAGGACACCAGTCTAATTCAGACTGCTGTAGGACACCAGTCTAATTCAGACTGCTGTAGGACATCAGGCCAGTTCAGACTGCTGTAGGACACCAGCCTAGTTCAGACTGCTGTAGGACACCAGCCTAGTTTAGACTGCTGTAGGACACCAGCCTAGTTCAGACTGCTGTAGGACACCAGCCTAGTTCAGACTGCTGTAGGACACCAGTCTAATTCAGACTGCTGTAGGACATCAGGCCAGTTCAGACTGCTGTAGGACACCAGCCTAGTTTAGACTGCTGTAGGACACCAGCCTAGTTCAGACTGCTGTAGGACACCAGCCTAGTTCAGACTGCTGTAGGACACCAGTCTAGTTCAGACTGCTGTAGGACACCAGCCTAGTTTAGACTGCTGTAGGACACCAGCCTAGTTCAGACTGCTGTAGGACACCAGCCTAGTTTAGACTGCTGTAGGACACCAGCCTAGTTTAGACTGCTGTAGGACCCCAGCCTAGTTCAGACTGCTGTAGGACACCAGCCTAGTTTAGACTGCTGTAGGACACCAGCCTAGTTCAGACTGCTGTAGGACACCAGCCTAGTTTAGACTGCTGTAGGACACCAGCCTAGTTCAGACTGCTGTAGGACACCAGCCTAGTTCAGACTGCTGTAGGACACCAGTCTAGTTCAGACTGCTGTAGGACACCAGTCTAGTTCAGACTGCTGTAGGACACCAGCCTAGTTCAGACTGCTGTAGGACACCAGCCTAGTTCAGACTGCTGTAGGACACCAGCCTAGTTCAGACTGCTGTAGGACACCAGCCTAGTTCAGACTGCTGTAGGACACCAGCCTAGTTCAGACTGCTGTAGGACACCAGGCTAGTTCAGACTGCTGTAGGACACCAGCCTAGTTCAGACTGCTGTAGGACACCAGTGTAATTCAGACTGCTGTAGGACATCAGGCCAGTTCAGACTGCTGTAGGACACCAGCCTAGTTTAGACTGCTGCAGGACACCAGCCTAGTTTAGACTGCTGTAGGACAACAGGCCAGTTCAGACTGCTGTAGGACACCAGCCTAGTTCAGACTGCTGTAGGACACCAGCCTCTAGTTTAGACTGCTGTAGGACACCAGCCTAGTTTAGACTGCTGTAGGACACCAGCCTAGTTTAGACTGCTGTAGGACACCAGCCTAGTTTAGACTGCTGTAGGACACCAGCCTAGTTTAGACTGCTGTAGGACACCAGCCTAGTTTAGACTGCTGTAGGACACCAGCCTAGTTCAGACTGCTGTAGGACACCAGCCTAGTTCAGACTGCTGTAGGACACCAGCCTAGTTTAGACTGCTGTAGGACACCAGCCTAGTTCAGACTGCTGTAGGACACCAGCCTAGTTTAGACTGCTGTAGGACACCAGCCTAGTTTAGACTGCTGTAGGACACCAGCCTAGTTTAGACTGCTGTAGGACACCAGCCTAGTTTAGACTGCTGCAGGACACCAGCCTAGTTCAGACTGCTGTAGGACACCAGCCTAGTTTAGACTGCTGCAGGACACCAGCCTAGTTCAGACTGCTGTAGGACACCAGCCTAGTTTAGACTGCTGTAGGACACCAGCCTAGTTTATACTGCTGTAGGACACCAGCCTAGTTTAGACTGCTGTAGGACACCAGCCTAGTTTAGACTGCTGCAGGACACCAGCCTAGTTCAGACTGCTGTAGGACACCAGCCTAGTTCAGACTGCTGTAGGACACCAGCCTCTAGTTTAGACTGCTCTCTTTCTGCTCCATAGGACAACAGCAGCAGATCCTAAGCAGATATCCTCTGTGATTCAAGGCATTTTTTTTTTTTTTACAGTGACATCAAGTATCAATCTTTCAACCTCATTACTTTTCCTTCTGCCAGCCACCGTGGAGCCAGGAGCCAGGGGTTTGCAAGGGGCTCTGGCGGACAGCCACCCGATAACAGTGTGCCTCGACTGGGACTGGCTCTGCCTCTGGGCTGCCTGGCCTGGAGCTACTGGGACTTTTAGTGCTGGGATGTGAGTTCAACTGAACATGTGTGAGTGTGTGTGTGTGTGTGTGTGTGTGTGTGTGTGTGTGTGTGTGTGTGTGTGTGTGTGTGTGTGTGTGTGTGTGTGTGTGTGTGTGTGTGTGTGTGAGTGGGGTGGGCTTCTACTGATGGGAGTTGAACTCCACAGCCTCCCACTGCTCCACTTCTCTTACCACTGTTACGCACCCCAGCCATGGAAATGACATTCTTGAAATTACTGCTAATGCATAAGTGTGTGTGTGGGTTGGGGTCGTCGTGTGTGTGCGTGTGTATGTGTGTGACTCGCCAGAACGGCTGAGAGACTGAAATCAAAAGGGGGTGGAAAAGTGATCGTTTGGGATTGGCTGTTTCCAACTGTTATCCTTGACACGATACTAAACGGGCTGCTTCCAGCTGTCATCCTTCAGACATTACTAAATGGGGTGTTTCCAACTGTCATCCTACAGACATTACTAAATGGGGTGTTTCCAACTGGCATCCTTCAGACATTACTAAATGGGGTGTTTCCAACTGTCATCCTACAGACATTACTAAATGGGGTGTTTCCAACTGTCATCCTACAGACATTACTAAATGGGGTGTTTCCAACTGTCATCCTACAGACATTACTAAATGGGGTGTTTCCAGCTGTCATCCTTTGACGATACTAAATGGGGTGTTTCCAGCTGTCATCCTTCGACGATACTAAATGGGCTGTTTCCAACTGTCATCCTTTGACGATACTAAATGGGGTGTTTCCAGCTGTCATCCTTCGACGATACTAAACGGGCTGTTTCCAACTGTCATCCTTCAGACATTACTAAATGGGCTGTTTCCAACTGTCATCCTTCAGACATTACTAAATGGGGTGTTTCCAGCTGTCATCCTACAGACATTACTAAATGGGGTGTTTCCAGCTGTCATCCTACAGACATTACCAAATGGGCTCCAAGACACAATGCTCTGAAACCCAAACAGCATATTTCTCACACCACCGACTGAGATAAACACACGCCAGTTTCCACATGATTCACTCTGGCAGAGAGCAAGCCAAGCCCTCTGTCTGTGTCCCAAGTGGCAGCCTATTCTCTATATAGTGTACTACTGTTGACCAGGGCCCATAGGGAATAGGGTGCCATTAAGGACATAGACTATGTCTCTGGCTGCATATCTTTAAAGGGGGTCATTTTAGAGAAATCCTTAAAATATAGATAATAGTTGTGGCTCTATTTCATTTTTCTAAATATCCCAGCCCAGGAGGGACTCGGTTAGAGTCTGAGTGTTTGAGAGTGGTGCCTCCTAGCTGCCTCCTGGGCTGAACAGAACACCTAGGTGGACCGGACAAGGCAGGGATACCAGGGGTTAGAGTCAGGGGTTAGAGTCAGGGATACCAGGGGTTAGAGTCAGGGATACCAGGGGTTAGAGTCAGGGGTTAGAGTCAGGGATACCAGGGGTTAGAGTCAGGGATACCAGGGGTTAGAGTCAGGGATACCAGGGGTTAGAGTCAGGGGTTAGAGTCAGGGATACCAGGGGTTAGAGTCAGGGGTTAGAGTCAGGGGTACCAGGGGTTAGAGTCAGGGATACCAGGGGTTAGAGTCAGGGATACCAGGGGTTAGTCAGGGATACCAGGGGTTAGAGTCAGGGGTACCAGGGGTTAGAGTCAGGGGTTAGAGTCAGGGGTACCAGGGGTTAGAGTCAGGGATACCAGGGGTTAGAGTCAGGGATACCAGGGGTTAGAGTCAGGGGTACCAGGGGTTAGAGTCAGGGGTTAGAGTCAGGGGTACCAGGGGTTAGAGTCAGGGGTTAGAGTCAGGGATACCAGGGGTTAGAGTCAGGGGTTAGAGTCAGGGGTACCAGGGGTTAGAGTCAGGGATACCAGGGGTTAGAGTCAGGGGTACCAGGGGTTAGAGTCAGGGGTTAGAGTCAGGGGTACCAGGGGTTAGAGTCAGGGGTTAGAGTCAGGGGTACTAGGGGTTAAAGTCAGGGGTTAGAGTCAGGGATACCAGGGGTTAGAGTCAGGGATACCAGGGGTTAGAGTCAGGGGTACCAGGGGTTAGAGTCAGGGGTACCAGGGGTTAGAGTCAGGGGTTAGAGTCAGGGGTACCAGGGGTTAGAGTCAGGGGTACCAGGGGTTAGAGTCAGGGGTACCAGGGGTTAGAGTCAGGGGTTAGAGTCAGGGGTACCAGGGGTTAGAGTCAGGGGTTAGAGTCAGGGGTACCAGGGGTTAGAGTCAGGGGTACCAGGGTTGTGCAAAGCCCCGCTCCTAAAGAACTATAGAACCAAGCCAGTACCAAGGCAGGTTTTACTCCTAAAGAACTATAGAACCAAGCCAGTACCAAGGCAGGTTTTACTCCTAAAGAACTATAGAACCAAGCCAGTACCAAGGCAGGTTTTACTCCTAAAGAACTATAGAACCAAGCCAGTACCAAGGCAGGTTTTACTCCTAAAGAACTATAGAACCAAGCCAGTACCAAGGCAGGTTTTACTCCTAAAGAACTATAGAACCAAACCAGTACCAAGGCAGGTTTTACTCCTAAAGAACTATAGAACCAAACCAGTACCAAGGCAGGTTTTACTCCTAAAGAACTATAGAACCAAGCCAGTACCAAGGCAGGTTTTACTCCTAAAGAACTATAGAACCAAACCAGTACCAAGGCAGGTTTTACTCCTAAAGAACTATAGAACCAAGCCAGTACCAAGGCAGGTTTTACTCCTAAAGAACTATAGAACCAAGCCAGTACCAAGGCAGGTTTTACTGCTAAAGAACTATAGAACCAAGCCAGTACCAAGGCAGGTTTTACTGCTACAGTAGGTCCTGAGAATGAGCCCATCCCACAGCTAGCCTGACTTTTTTCATATTTCTCACCGGAGCATGGCGGGGAAGAATGATGGGCCAGGGTACTGTTATTCCATAGTTCTCATCAGAGACATGGCGGTGCAGAACCCTGCTTTTTCATAGTTCTCATCAGAGGCATGGCGGTGCAGAATACTGTTATTCCATAGTTCTCATCAGAGGCATGGCGGTGCAGAATACTGTTATTCCATAGTTCTCATCAGAGGCATGGCGGTGCAGAATACTGTTATTCCATAGTTCTCATCAGAGGCATGGCGGTGCAGAATACTGTTATTCCATAGTTCTCATCAGAGACATGGCGGTGCAGAATACTGTTATTCCATAGTTCTCATCAGAGACATGGCGGTGCAGAATACTGTTATTCCATAGTTCTCATCAGAGACATGGCGGTGCAGAATACTGTTATTTCATAGTTCTCATCAGAGGCATGGCGGTGCAGAATACTGTTATTTCATAGTTCTCATCAGAGGCATGGCGGTGCAGAATACTGTTATTCCATAGTTCTCATCAGAGACATGGCGGTGCAGAATACTGTTATTTCATAGTTCTCATCAGAGACATGGCGGTGCAGAACCCTGCTTTTTCATAGTTCTCATCAGAGGCATGGCGGTGCAGAATACTGTTATTCCATAGTTCTCATCAGAGGCATGGCGGTGCAGAACCCTGCTTTTTCATAGTTCTCATCAGAGGCATGGCGGTGCAGAATACTGTAATTTCATAGTTCTCATCAGAGACATGGCGGTGCAGAATACTGTTATTTCATAGTTCTCATCAGAGGCATGGCAGGAAAGAATGAAGGGCCAGGGTAGTGTTATAAACCTGCATGTCTTTGTTAAACCCTTCTCAGCACTCAACACACCCCCCCCCCCCCCCCCCCCCCCCCCACACACACACACACACACACACACACACACACACACACTCACACTTTGGTTGGTACGGGTCATCATTAATTAAAGGTAACGTCATCCTCCCAAGGCATCAATTTCACACCTCTGGGAAGCGACAGTTTAAAGTAAAACAGAGTTTTTTATATGCAGCAGTAACACACATGATTACAGATGCAAAAAGAACAGCATGTACAGCGGGAGGAAGGAAAGACTGGCAAAACAGAGAGAGAGAGAGAGAGAGAGAGAGAAAGAGAGACAGAGAGAGAGAGACAGACAGATACACAGAGAGAGAGAGAAACAGAGAGAGAGAGAAACAGAGAGAGAGAAACAGAGAGAGACAGAGAGAGAGAGAGAGACAGACAGATACACAGAGAGAGAGAGAGAAACAGAGAGAGAGAGAGAGAAACAGAGAGAGAGAAACAGAGAGAGAGAGACAGAGAGAGAGAGAGAGACAGACAGATACACAGAGAGAGAGAGAGAAACAGAGAGAGAGAGAGAGAGACAGAGAGAGACAGACAGATACACAGAGAGAGAGAGAGAAACAGAGAGAGAGAGAGAGAACAGAGAGAGAGAGAGAGAGAGAGAGAGAGAGAGAGAGAGAGAGAGAGAGAGAGAGAGAGAGAGAGAGACACCTAACTCTCTAGAATGAGACTTGGCAGGAGTAACCACAGCCCTCAACTCTCATCCCTCAGGTCTCAACTCTCTGGTCCATTATAGAGCTCCATTATAAACCTGCTCAGCTTCCAGGTCTCAGGTTAAATGAACCAGACAATGTGGCAACAAGTGGATTCCGGGAATATCACACCTAAATCTCAGAGCGTTGGCATACGGATCACAGCTGGACCCGAGCACGATCGGCAGGTCAAAAGAGGGCATGCAATGCTTATAAGAGACGGTCTTCCCAGTTCTGTAGGGTTCGATCTTTATCTTCTTCAGTCTAGCAAAGCCTTCTCTGTTCTGCCGTGCTCACAAAGAGAACCATTTAAACTGTTTGTTCTAAAGTAGCTTAAATCAGATTTAAGTTTCAACACGTTTAATTTAATGCCTGACCTCAGCCTGAACCAAGATGGTGCCCTATTCCCTTTTATAGTGCACTAGTTCTGACCAGACCCCATAGGGAATAGGGTGCCATTTGATGAGACCCCATAGGGAATAGGGTGGCATTTGACCAGACCCCATAAGGAATTGGGTACCACCTCATAAAACATTTTAGAAGGAGAGGGTACTGGAGTACTGATAACAGGGGTGCCAATAATTTTGAACCGGTCTTTGTTCGATTAAAAAAAAAAAATACTTAAAATATCTTTCTCTGAGCAACTGCATTAGTATAAAAAATATATAATTTCCCATTTTTTTTGTTCATACAACATAGCTCAGTATTTGTTATTTTATACAGTCATTTTTTGTTGTTGCTTATCTTTATCAAGGGTGCCAATAATTACAGACAAGACCGTTGAAACAGTCAGCTCATAACCAGTGTAGTTAAGACGATTCACTTTTCATAGCAAAGGCTAACCACAACATTGTTATAGGCTTACACACCAACCTACAAAATTATGATCTCAAAGAATCTTGGATTCCTTTCTCCTTATCTTTGGCATCAGAGTGTATGATCTTTAATCATCCTCCTTCTCCTCTTCCTCATCATCATCATCATCATCATCATCCTCACTGACCTGCTCCGAAGGCGAAGAAGAAGCTGTTGTCAGGGTGTTCCTCCATCAGAGCCTTGACCCTGTTCCCCATCCTGTCGTTCCTCTTGTAGATCAGTTCCTGTCTGAAGTAGCTGTCGATCTCCTGGGCTGTTATCTGTTCGCTGGGGCGCAGGGTCACATTGTTGAAGTTGGGGACCTGTAGGGGGGTGATGAGCAGTGAGAGATTTTATCCATCAGGTCTGAACTAAATGGGTCAGAAATGTAAAAAGTGCCGTAAAGATAAGGTGATACCAATGGGTCTCTTCTTTGGGCTTGTAGGGTCGTTAGTGTTAGGGGTCGTTAGTGTTAGGGGTCGTTAGTGTTAGGGGTCGTTAGTGTCAGGGGTTAGGAGTAACGGGGTGTGGTGGTTGTTAGCGTTAGGGGTCGTTAGTGTTAGGGGTCATTAGTAATAGGGGTCGTTAGTGTTAGGGGTCGTTAGTGTTAGGGGTCGTTAGTGTTAGGGGTCGTTAGTGTTAGGGGTCGTTAGTGTTAGGGGTCGTCAGTGTTAGGGGTCGTCAGTGTTAGGGGTCGTTAGTGTTAGGGGTCGTTAGTATTAGGGGTCGTTAGTGTTAGGGGTCGTTAGTATTAGGGGTCGTTAGTGTTAGGGGTCGTTAGTGTTAGGGGTTGTTAGTGTTAGGGGTCGTTAGTGTCAGGGGTTAGGAGTAACAGGGTGTGGTGGTTGTTAGTGTTAGGGGTCGTTAGTGTTAGGGGTTGTAGTGTTAGGGGTCGTTAGTGTCAGGGGTTAGGAGTAACGGGGTGTGGTGGTTGTAGTGTTAGGGGTTGTAGTGTTAGGGGTCGTTAGTGTTAGGGGTCGTTAGTATTAGGGGTCGTTAGTATTAGGGGTCGTTAGTGTTAGGGTCGTTAGTGTTATGGGTCGTTAGTGTTAGGGGTCGTTAGTGTTATGGGTCGTTAGTGTTAGGGGTCGTTAGTGTTAGGGGTCGTTAGTGTTAGGGGTCGTTAGTGTTAGGGGTCGTTAGTGTTAGGGGTCGTTAGTATTAGGGGTCGTTAGTGTTAGGGGTCGTTAGTGTCAGGGGTTAGGAGTAACAGGGTGTGGTGGTCGTTAGTGTTAGGGGTCGTTAGTGTTAGAGGTCGTTAGTGTTAGGGGTCGTTAGTGTTAGGGGTCGTTAGTGTTAGGGGTTGTAGTGTTAGGGGTCGTTAGTGTTAGGGGTCGTTAGTGTTAGGGGTCGTTAGTGTTATGGGGTTGTTAGTGTTAGGGGTAACGGAGTGTGGTGGTTGTAGTGTTAGGGGTCGTTAGTGTTAGGGGTTGTAGCGTTAGGGGTCGTTAGTGTTGTGTTAGTGGTGGTTGTAACTGACCTGAGAGGTGTCATGGTTGAAGATGATGGAGTTGAGGTCTCCACAGTTGTAGTGCTTGATGAGGTCCTCAGTGGTGTAGGAGCCCTGCAGACTGCCTGCTCTCACACTCTCCTGCTGTACAAGGGTCTGGTTCAGGGCAAAGATCACCTGTAGATAGGGAAATATCCACTTTTACTACACGATCAATACCTGGATATTCACTTTCTATATGACCAGAGAGGGAACAGAAGACAAGAATATTTACTAAATACATGATAAATAGAAGGTAAGGAATCATTTTGTATTTAACAATATAAGTAATACCACTCTACCTATCATTATTGTATTTAGTAATACCACCCTACCTATCATTATGTATATTAAAAATCCAAAAACACATTTTAAGTGAAACTAGGCATGGGTCTGAAGCCGAGAAATTCACATGAGCACCACAATGCCTACTCCACCCATGCTCTACCAAGGTTTTCCATCCCACAGCTTTGACCTACTACAGTAGTTATGTTGGTATTGTACTTCAGACTATGTGTATGCAGGTTGCTAAGGATTCAAACCTTCTCAAACAGCGTTTATTTTTAGCAAACTGATCTCGCGTAAGACAATCGAGCAAGCTCCTGGAAAATATAGAAATAATCAACATGAAAATTAACCTTATAGTTTACTGTAGAAAGATCTAGTACTACATTACTTGTAAACAAAAAGTGAGTTATGACTAAATATAACATTTACAAGCAAATTTACATTCATCAGGTATAGTCAACTTTGTAAATACAACTCAGGGATGGCCACAATTGCTCTTGACAAGCTATCGGTTTATGCCTCATTTTTTGTTCAAGTCCAGGTCTGCTACACCATTCAGGTCTTGATGAACAGCTGAGGCCTTGATAAACAGCTGAGGTCTTGATAAACAGCTGAGGTCTTGATGAACAGCTGAGGTCTTGATAAACAGCTGAGGCCTTGATGAACAGCTGAGGTCTTGATAAACAGCTGAGGCCTTGATGAACAGCTCATGTCTTGATGAACAGCTGAGGTCTTGATGAACAGCTGAGGTCTTGATGAACAGCTGAGGCCTTGATGAACAGCTCAGGTCTTGATAAACAGCTGAGGTCTTGATGAACAGCTGAGGTCTCGATGAACAGCTGAGGCCTTGATAAACAGCTCAGGTCTTGATGAACAGCTCAGGTCTTGATAAACAGCTCAGGTCTTGATAAACAGCTGAGGTCTTGATAAACAGCTGAGGCCTTGATGAACAGCTCAGGTCTTGATGAACAGCTCAGGTCTTGATAAACAGCTCAGGTCTTGATAAACAGCTGAGGTCTTGATAAACAGCTGAGGCCTTGATGAACAGCTCAGGTCTTGATGAACAGCTCAGGTCTTGATGAACAGCTCAGGTCTTGATGAACAGCTGAGGTCTTGATAAACAGCTGAGGTCTTGATGAACAGCTCAGGTCTTGATGAACAGCTCAGGTCTTGATAAACAGCTCAGGTCTTGATGAACAGCTCAGGTCTTGATGAACAGCTCAGGTCTTGATGAACAGCTCAGGTCTTGATAAACAGCTGAGGTCTTGATAAACAGCTGAGGCCTTGATGCACAGCTCAGGTCTTGATGAACAGCTCAGGTCTTGATAAACAGCTCAGGTCTTGATAAACAGCTGAGGTCTTGATAAACAGCTGAGGCCTTGATGAACAGCTCAGGTCTTGATGAACAGCTGAGGCCTTGATGAACAGCTCAGGTCTTGATAAACAGCTGAGGTCTTGATAAACAGCTGAGGTCTTGATAAACAGCTCAGGTCTTGATAAACAGCTGAGGTCTTGATAAACAGCTGAGGCCTTGATGAACAGCTGAGGCCTTGATGAACAGCTCAGGTCTTGATGAACAGCTGAGGCCTTAATGAACAGCTGAGGCCTTAATGAACAGCTGAGTGGTAGAATCAGGTGTGGTAGCACTGGGCTTGAACAGAAAAGCCTCCATAACCCTGTTATTATGATAACACCCTAAAACAAACACTGTAACAAATCACAAACTGCCGAGAAACACCTGCAAAATACAAAGCTCATTAGACAACTCTCTTAATAAGAGAAATTATAAACTTCAGCTACAAATAAGTAATGCTGTACACAGCTTGCCAACTCCAGTAAAAAGCAGCCATCTTCATTTATAAATGGCAGCATTGGAACCGAACATACGTTTTAAGTATTGATAGTGTGTTTAAGCACCATGTTAACCGCATGCCTATGAATTGGCATAACGCCTCAGTGTGATCGACGGCGTCGTTGCGTTTTGACACACCAGAATTACATTTATTTCCAATGGAACGCTGCGTTTGCCTTGAGGCAGTTGCAGTGTGGTACGTACGTTGGATTTATCAAAACGTATTGGTCAAACTGTAGGCCGTAGACGGCTTGACAGAAATGGTAGCAGGAGGTGAATGTTGAACTGTTGTTTCACACATATCCAGATGATGCTGTCGTTTGTTTGTCAGTTCCACATGGGACAGCTTGTATTTCTCCGTGACAGGCGCATTCCCACAATCCGCCACTCTGCCATAAAGCACTGTGTCCCTAGGCAGTACCATAGGGATGGTTAGGGATCTCATGGATGAGGGCAATGAGTTCTGTATGTAAAAGTGTTGGTCTCATGTTTCATGAGCTGAAATAGAAGATCCCAGAAATGTTCCAAATGCACAAAAAGCGTATTTCTCTCAAATTTTGTGCAGAAATTTGTTCACATCCCTGTCAGTGAGCATTTCTTCTTTTGCCAAGATAATTCATCCACCTGACAGGTGTGGCATATCAAGAAGCTGATTAAACAGCATGATCATTACACATGTGCACCTTGTGCTGGGGACAATAAAAGGCCACACGAACAACACAGATGCCACAGATGTCTAAAGTTTTGAGGGAGCGTGCAATTTGCAATGCTGACTTCAGGAATGTCAACCAGAGCTGTTGCCAGAGAATTTAATGTTAATTTCTCTACCATAAGCCGCCTCCGGCGTCATCTTAGAGAATTTGGCAGTACGTCCAACCTGCCTCACAACCTCAGACCACGTGTATGGTGTTGTGTGGGCGAGCGGTTTGCTGATGTCAACGAGGTGAACAGAGTGCCCCATGGTGTCTATATTGGCAGGCATAAGCTACGGACAACAAATCCTTTATGGACTCTGCAATCTCATTCTTATCCGTCGCCTAGATATTGAGCGAGTTCTGGGCAAAACAATTGTCTGACGACCCTAATGCTGACGACCCTAATGCTGACGACCCTAATGCTGACGACGACCCTAATGCTGACGACGACCCTAATGCCGACGACCCTAATGCCGACGACCCTAATGCTGACGACCCTAATGCCGACGACCCTGTTAAATATCCGGTATGTGGTTCTCGGTAACAGCCAGACGGCTCATGACGAGAGGAGGGGAGGGTGTTGTGTACCTCCAAGTCGATTTTGCGAATTTTCATCGATATTGGTGTCATATTGGCTTAGATGATGACGTTAGAGAGATTTGAATTGAACACTGAGCTTCAACCAATACCTAGAGGTCATTATCATGTTTTGTTCTCTGATAATATCATCCCAGATAAACATCACAACATTGATCTGTAGCTACTATCATACTAAACTCACAGAATTAGAAGTCTACCGCAGCCAGATGTGCTCATACAAATGGCTCTGTCTACTGGTTCAATAGTTTATATACAAAATAGATTGGAGGAGAATAAACCAGGGAGAATAAACCGGGGAGAATAAACCGGGAGAATAAACCGGGAGAATAAACCGGGGAGAATAAACCGGGAGTATAAACCAGGGAGTATAAACCAGGGAGAATAAACCGGGAGAATAAACCGGGGAGAATAAACCGAGGAGAATAAACCGGGAGAATAAACCGGGAGAATAAACCGGGGAGTATAAACCAGGGAGAATAAACCGGGGAGTATAAACCGGGGAGAATAAACCGGGGAGAATAAACCGGAGAGAATAAACCGGGAGTATAAACCAGGGAGAATAAACCGGGGAGAATAAACCGGGAGAATAAACCGGGAGAATAAACCGGGGAGAATAAACCGGGAGAATAAACCGGGAGAATAAACCGGGAGAATAAACCGGGGAGAATAAACCTGGGAGTATAAACCGGGGAGAATAAACCGGGGAGAATAAACCGGGGAGAATAAACCGGGAGAATAAACCGGGAGAATAAACCGGGGAGAATAAACCGGGAGAATAAACCGGGAGTATAAACCAGGGAGAATAAACCGGGGAGTATAAACCAGGGAGAATAAACCGGGGAGAATAAACCGGAGAGAATAAACCGGGAGTATAAACCAGGGAGAATAAACCGGGGAGAATAAACCGGGAGAATAAACCGGGAGAATAAACCGGGGAGAATAAACCGGGAGAATAAACCGGGAGAATAAACCGGGAGAATAAACCAGGGAGTATAAACCTGGGAGTATAAACCGGGGAGAATAAACCGGGGAGAATAAACCGGGGAGAATAAACCGGGGAGAATAAACCGGGGAGAATAAACCGGGGAGAATAAACCGGGAGAATAAACCGGGGAGAATAAACCGGGAGAATAAACCGGGGAGAATAAACCGGGGAGAATAAACCGGGGTGAATAAACCGGGAGAATAAACCGGGAGAATAAACCGGAGAGAATAAACCGGGGAGAATAAACCGGGAGAATAAACCGGGAGAATAAACCGGAGAGAATAAACCAGGGAGAATAAACCGGGAGAATAAACCTGGGAGTATAAACCTGGGAGTATAAACCGGGGAGTATTTAGTCTTGTAAGCCTTGAGGTCACAGGTCTGGCCTGCGTTTGCTCTGAAGCACAAATGACTTAGTGGAAAACATTATTTACAGAGATGAACGTCCTCCCCCCCATTCATTGGACTGGGTCTAGCAACTGGTACAGAGACTGAGCGGGTCTATAATAACAGGAGGATGCATCAGTGTCTATATTAGACTGTACTGTATTTTATTTTTATTTTTTATTTATTTTTATTTCACCTTTATTTAACCAGGTAGGCAAGTTGAGAACAAGTTCTCATTTACAATTGCAACCTGGCCAAGATAAAGCAAAGCAGTTCGACAACATACAACAACACAGAGTTACACATGGAGTAAAACAAACATACAGTCAATAATACAGTAGAAAAATAAGTCTATATACAATGTGAGCAAATTAGGTGAGATAAGGGAGGTAAAGGCAAAAAAGGCCATGGTGGCAAAGTAAATACAATATAGCAAGTAAAACACTGGAATGGTAGATTTGTAGTAGAAGAAAGTGCAAAGTAGAAATAGAAATAATGGGGTGCAAAGGAGCAAAATAAATAAATAAATAAATACAGTAGGGGAAGAGGTAGTTGTTTGGGCTAATTATAGATGGGCTATGTACAGGTGCAGTGATCTGTGAGCTGCTCTGACAGCTGGTGCTTAAAGCTAGTGAGGGAGATAAGTGTTTCCAGTTTCAGTGATTTTTTACCAGGCATGTCAGTTAAGAACAAATTCTTATTTACAATGACGGCCTACCCCAGCTAAACCCAAACCCGGACGACGCTGGGACAATTGTGCGCCGCCCGATGGGACTCCCAATCACGGCCAGATGTGATACTTTATTAGTTGAGTGACAACCTATGTAATTTGCTAGGTTATTGTAATCTACGCGCTGTTGTAAATTGTGTTTTACTGGAATGAAAAGTGAGATGCTAGAGATAGCTCTCACGTCGGGCTATAGGCTACCAGCTAAACGGGTTTTACAATAAATTACATTTTTATTGTTCAGGTTCACCATCAGCAATAGTTTTGGTAGTTTTGCTTTAAACAATCAGTGTATGTGGTCGTTTTTTAGATATGCATGATACAGATGATCATTTATAAAGAGGACAGCAATCACTTTTGACAGCAATCACTGCATTGCCGACGCCAGAGGAGAAAAGAATATCACTCCGTAAAAACTTCCAAATGGTCCAAAACCACTCGATTTTGAGATGGGGGGGAATCCTAAATGGTGCTATATACTCACTGGCTGTAAACAATAAACATGTATACATTACTAGCTGAAAATCTTAATCTGTGGGAAGGGGAGGCCCCTTCCCACAATCTGGTAGTGGGGTGGTAGATGTCTAGTCTCCATTATGGCTCTAATCTGATAGTGGTAGTGGGGTGGTAGATGTCTCCATTATGGCTCTAACCTGATAGTGGTAGTGAGGTGGTAGATGTCTCCATTATGGCTCTAATCTGATAGTGGTAGTGGGGTGGTAGATGTCTCCATTATGGCTCTAACCTGATAGTGGTAGTGGGGTGGTAGATGTCTCCATTATGGCTCTAACCTGATAGTGGTAGTGGGGTGGTAGATGTCTAGTCTCCATTATGGCTCTAATCTGATAGTGGTAGTGGGGTGGTAGATGTCTCCATTATGGCTCTAATCTGGTAGTGGTAGTGGGGTGTTAGATGTCTAGTCTCCATTATGGCTCTAATCTGATAGTGGTAGTGGGGTGGTAGATGTCTCCATTATGGCTCTAACCTGATAGTGGTAGTGGGGTGGTAGATGTCTCCATTATGGCTCTAATCTGATAGTGGTAGTGGGGTGGTAGATGTCTCCATTATGGCTCTAATCTGATAGTGGTAGTGGGGTGGTAGATGTCTCCATTATGGCTCTAATCTGATAGTGGTAGTGGGGTGGTAGATGTCTAGTCTCCATTATGGCTCTAATCTGATAGTGGTAGTGGGGTGGTAGATGTCTCCATTATGGCTCTAATCTGATAGTGGTAGTGGGGTGGTAGATGTCTCCATTATGGCTCTAATCTGATAGTGGTAGATGTCTAGTCTCCATTATGGCTCTAATCTGATAGTGGTAGTGGGGTGGTAGATGTCTCCATTGTGGCTCTAATCTGATAGTGGTAGATGTCTAGTCTCCATTATGGCTCTAATCTGATAGTGGTAGATGTCTAGTCTCCATTATGGCTCTAATCTGACATCTACCACTAATCTGATAGTGGTAGATGTCTCCATTATGGCTCTAATCTGATAGTGGTAGTGGGGTGGTAGATGTCTAGTCTCCATTATGGCTCTAATCTGGTAGTGGTAGTGGGGTGGTAGATGTCTAGTCTCCATTATGGCTCTAATCTGATAGTGGTAGTGGGGTGGTAGATGTCTCCATTATGGCTCTAATCTGATAGTGGTAGTGGGGTGGTAGATGTCTAGTCTCCATTATGGCTCTAATCTGATAGTGGTAGTGGGGTGGTAGATGTCTAGTCTCCATTGTGGCTCTAATCTGATAGTGGTAGATGTCTAGTCTCCATTATGGCTCTAATCTGATAGTGGTAGATGTCTAGTCTCCATTATGGCTCTAATCTGACATCTACCACTAATCTGATAGTGGTAGATGTCTCCATTATGGCTCTAATCTGATAGTGGTAGTGGGGTGGTAGATGTCTAGTCTCCATTATGGCTCTAATCTAATAGTGGTAGTGGTGTGGTAGATGTCTCCATTATGGCTCTAATCTGATAGTGGTAGTGGGGTGGTAGATGTCTCCATTATGGCTCTAATCTGATAGTGGTAGATGTCTAGTCTCCATTATGGCTCTAATCTGGTAGTGGTAGTGGGGTGGTAGATGTCTAGTCTCCATTATGGCTCTAATCTAATAGTGGTAGTGGTGTGGTAGATGTCTCCATTATGGCTCTAATCTGATAGTGGTAGTGGGGTGGTAGATGTCTCCATTATGGCTCTAATCTGATAGTGGTAGATGTCTAGTCTCCATTATGGCTCTAATCTGATAGTGGTAGTGGGGTGGTAGATGTCTCCATTATGGCTCTAATCTGATAGTGGTAGTTGTGGTAGATATCTAGTCTCCATTATGGCTCAGATCAGGTACATACACCATAGCCATACATGATTAACACACACGCTCGTGTGCACATAGAAGTCAGCACAGACAGATCCAGCTTGTTTCAAACTAATAGGTATGGTTCCTGTATCGTATCCAGATACAAAAGATGCACATCCCTACTAACCATCGATGCCAATAACTATCCAGTGAAAGTAAACTGAAAGCCATTTAATCATAGACATATTGGGATGTCTGGGAATGAAACCTACAAGACCTGGATGTTTGGGAATCCAAAATATAATCAAAGAATGGAATGTTTCTTCCTACAAAATTCTACTTGTTTTTCTGCGAGTTCTGTTGGAACAGCTTCCTCTACTATTGGTGTCACCACGGAATCTTCCTGTGTCACCACGGAATCTTCCTGTGTCACCACGGAATCTTCCTGTGTCACCACGGAATCTTCCTGTGTTTCCCTGCTGGCCCTGTGTTTCCCTGCTGGCCCTGTGTTTCCCTGCTGGCCCTGTGTTTCCCTGCTGGCCCTGTGTTTCCCTGCTGGCCCTGTGTTTCCCTGCTGGCCCTGTGTTTCCCTGCTGGCCCTGTGTTTCCCTGCTGGCCCTGTGTTTCCCTGCTGGCCCTGTGTTTCCCTGCTGGCCCTGTCCAGGCCTCTTAAACATCCTGTTCACCACGACACACTGCGACTTGAAACCCCAGAGCTCTTCATCAACCCACCATTGATCCCTCACAATGGCTCTCCCCTCACAAAAAAAAAAAAAAATCCCCCAAAAATAACACGTCTATTTGTTTCTCAACAGCGAAAGTAAATCAAGCAGCCAGGCGTAGCGTGCGAGTCCGCAGCCACAGCTATGTGATGTGTGCAGGGATATGCATGGATAAGGGGGGGGGGGGGGGGGGGGGGGCACATGAATATATATTTATATGCACACCCCTACACCGGGACCTTTTTCATGTGTTGTTTTCGACAGTGTTCAGATGACACTTTTCTTCCTCCGGCGTTCATTGTAGTCGGGGGATGGTATTGGAGAAGAGGGCAGAGTTCAGCAGATGCCTTCTTGTCTGCTACAAAGGGCCCCCCCCCCCCCTCCCTCCCGTCAACCTCTCCACTCCCCGCACTTTCATCAGCTCTTGATCAAAGCTGTACTCTGCATATGAAAAGGGTCCCGGCTTTATGCTGCTCAAATTAGCCTATCGCCACCCCGCAAGCCTCCCAAGTCCTCAACAAAACCCTTCACATCTGTTCTGTCCAGACTTCATCTTCAGGGACTTTTCTCAGCCCTCGCCTCACAGCCCTTTTTAGCCCATTACATTATGGTTGCGGAGGGAGGAGTGCAGATCACTCATACAGAAAAAAGAGGAGAAAAGAGGGGAGGGAAGAAGAGAGAGAGCGAGAGAGAGCGAGAGAGAGAGGGAGAGAGAGGGAGGGAGAGGGAGAGAGAGAGAGACAGGGAGAGAGAGAGAGAGAGAGAAGGAGAGCTGAATGAATGACATTTCTTCCTGTGATCTCTTCTCTGTTGTGGTTATGCCGTGGATTAGTTGGGTGCATTTTCCCACTCACTCGCTCCACTTCTCTTTCCATTTACTCTCTCTTTCTTTACTTCTTTCTTTCTCTCTTTCTCACTCTCACTCCTCTTCTCTCTCCATTCAGTGTTTCTGCTATAAGAGCTGTGATGGTGTGTGTGCTCACTACACCTCAGATACTAGTGGGCTCTAATCAAGGCACAGTAGCCAATGAAAGTCAATAATTCTCCCTTTTATCGTGGAAATGTTACTTGTTGGAGTAGAATGGAATGTGTCCAAGCAAATCATATTTTGTTGTTGTTGTTGTTGTACTAGTACTTTTCCTACAGATTGTTTTGTTCTTCTTCTTAATAGTAAACCATTCTCCTCTCATTCAATTTACAACAAGTAAAACATTTACCGAGGAAGTTGGTTAAATCAACATGGAAAAGCATGTTGATGACGAGGACGAAGCTAGCCAGATGTGCTATATAAGGAACATGTACACCTGCCCATCACATCCTTATTTGATGACTGTTGACTACTCAATTAATAAACATTAAACCAATTAGCCACTACTCTTGTCTCTTGCCTGTAGCTCTGTGGCTGGAGTCCAGCAATCCAGTGTTTTGGGGAAGTTTTCCTGTCCGACAAGCATCGTCACAATAGGTACGTCCCAAAATGGCACTCTATACCCTACAGAGTGCACTACTTTTGACCAGAGCCTTAGGGGCCCTTGTTCAAGGGTAGTACTGTATGTAGGGAATTAGGGTGTCATTTTGGGACGTACTCGATGATCCCAGCAGCCAACCAGCCAGCTGAATGGTCTCTTGGCCTCGGGAACACAAGAACAAATGAAGACTTCCAGCTGTTTCTTCTCTGTCCACCGTGTTAGACTTCCAGCTGTTTCTTCTCTGTCCATCGTGTTAGACTTCCAGCTGTTTCTTCTCTGTCCATCGTGTTAGACTTCCAGCTGTTTCTTCTCTGTCCATCGTGTTAGACTTCCAACTGTTTTTTCTCTGTCCATCGTGTTAGGCACGAAAGATGCTATCAAAGAAACCCTCAACTTTATGGCAAAAAGCTTCACAGGCTGTACACATGATCTGTCAGACGCTTTCTTCTGTTTTTCTATTAAACTCACAGAGGCTCTACAGAGAAATGCAGACTGAAATCGCTCGACAAAATAAAAAATGGCGCAGACAGAAGAAATGTCTCGGGGGGGGGGGGAAATACATTCTGGCGTAGACCTATTCAATGACAGTTTACAGTTTACAGCGGTAAACGGAGTTCTTTAAGGAAGTTAAGATGTTAAGAGAGGAAACCTGAGAATAAGAGCAGACTAATTCAAAACAGACTACCAGTTAGGTGAATAAAACACTATAACTACGTCCCAAATAGCGCCCTATTCCCTATGTAGCGCACTGCCACTCCGGTCAATAGTAGTGCACTATATAGGGAATAGTGTTCCATTTGGGATGCATGAAGTGACAGGATTAGAGGAGAGTGGTAGAGAGGTTCATGCATGTTGGTTTAAATCCAGTCAGTCGTTCAAAAAAAGTATTGTGTGCTACTAAACTGAAATTTTGGACATACCACAACTGAACCTTTCCTACGCTCGGGAAGAAAGAGACACATTATGTAGTGGTAACGGGCAGTAGCTCCTCACTGGAGGGCTTGGTCAGGGAAGGAAGTAACTGGTTGGTCTTGGGGAGATTTGAAGGACACAGCCTGTAGTTTAGCCTGGCATCAGCCATGTCCTGCAGTTTAGCCTGGCATCAGCCATGTCCTGTAGTTTAGCCTGGCATCAGCCATGTCCTGTAGTTTAGCCTGGAATCAGCCATGTCCTGTAGCTTAGCCTGGCATCAGTCATGTCCTGTAGTTTAGCCTGGCATCAGCCATGTCCTGTAGTTTAGCCTGGCATCAGCCATGTCCTGTAGTTTAGCCTGGCATCAGCCATGTCCTGTAGTTTAGCCTGGCATCAGCCATGTCCTGTAGTTTAGCCTGGCATCAGCCATGTCCTGTAGTTTAGCCTGGCATCAGCCATGTCCTGTAGTTTAGCCTGGCATCAGCCATGTCCTGTAGTTTAGCCTGGCATCAGCCATGTCCTGTAGTTTAGCCTGGCATCAGCCATGTCCTGTAGTTTGACCTGTGGTTGAGGACAGCATCTCTTATACATGTAAACTCATTTAGGGCGAGGTAGAGGAGTTTGACCAGACTGTAGTGGTCAGGGCGAGGTACAGGAGTTTGACCAGACTGTAGTGGTCAGGGCGAGGTACAGGAGTTTGACCAGACTGTTGTGGTCAGGGCGAGGTAGAGGAGTTTGACCAGACTGTTGTGGTCAGGGCGAGGTACAGGAGTTTGACCAGACTGTAGTGGTCAGGGCGAGGTACAGGAGTTTGACCAGACTGTAGTGGTCAGGGCGAGGTAGAGGAGTTTGACCAGACTGTAGTGGTCAGGGCGAGGTACAGGAGTTTGACCAGACTGTAGTGGTCAGGGCGAGGTAGAGGAGTTTGACCAGACTGTTGTGGTCAGGGCGAGGTAGAGGAGTTTGACCAGACTGTAGTGGTCAGGGCGAGGTAGAGGAGTTTGACCAGACTGTAGTGGTCAGGGCGAGGTAGAGGAGTTTGACCAGACTGTAGTGGTCAGGGCGAGGTACAGGAGTTTGACCAGACTGTTGTGGTCAGGGCGAGGTAGAGGAGTTTGACCAGACTGTAGTGGTCAGGGCGAGGTACAGGAGTTTGACCAGACTGTTGTGGTCAGGGCGAGGTAGAGGAGTTTGACCAGACTGTAGTGGTCAGGGCGAGGTACAGGAGTTTGACCAGACTGTTGTGGTCAGGGCGAGGTACAGGAGTTTGACCAGACTGTAGTGGTCAGGGCGAGGTACAGGAGTTTGACCAGACTGTAGTGGTCAGGGCGAGGTAGAGGAGTTTGACCAGACTGTAGTGGTCAGGGCGAGGTACAGGAGTTTGACCAGACTGTAGTGGTCAGGGCGAGGTAGAGGAGTTTGACCAGACTGTTGTGGTCAGGGCGAGGTAGAGGAGTTTGACCAGACTGTTGTGGTCAGGGCGAGGTACAGGAGGAGTTTGACCAGACTGTAGCGGTCAGGGCAATGTAGAGAGGATTCATCTGGCCAGATGGTTTAACATGGTGCCTTACTGTATCTTAATTTATTTTGCACTAAGTGTATCCACTATCATTCCCTATGATCAACAAAAACTCAGATCGCAAATGTTCTATCAACAGGACTCTTGTAACCACAATATTCTCTGTTTTTCTGAAACATGGTTTTCGAACTCGATGGATTCTCCATTTTCAGAGTGGACAGGTAATCGGATTCAGGGAAATACAGAAAAGGGAGGGATATGTCTCTTCATCAACAACAACTGGTGTGCTAACTCTAGCGCAGTGGAAGTCTCCACCCATTGTCCACCTGTCTTGGAATACCTGATGGTCAAACGCCAACCCTTCGATCCCCAGAGTTTACATCTGTTATCGTATATATTCCACCTCAGGACAACAACAACAAGCTGGCACTTGACGAATTGTACGAGGCTATAAACAAGCAAGAAACCACGCATCCAGAGACTGCTTTCCTTCTTACCAGTGATTTTAATTCTGTGCCATTTTAAGACACGTAATGCCGAACTATTATCAAAACGTCTCCTTCGTCACTAGGGGCGATTAAGTACTGGACACCTGTTACCTAACCCACAAGCAAGCATACAAAGCCCTTCCTCGTACCCCCTACGGCAAATCAGATCACGACACTATACTCCTGCTTCCTATTTACAGATAAAAGCTCAAACAGAAAGTACCCATGATGCAGAGGCTATGCTACAGGACTGCTAGCGCTAACTGGAATATGTTCCGGGACTCCGCCGATAGCATCGATGAGCTAACACATCCGTCACCGGCTTCATCAGGAAACGCATCGCCAACATTGTCCCCACAGTGAACGTTCGCTGCTTCCCCAATCAAAAGCCCTGGATTAACTCAGAGGTGCACGCTCACAGGGCTATCGCAGCCAACCTTGAGGCTACAGCTGAGGACACAAACGCGTACAAGAAGTACAATCTCCGCAGAGCCTTCAAACAGGCAAAAGGACAATATCGGAACAAGGTGAAATCCTATTATACCGTCTCTGATGCTCGACGCATGTGGCAGGGGCTACAGTACATTACGGACTAAAAAGGAAGCCCTAGCCGTGATCTGCCCAAAGATGCCTCCCTACTAGACAAAATCAATACCTTTTACGCCCTGTTCAACAAAAACAACACATAGTCCTGCGGGTGGTCCCCCGCTAATCCGGAGGGCTAGGTGATCTCGCTTTCTCCGAGACTGATGAGTGAGTCAGGAATTTAAACGGGTCAACACTCGTAAGGACGTAGGGTCCACGGAGCATGCGCATACCAGCTGGCAGGCGTCTTCACAGACATTTTCAACCTCCTTGTCCCAAGTCTGTAATCCCCACATGTTTCAAGCTGACTACCATCATTCCTGTCCCCAAATACTCTAAAGAACACGTGTCAAACTCATTACACGGCGGGCCGAGGGGCTGCGGGTTTTCGCTCCAACCTTGTACATGATTGATGAATTAAGGTTAATAATTAGGAAGGAACTCCCCTCACCTGGTTGTCTAGGTCTTAACTGAAAGGAAAAAACAAAAACCCGCAGACACACAACCCTCAGTGGAATGAGTTTGACACGCCTGCTCTAAGGCAGTGACCCAGCACCCTGTAGCTCTCACATCTGTAATAATGAATTCCTTTGAATGGCTGGTCATGGCACACATCAACTCCATCATCCCAAACGCCCTGGACCCACTCCAATTTGCATACCGCCCCAACTACGGCTGCTGTGGTGGTCATGACATTTTGTCAGACGAATTATTGTAACGCGAAAGACTGCAGGTCTCACGGTAATTGACCGTTAAGTAACATAATTACACATTCGGCATCTCCAAGCCTCCACACATACAAGCCACAGATGTACGTCTTTGGAAAATCCACATTTTATAAAAGTCTAATACATCAATGTGATATACACCATCACAATACATCCCTTATTTATTCTATTCAGGTCTATTTCAGAAGAACAGAATATCAGTTGGCCTACTGTATGTTATTTGGCTATGAGCCATGCCATAGGCTGTCGGCCTGTTCATTCAGCAGACAAGATATACTTTACATAATATGATTTTATAGTAAGAAAAATATAATTTAACTTTAACTTTAACTAAAAAAATGGAAAGGACAGTGTTCTGCTCTGCTCTGCTCTCTGTACTGAGGAGTGATCCATAATGAGCCTGTCCTGCTCTGCTCTCTGTACTGAGGAGTGATCCTGAATGAGCCTGTCCTGCTCTGCTCTCTGTACTGAGGAGTGATCCATAATGAGCATGTCCTGCTCTGCTCTCTGTACTGAGGAGTGATCCTGAATGAGCCTGTCCTGCTCTGCTCTCTGTACTGAGGAGTGATCCTGAATGAGCCTGTCCTGCTCTGTTCTCTGTACTGAGGAGTGATCCTGAATGAGCCTGTCCTGCTCTGCTCTCTGTACTGAGGAGTGATCCTGAATGAGCCTGTCCTGCTCTGCTCTCTGTACTGAGGAGTGATCCTGAATGAGCCTGTCCTGCTCTGCTCTCTGTACTGAGGAGTGATCCTGAATGAGCCTGTCCTGCTCTGCTCTCTGTACTGAGGAGTGATCCTGAATGAGCCTGTCCTGCTCTGCTCTCTGTACTGAGGAGTGATCCTGAATGAGCCTGTCCTGCTCTGCTCTCTGTACTGAGGAGTGATCCTGAATGAGCCTGTCCTGCTCTGCTCTCTGTACTGAGGAGTGATCCATAATGAGCCTGTCCTGCTCTGCTCTCTGTACTGAGGAGTGATCCTCAATGAGCCTGTCCTGCTCTGCTCTCTGTACTGAGGAATGATCCATAATGAGCCTGTCCTGCTCTGCTCTCTGTACTGAGGAGTGATCCTGAATGAGCCTGTCCTGCTCTGCTCTCTGTACTGAGGAGTGATCCTGAATGAGCCTGTCCTGCTCTGCTCTCTGTACTGAGGAGTGATCCTGAATGAGCCTGTCCTGCTCTGCTCTCTGTACTGAGGAGTGATCCTGAATGAGCCTGTCCTGCTCTGCTCTCTGTACTGAGGAGTGATCCTGAATGAGCCTGTCCTGCTCTGCTCTCTGTACTGAGGAGTGATCCTGAATGAGCCTGTCCTGCTCTGCTCTCTGTACTGAGGAGTGATCCTGAATGAGCCTGTCGTGCTCTGCTCTCTGTACTGAGGAGTGATCCATAATGAGCCTGTCCTGCTCTGCTCTCTGTACTGAGGAGTGATCCATAATGAGCCTGTCCTGCTCTGCTCTCTGTACTGAGGAGTGATCCTGAATGAGCCTGTCCTGCTCTGCTCTCTGTACTGAGGAGTGATCCTGAATGAGCCTGTCCTGCTCTGCTCTCTGTACTGAGGAGTGATCCATAATGAGCCTGTCCTGCTCTGCTCTCTGTACTGAGGAGTGATCCTGAATGAGCCTGTCCTACTCTGCTCTCTGTACTGAGGAGTGATCCTGAATGAGCCTGTCCTGCTCTGCTCTCTGTACTGAGGAGTGATCCTGAATGAGCATGTCCTGCTCTGCTCTCTGTACTGAGGAGTGATCCTGAATGAGCCTGTCGTGCTCTGCTCTCTGTACTGAGGAGTGATCCTGAACGAGCCTGTCCTGCTCTGCTCTCTGTACTGAGGAGTGATCCATAATGAGCCTGTCCTGCTCTGCTCTCTGTACTGAGGAGTGATCCTGAATGAGCCTGTCGTGCTCTGCTCTCTGTACTGAGGAGTGATCCTGAACGAGCCTGTCCTGCTCTGCTCTCTGTACTGAGGAGTGATCCTGAATGAGCCTGTCCTGCTCTGCTCTCTGTACTGAGGAGTGATCCTGAATGAGCCTGTCCTGCTCTGCTCTCTGTACTGAGGAGTGATCCTGAATGAGCCTGTCCTGCTCTGCTCTCTGTACTGAGGAGTGATCCTGAATGAGCCTGTCGTGCTCTGCTCTCTGTACTGAGGAGTGATCCTGAATGAGCCTGTCCTGCTCTGCTCTCTGTACTGAGGAGTGATCCATAATGAGCCTGTCCTGCTCTGCTCTCTGTACTGAGGAGTGATCCTGAATGAGCCTGTCGTGCTCTGCTCTCTGTACTGAGGAGTGATCCTGAACGAGCCTGTCCTGCTCTGCTCTCTGTACTGAGGAGTGATCCTGAATGAGCCTGTCCTGCTCTGCTCTCTGTACTGAGGAGTGATCCTGAATGAGCCTGTCCTGCTCTGCTCTCTGTACTGAGGAGTGATCCTGAATGAGCCTGTCCTGCTCTGCTCTCTGTACTGAGGAGTGATCCTGAATGAGCCTGTCCTGCTCTGCTCTCTGTACTGAGGAGTGATCCATAATGAGCCTGCTCTGTTCTCTGTTTTCTCTTGCCTTGCCTGGAGTGCCAGACGGCCAGGTTTTACATTTTTGGGACTATTCCTACACATGTGTCACGGTTGTCGTCTGGAATGGAGGACCAAAACGCAGCAGGAATGTGGATGCTCATCTTGATTTATTTATAAAATAAAGTAAACACCAAAATAACAAACAAAAGAACGAACGATCAACAAAACAGTCTTGTCAGGCATAGACACGCAAAACAAGAGACAATCTCCCACAAACACTAAACCAAACACATACCCATATATAGGACTCTCAATCACAGGCAACGAGAAAGCACCTGCCTCCAATTGAGAGTCCAACCCCCCATTAACCTAAACATAGAAATATGCCAACACAGAAAGAACATAGAAGTACAAAACATAGAACATAAACCAAAACCCGGAAATAATAAATCAAACGCCCTACTAAATAAACCACCACCCCGAACCACATAAAACAAATACCCTCTGCCACGTCCTGACCAAACTACAATAACAAATAACCCT
Organism: Salmo salar; assembly: GCF_965601325.2. Lineage (NCBI taxonomy): Eukaryota > Metazoa > Chordata > Actinopteri > Salmoniformes > Salmonidae > Salmo > Salmo salar. Next base: position 181,129,682 of record NC_138291.1, on the reverse strand, counting down.
TATACTGGTCAGAACGTGACAACATGTAGCATCTTAATTTGATCCAGCTTGCTACAGCAGGAAAATAATCCTGCAGCAACAGAACATTTGTATTAATATGTGGATTATAACTAATGGACATTTTGGCAACACTTTATAATAATGAGTAAATAGTTTATTAATCATTTATTCATTATTACTCCCACATTTGTAAATCTTATTAACCTAGTTATTTAAAAATGTATAAACAACTTTTAAAAGATGTAATAACGATTCATAAGATCATTGATAAGCTGTTTAATATAGGTCCTTATAAACCATTTACTAACCGTTAGTTAACTATTTTTTTGCGTCGGCTCACTCAAAGTGTAGGCTAGTTCTACTTTATTGCTACTTTATAAATGTTTTGACCCCGCTAATTGCTCCACACGCACAAAGCAGTTTAACCACCACTTCCTCAATCCTAGTACGTCCAATATAATAAAAAGTGACGAAAACCCCAAAACACCAGGAAACTACTGCTTCTCGTTCGTTGGCCTTACGCCTTACCCATCCCGTCGCGATTCTTCCCTTTTACACGCAGAATGTGTCCGAGAGAGATTAAAGATCGGTTCGTAGACTGCTTAAATAAATAAATAAATAAATATCTGAGTGTATTATTTCGCTGAATTATCCCATTACGCTTGAAGAGTCACTACTTTTAAAAAGTACAGTAAAAGGACGCCGCCAAACAAAACCGTAGTCTATGGTTAATACACTGAAGCACTGTAAGATTTAAAATTATTTATACATGTAACATTTCTACCTCAATCACATATCGGCAGTAAAGGAAGGAATAAAAATTCAGTCCGGTCCGGCCAGCTTGTTGTGTGTACATCTACATCTCTCTGTTTTATGATCAGTTTACGTTCGCGAGGTTGAAAACATTAGCAGAACATTCACATTACAACTCTTTCTCAAGTCCTTGCGATTGTTGTTTCACAACAGTTTTTTTTTCTGAATAAAATATTTATTTTTAACGTCCTGTTTTGGTTCTTATTCGTTGATATGTTCTCGGATATTTTGAAAACCTTTAGAAGCATCACGTACTGCTGGAATGTCTACCGATGGAATTTCCATCCTTTTGTGAGAAATTACACTGGTCACTCAAAACACTTATAAATTATTTATAAAGTAGAAATAGTCCACACTTCAGATGAGGCCATACAAAAAAAGACTTAACTAATGATTAGTAAAATGGTTTAAAGGACCTATTTTAAACAGCTTATGAATGGAGAAAGGATTAATAAATGATGAATAAACGATTTACTAAGCCTTGTAAATGCTTTATTATGAGTTACTAAGCATTATAAAGGCTTTATTATGAGTTACTAAGCATTATAAATGATTTATTATGAGTTACTAAGCATTATAAACCCTTTATTACTATTTGCTAATCATTATAAATGTTTTATTACGATTTACTAAGCATTATAAATGCTTTATTACAATTTACTAAGCATTATAAACGCTTTATTATGAGTTACTAAGCATTATAAACGCTTTATTACAATTTACTAAGCATTATAAACGCTTTATTACAAGCTACTAAGCATTATAAAGGCTTTATTATGATTTACTAAGCATTATAAACGCTTTATTACAAGTTACTAAGCATTATAAATGCTTTATTACGATTTACTAAGCATTATAAACACTTTATTACAATTTACTAAGCACTATAAAAGCTTTATGAGTTACTAAGCATTATAAACACTTTATAATGAGTTACTAAGCATTATAAACGTTTTATAATGAGTTACTAAGCATTGTACATTTTTGATTACAATTTACTAAGCACTATAAACACTTTATGAGTTACTAAGCATTATAAACGCTTTATAATGAGTTACTAAGCATTGTGAACGCTTTATAATGAGTTACTAAGCATTATAAACGCTTTATTATGAGTTACTATAAAGCGCTACCCTTTTATGTAAGGGGTTGATGCATTTTTCGTAAAGAAAATCAAGTCGTAATTTTTAAGTGGAAATTACACACTTCAGAAGCCTTTTTAAACCTCAAATACACGACAACTTTTAACGTTCTCCTGTAAAAAGGTGATCACATGAAGAAATCTTTCATCTCTGGGTCCATTAAGCCAGGCAAGCTCAATCAAACACATTTTAAGTAGGGATGCACGATATATCGGTAAGCATATCGGAATCGGACGATATTAATTTATACCCCCTGACGGAGACAGCTTGCCTGTCGAAACGTTGGACATTACATTTTGTGCATCTGAGCTCTTAAGAGTGTGTGCGTCTCTCCTTTATGTTAAAGCTGATGTGCACACCTATGTAACGTAGTATGGAGAAACAAATGTCTGCATTCACTACTGTAAGTCGCTCTGGATAAGAGCGTCTGCTAAATGACTAAAAATGTAAATGTAAATGTAACGTAGGTAGATGACGTAATGGACACAGCATTCCTAACCTAGTGCACGATGACTGCAGAGTGGATTGAGCAGTCAACAAGTCGATCAGTCATTTGATAGAGTAAGAACATTTCAGCGAGACTCAAACTCAAACACGAAATCCATTAACGCCAAGATAATGGAATTCATTGCTCTGTCGACAATCAACCGTTCTCTGTCGTGGATGATGTTGGGCTTTCGCCAACTGGTCGAACAACTCGAGCACCGGTACACACTATCATGTAGGCGCTATTTTTCAGATGTTGCCCTACCGGAGTTACACAGTATTGTTGAAACGTACATCCATGAGCTACTTGCTATGAGCGTCATTGCTATTAGCTTCACGACTGACATTTGGACCAGCGATGTCAGCCCCATGAGCCTGCTGAGTCTGACAGCACAGTGAGTCGACGAGGATTTCGTACTGAGGAAAGCCGTATTCCATTTCAATGGCATTTGAGAACATGTTTGAAACTTGGAAACATGAACACACTCCTAGCTCCATTCGACCAACTGACTGGAGAAATAAGCTCATCAACTGTGTCTGGAGCAGACGTGATACCCCTCTGTCACGGCATTGAAACGCCCGCTCAACAAAAACGGCAACACAGACCGTGGGGTTAAAACTTGCAAAAGTACTCGAGGCTAGAGGCTGTGAACAAGCGATTCGGTGGCATTCTCTCTGAGCCTCTACTGTGTCGGACACGGACAGACAGAGCTGAAACTTCACTGCTTGACATGTATGATGAAATCCTGGTTGAGACTGAACAAATGAACAACGAAACAGCACAGCAGGTGAAATAAATACGTTTTGATTATGTTTTACTTGGGGGCGGCAGGTAGCCTAGTGGTTAGAGCGTTGGGCCAGTAACCGGAAAGGTTGCTGGAGCGAATCCCCGAGCTGACAAGGTAAAAATTTGTCGTTCTGCACCTGAACAAGGTAGTTAACCCACTGTTTCCTGGTAGGCCGTTATTGTAAATAAGAATTTGTTCTTAACTGACTTGCCTAGTTAAATAAAAAAAATACTGTAATGTCAACAAAATAACTTTTTGGTGTGTGTGTTTCAACTATTTAACTGTACTAGAACACTTAAAAGGCCACTCAAATTTAAAATATCGCTAATCGGGTTGTTTTTTTTTTGGCAAGGAAAATATCGGATATCGGTATCGGCCAAAAATGTCATATCGGTGCATCCCTAATTTTAAGTATTTGAAAATATTGAAAATATTACTTGAACCCAGGTCTGGACCAGACTACAGCAAGGCATGATGGTTGGACAGGCCACGTGGATGCAGTAAAACTCTGTTTAAAGCCTACTGACGTTATCTCTGCAGTCTGATGTCTAGCTGCTCTGCTCTGCTCTCCATACCTCCCTTGATGTTCGTCCCACAAGCCCCTCAGAGAGTCCAGCAGCAGAGACTCCAGCAGCAGAGACTCCAGCTGCAGAGACTCCAGCAGCAGAGACTCCAGCTGCAGAGACTCCAGCTGCAGAGACTCCAGCAGCAGAGACTCCAGCTGCAGAGACTCCAGCTGCAGAGACTCCAGCAGCAGAGACACCAGCAGCAGAGACTCCAGCAGCAGCAGAGACTCCAGCAGCAGACTCCAGCAGCAGCAGAGACTCCAGCAGCAGAGACACCAGCAGCAGAGACTCCAGCAGCAGCAGAGACTCCAGCAGCAGACTCCAGCAGCAGCAGAGACTCCAGCACCAGAGACTCCAGCAGCAGAGACTCCAGCAGCAGACTCCAGCACCAGAGACTCCAGCAGCAGAGACTCCAGCAGCAGCAGAGACTCCAGCAGCAGCAGAGACTCCAGCAGCAGCAGAGACTCCAGCTGCAGAGACTCCAGCTACAGACTCCAGCTGTAGACTCCAGCAGCAGAGACTCCAGCAGCAGAGACTCCAGCAGCAGCAGAGACTCCAGCAGCAGCAGAGACTCCAGCTGCAGAGACTCCAGCTGCAGAGACTCCAGCTGCAGAGACTCCAGCTGCAGAGACTCCAGCAGCAGAGACTCCAGCAGCAGAGACTCCAGCAGCAGAGACTCCAGCTACAGAGACTCCAGCTGCAGACTCCAGCAGCAGAGACTCCAGCTGCAGACTCCAGCAGCAGAGACTCCAGCAGCAGCAGAGACTCCAGCAGCAGCAGAGACTCCAGCAGCAGCAGAGACTCCAGCTGCAGCAGAGACTCCAGCTGCAGCAGAGACTCCAGCAGCTGCAGAGACTCCAGCAGCTGCAGAGACTCCAGCAGCTGCAGAGACTCCAGCAGCAGAAGAGACTCCAGCAGCAGAAGAGACTCCAGCAGCAGCAGATACTCCAGCAGCAGAAGAGACTCCAGCAGCAGCAGATACTCCAGCAGCAGAGACTCCAGCAGCAGAGACTCCAGCAGCAGCAGAGACTCCAGCTGCAGAGACTCCAGCAGCAGCAGAGACTCCAGCTGCAGAGACTCCAGCAGCAGAGACTCCAGCTGCAGAGACTCCAGCAGCAGAGACTCCAGCAGCAGCAGAGACTCCAGCAGCTGCAGAGACTCCAGCAGCAGAGACTCCAGCAGCAGCAGAGACTCCAGCAGCTGCAGAGACTCCAGCAGCAGAGACTCCAGCAGCTGCAGAGACTCCAGCAGCAGCAGAGACTCCAGCTGCAGAGACTCCAGCTGCAGAGACTCCAGCTGCAGAGACTCCAGCTGCAGAGACTCCAGCTGCAGAGACTCCAGCTGCAGAGACTCCAGCAGCAGAGACTCCAGCAGCAGCAACTCCAGCAGCAGCAGAGACTCCAGCAGCAGAGACTCCAGCAGCAGCAGAGACTCCAGCAGCAGCAGAGACTCCAGCAGCAGCAGAGACTCCAGCAGCAGAGACTCCAGCAGCAGAGACTCCAGCAGCAGCAGAGACTCCAGCAGCAGAAGAGACTCCAGCAGCAGAGACTCCAGCAGCAGCAGAGACTCCAGCAGCAGCAGAGACTCCAGCAGCAGCAGAGACTCCAGCAGCAGAGACTCCAGCTGCAGAGACTCCAGCAGCAGAGACTCCAGCAGCAGAGACTCCAGCAGCAGCAGAGACTCCAGCTGCAGAGACTCCAGCAGCAAAGACTCCAGCAGCAGAGACTCCAGCAGCAGAGACTCCAGCAGCAGAGACTCCAGCAGCAGCAGAGACTCCAGCAGCAGAGACTCCAGCAGCAGAGACTCCAGCAGCAGAGACTCCAGCAGCAGTCCAGGTCTTGAGATTTGACCTCTACATTCCTATGGGGGCTAATGAGTAGAGGGAACAGAGACGAACTCCTCATTACGGATTACTCAAGTCTGACTCAAGTCTGACTCAAGCATTTCTTTGAAGGTTCTTTATTAACTTTCCAATCCTGACCGGGACAAAGGGAAGGGGAGTATAAGGTGCTAGACCACAGACTTCCTATATGACAACAGGAAAGTAAGGAGGTGCTATAGCAGGTTTCCCTTATTTGACAACTTAGAACACATAGATGTGTTCAGTGATATGCAATGTAACCGAAATCTCTTGGCTACAGGAACGGCTGTTGTACAACTTTGATATCGAGTTACGTTGGTCTACTTTGGGAGTCCTGCTTTGTCAGTTCAGCTGCTATACCATCCCTGTAGGTGTGTTCTATAAATACATCTGATTGGTCAGTCCATCCCTGTAGGTGTGTTCTATAAATACATCTGATTGGTTAGTCCATCCCTGTAGGTGTGTTCTATAAATACATCTGATTGGTCAGTCCATCCCTGTAGGTGTGTTCTATAAATACATCTGATTGGTTAGTCCATCCCTGTAGGTGTGTTCTATAAATACATCTGATTGGTTAGTCCATACCTGTAGGTGTGTTCTATAAATACATCTGATTGGTTAGTCCATCCCTGTAGGTGTGTTCTATAAATACATCCGATTGGTCAGTTCAGACCTGTAGGTGTGTTCTATAAATAAATATGATTGGTTAGTCCATCCCTGTAGGTGTGTTCTATAAATAAATATGATTGGTTAGTCCATCCCTGTAGGTGTGTTATATAAATACATATGATTGGTTAGTCCATCCCTGTCGGTCTGTTCTATGAAGATATTACACCCATAAATTAAATCCAGATTGACAATCGACCAAGGTAAATAGGTTTTAAGCTAAATAGGTTTTAAGCTAAATAGGTTTTAAGCTAAATAGGTTTGAAGCTAAATAGGTTTTAAGCTAAATAGGTTTTAAGCTAAATAGGTTTGAAGCTAAATAGGTTTTAAACTAAATAGTTTTTAAGGTAAATAGTTTTTAAGGTTAATAGGTTTTAAGGTAAATAGGTTTTATGCTGGCTAGTGAGTTGTTTGTATGTATAGGAACGAGAGAATAAACAGACATGTTCAGTGCACCAGGGATGGACTGGGACTGTTTAGATCCTTACAGGCTGAATACATGCCTGTCTGTCAAACTGGGGGCTGTGTGTGTGTGTGTGTGTGTGTGTGTGTGTGAGAGAGAGAGGGGAGAGAGAGAGAGAGAGAGAGAGAGAGAGAGAGAGAGAGAGAAGGGGCGAGAGACCATTCTCCCAGACAAGGCAGAATCCCAGCCTAGGCCAGGGAGGGATCCTTGGTTCTCCTCTGCCCAGCCTAGACCAGGGCCAGGGATCCTTGGTTCTCCTCTGCCCAGCCTAGACCAGGGCCAGGGATCCTTGGTTCTCCTCTGCCCAGCCTAGACCAGGGCCAGGGATCCTTGATTCTCCTCTGCCCAGCCTAGACCAGGGCCAGGGATCCTTGGTTCTCCTCTGCCCAGCCTAGACCAGGGCCAGGGATCCTTGGTTCTCCTCTGCCCAGCCTAGACCAGGGCCAGAGCCAGGGAGGCTCCTCTCTCTCCTATCACAGCAGCCACTTACCCAGAGAAACCTCAACTACTTCATCCCCTTGGAGGACAAGGGTAGTGCACTACACTGCCTTCAGAAAGTATTCATACCCCTTGACATATAGCACATTTTGTTTTGTTACAGCCTGAATTCAAAATGGATTCAATTGATTTACACACAATATCCCAAAATGGCAAAGTGAAAACATGTTTTTAGACATTTTAGCAAATTTATTGAAAATGAAATACAGAAATAACTAATTTATGTAAGTATTCACACCCCTGATGCTATACATCACCTTTGGTGGCGATTACATCTGTGAGTCTTTCTGGGTAAGTCTCTAAGAGCGATTACAGCTGTGAGTCTTTCTGGGTAAGTCTCTAAGAGCTTTCCACACCTGGATTGTGCAACATTTGCCCATTATTCTTTTCAAAAGTCTTCAAACTCTGTAAAATTGGTTGTTGATCATTGCTAGACAGCCCTTTTAGATTTTCAAGCAGATTTAAGTCAAAACTGTAACTTGGCCTCTCAGGAACATTCACTGTCTTCTTGGTAAGCAACTCCAGTGTAGATTTGGCCTTGTGTTTTAGGTTATTGTCCTGCTGAAAGGTGAATTCATCTCCCAGTGTCTGGTAAGAAAGCAGACTGAACCAGGTTTTCCTCTAGGATTCTGCCTGTGTTTAACTCCATTCCTTTTCTTTTGATCCTGAAAAACTCCCCAGCCCTTAACCATTACAAGCATGCCCATATCATGATGCAGCCACCACAATGGTTGAAAATATGGAGAGTGGTACTCAGTAATGTATTTGGATTGGATTTGCCACAAACATTATGGGGTATTGTGTGAAGGCCAGTGACCAAAACAAAACTCAATTTAATTCATTTTAAAATCAGATTGGAACAAATAATGGAAAAAGTCAAAGGATGTGAATACTTTCTGAAGGTCCTTGAGAATAGGGTGCCATTTGGGAAGCAGAACTTGTCTGATATTAGATCAGTCGGGAACAAACCATCACCCCTGGTGTGCTCCACTCTGCAACAACATTCTTGTGGGAGCCAGTTTACCCTGGTGCACGGCCACAGCCAAATATTTAGCCTGTCAGATAGAATCAGACTCAAACACAAAAGAGAGTGCCTAGAATGACAGCCCCTCCCGGGCCCCTCCAGGCCCCCCGGCGGCGAGGCCCATCAACACCACCTCCGACGTAGGGAGGGCGGACAGCGGGAGAGAGCCACAGAGCTGTCGGCTCCACAGAGCTCCAGTGTTCACAGGGGTAGGTCCCAAACGGCACCCTATTCCCTATGTGGTGCACTACTTTTGACCAGAGCGGTATGGGATTCCTTATAGGCCTTGGTCAAAAATAGCGCACTACATAGGAAATAAGGTACGATTTGGGACGCATACCCACAAGGCTCCTTCGCAACAGCAACAAAATAATGGAGCCACTCAATTCAGACGTCCATTGAGAAAACATGATCGTGAGGTTAAAAATACAAACAGAACCAAAACAGACATCAATCTGGAGGCTGGATGTTAAACCAGGAACCTCATGTTAATCTGACACAGGGACATCATGTTAATCTGACTCAGGAACATCATGTTAATCTGACACAGGGACATGATGTTAATCTGACACAGGAACCTCATGTTAATCTGACTCAGGGACATCATGTTAATCTGACTCAGGGACATCATGTTAATCTGACTCAGGAACCTCATGTTAATCTGACACAGTGACATGATGTTAATCTGACACAGGAATCTCACGTTAATCTGACACAGGAACCTCATGTTAATCTGACTCAGGAACATCATGTTAATCTGACACTGGGACATGATGTTAATCTGACACAGGGACATGATGTTAATCTGACACAGGAACCTCATGTTAATCTGACTCAGGGACATCATGTTAATCTGACTCAGGAACCTCATGTTAATCTGACACAGTGACATGATGTTAATCTGACACAGGAATCTCACGTTAATCTGACACAGGAACCTCATGTTAATCTGACACAGGAACCTCATGTTAATCTGACACAGGAACCTCATGTTAATCTGACACAGTGACATGATGTTAATCTGACACAGGAATCTCACGTTAATCTGACACAGGAACCTCATGTTAATCTGACTCAGGAACATCATGTTAATCTGACACTGGGACATGATGTTAATCTGACACAGGGACATGATGTTAATCTGACACAGGAACCTCATGTTAATCTGACTCAGGGACATCATGTTAATCTGACTCAGGAACCTCATGTTAATCTGACACAGTGACATGATGTTAATCTGACTCAGGAACCTCATGTTAATCTGACACAGGGACATCATGTTAATCTGACACAGGAACATCATGTTAATCTGACACAGGAACATCATGTTAATCTGACACAGGAACATCATGTTAATCTGACTCAGGAACCTCATGTTAATCTGACACAGGAACCTCATGTTAATCTGACTCAGGAACCTCATGTTAATCTGACACAGGAACATCATGTTAATCTGACTCAGGAACCTCATGTTAATCTGACTCAGGAACATCATGTTAATCTGACTCAGGAACATCATGTTAATCTGACTCAGGAACCTCATGTTAATCTGACACAGGAACATCATGTTAATCTGACACAGGAACATCATGTTAATCTGACTCAGGAACCTCATGTTAATCTGACACAGGAACCTCATGTTAATCTGACTCAGGAATCTCATGTTAATCTGACACAGGAACCTCATGTTAATCTGACACAGGAACCTCATGTTAATCTGACACTGGGACATGATGTTAATCTGACCCAGGAACCTCATGTTAATCTGACCCAGGAACATCATGTTAATCTAGAGGACAGCATGTGTTAAACACAACATAGCAACAGACCAGAGCTCTGACCTTAACCATAGTGTCACACCCTGATCTGTTTCACCTGTCTTTGTGATTGTCTCCACCCCCCCTTCCAGGTGTCGCCCATCTTCCCCATTATCCCCATGTGTATTTATACCTGTGTTCTCTGTTTGTCTGTTGCCAGTTCTTTTTGTTTCGTCAAGCCTACCAGCGTTTTCCCCTCTGTTTCCTAGTTTCACCGGTGTTGACCATTCTGCCTGCCCAGACCCTGAGCCTGCCCTGACCCTGAGCCTGCCCTGACCCTGAGCCTGCCCTGACCCTGAGCCTGCCCTGACCCTGAGCCTGCCCTGACCCTGAGCCTGCCATCCTGTACCTTTGCCACGCCTTTCTGTATCACTGACCTCTGCCTGCCATTGACCCGTCTTTTGCCTGCCCCTGTTCGATTAATAAACTGTTGTTACTTAGATGTTGTCTGCATCTGGTCTTACCTGAAACATGATAGTGAGAGCCATTATACAGAAAGAGTCATTATAGAAAAAGAGTCGTTTTACAGAAAGAGTCATTATAGATAAAGAGTCGTTTTACAGAAAGAGTCATTATAGATAAAGAGTCGTTTTACAGAAAGAGTCATTATAGATAAAGAGTCGTTTTACAGAAAGAGTCATTATAGAAAAAGAGTCGTTTTACAGAAAGAGTCATTATAGATAAAGAGTCGTTTTACAGAAAGAGTCATTATAGATAAAGAGTCGTTTTACAGAAAGAGTCATTATAGATAAAGAGTCGTTATACAGAAAGAGCCGTTATACAGAAAGAGTCGTTTTACAGAAAGAGTCATTATAGATAAAGAGTCGTTTTACAGAAAGAGCCATTATTAATAAAGAGTCGTTTTACAGAAAGAGCCATTATTAATAAAGAGTCGTTTTACAGAAAGAGCCGTTATACAGAAATAGTCACTATAAATAAAGAGTCGCTATAGATAAAGAGTCATTATAAAGAAAGAGTCATTATAAATGGTCAACACTGGTGAAACTAGCTCAGTTGGTAGAGCATGGTGTTTGCAACGCCAGGGTTGTGGGTTCGATTCCCACGGGGGGCCAGCACACGAGAAAAAAAAATGTATGAAATGTATGCATTCACTACTGTAAGTCGCTCTGGATAAGAGCGTCTGTTAATGACTCAAATGTAAAATAAAGAAAGAGTCGTTATAAAGAAAGAGTCGTTATAAAGAAAGAGTCGTTTTACAGAAAGAGTCGTTTTACAGAAAGAGTCGTTTTACAGAAAGAGTCGTTTTACAGAAAGAGTCGTTATAAAGAAAGAGTCGTTTTACAGAAAGAGTCGTTATAAAGAAAGAGTCATTATAAATAAAGAGCTGTTATTAAGGGGTCTATTCTTCTGTTCTGAATCACTTAATGCCTCAGAGGTTCCATTGCCAGAACCTTGTGAAAACCCCAACATTGGAAGAGTGAACGCTGTTTGTCACATCGTAGACTATAAAAACGATGGGTCTCTGATTGTAACTCCATACATGGAGGTTTGTATAGGACCAGAGGATCCAGAAGAGAGAATCCATGGCTCTAGAATGTAGATGATTCCCTGGATTCTACCCTGAACCTTCCAATGATTCAAAAAAGGCAGATGAGTTCTCATATCAACACATACTGTTGGCGCCGCAATGATATTAACTGCACAGTGACTTCACAGAGCAAAGGACACAGTTCATTGTTCATCACATCAGAAATCAGTGAGAGACAAAATACATGTATGGTTGGCAATGGACAATACCACTCTCCCATGGGCCAATACCACCCTCCCAAGGGCCAATACCTCCCTCCCAAGGGCCAATACCTCCCAAGAGCCAATACCTCCCAAGGGCCAATACCACCCTCTCAAGGGCCAATAACATCCTCCCATGGTCCAATTCCACCCTCCCAAGGGCCAATACCTCCCTCCCAAGGGCCAATACCTCCCAAGGGCCAATACCACCCTCTCAAGGGCCAATACCTCCCAAGGGCCAATACCACCCATGGGCCAATACCACTCTCCCAAGGGTGAATACCGCCCTCCCAAGGGCCAATACCACCCAAGGGCCAATACCACCCAAGGGCCAATACCACCCAAGGGCCAATACCTCCCAGGGGCCAATACCACCCTCCCAAGGGCGAATACCACCCTCCCAAGGGCCAATAACATCCTCCCAAGGGCCAATAACATCCTCCCAAGGGCCAATAACATCCTCCCAAGGGCGAATACCACCCTCCCAAGGGCCAATAACATCCTCCCAAGGGCCATTACCACCCTCCCAAGGGCCAATAACATCCTCCCAAGGGCCAATAACATCCTCCCAAGGGCCAATAACATCCTCCCAAGGGCCAATAACATCCTCCCAAGGGCCAATAACTTCCTCCCAAGGGCCAATAACACCCTCCCATGGGCCAATAACATCCTCCCAAGGGCCAATAACATCCTCCCAAGGGCCAATAACATCCTCCCAAGGGCCAATAACATCCTCCCAAGGGCCAATAACATCCTCCCAAGGGCCAATAACATCCTCCCAAGGGCCAATAACACCCTCCCATGGGCCAATACCACCCTCCCAAGGGCCAATACCACCCAAGGGCCAATACCACCCAAGGGCCAATACCACCCTCCCAGGGATCAATCTCTTTCCCAGGGAGCAATACCTCTCTCCCAGGGCCAGGAGCCACAATGGAGTCACTACCAGAGGCCACAGTTGTACAGCTGGGAGAGGAGAAAACCACACAGTCATGGACCACTCTAACCCTAACCTACCCAAGTCCTGGCCTTAAAGGTCCAATGCAGCTGTTTTGATCTCAATATCAAATAATGTCTGGGTAACAATTAAGTACCTTACTGTGATTGTTTTCAATTAAAATTGTAAAAAAAAATAGCTTTTTAGCAATGAGCAATTTCTCAAGCAATAATTTTGCTAGGACCGTCTTGGGAGTGATCTGAGTGGGGAGGGGAAAACTGAAAACTAGTGATGTCATCAGGCAGGCCAAAACGCTCATATTTCAAACAGCGCTTACATTTTACAATTTCACAGTATTATTCCAACCTCATAGTGTGGAAATATATGTAAAAATTAAATAAAAAAAACCCCCAGAAAATCTAAGTTTTGACTGCACTGGGGCCTTTAACAGAAAGACACAAAACATACAGGCTTCCTTCATTTACCTAAAATATGACCGTAGTGCTCAACTTAAAAAGCAAAACACTTTATCCATCTAGTTGGGGAAATAGCAGCAGGCAGAATCATCCCAAACCTCAGAGAGAGAGAAATGTATCTGGCTGTGCTGTGGTGAGAGATGATTAACCCAGTCGGTTAGATAAGTGGCTATAGAAACCAGCTAATGGAGACATTGTTGTAGTGCAGTACCGTCCTCAACCCACAACCACCACACCACAAACCTTTAAACACCATGCAAAATACCAACAAAAATATATAATTCCTTTATATGTTCTAAAGTTTTTGTGACCGACTCTTACATTTTTACTTGAATATTCTACCAATTAGGTATAAGTATCATCAAATTAAGACCCCACAGACTTATAAACACGATGCGAAATATGAAAATATAATTCCTTTATGATCCTCCTGGTTTCAGTATTGCATTGCTGGTCCTGTTAGTCTGCATTTTGACTGTAATATTGTAAATTATGGTAAGTATAATCACTTCAAATGAAGATAACACAGTCTGATAAACATGATGTACAGTAAAATGCTAAATATGCAAATATAATTTCTCCATGGTTTCATAACTGTTACTCTCCATTTTGACTTTTAAAAAATGCTGTCAATTGGGTATGTACAATTGTATTTTTTGTTGTTGTTGTTTATCCTAAATCAGAGAAGTTAACTTTATAAGCATGAGTTAATGTTTTATGTTTATGGGGAGAATAAGATCAACTTTTCCAAACTCCAGTCCAGAAAGGATGCAACATGAGGGACTTTTTACCAAGAACAGAAGATGTGGAGAGAAAGAGAGAGAGAGAGAGAGAGAGAGAGAGAGAGAGAGAGAGAGAGAGAGAGAAAGTGTGAGACCGAGCGACAGAGAAAGACAGATCGAGCGACAGAGAGAGTGAGAGACCGAGCGACTGAGAGAAAGACAGATCGAGCGACAGAGAGAGTGAGAGACCGAGCGACTGAGAGAAAGACAGATCGAGCGACAGAGAGAGTGAGAGACTGAGCGACTGAGAGAAAGAGAGAAGAGAGAGATGCAATTAACTTAGGGCAGAGAGGAAGTGGGCTTCTTGTCAGTCTTCCCCAGCTTTTATGATGTCAGCTACCAGCCAAACAAAGACACCCCATCCACAAAAACAAACAGTCTTTGCCTGCAAAATGACCCTGAAAACTCAGCCTGCCGTTTCATCTGAGAGGGAGCATTTCTCCCTGAGCCCTGGGTCAACAAGTAAACAATACAAGGGGGATTGCTGGGGTTGGAGAAGGGGTTGGAGGGGGCTGGGGGTTGGAAGAGGGCTGGGGGTTGGAAGAGGGCTGGGGGTTGGAAGAGGGTTGGAGGTTAGAGGAGGGTTGGAGGAGGGTTGGAGGTGGAGGAGGGCTGGGGGTTGGAAGAGGGTTGGGGTTGGAGGAGGGTTGGAGGTTAGAGGTTAGAGGAGAGTTGGAGGTTAGAGGAGGGTTGGAGGAGGGCTGGGGTGGAAGGGGGCTGGGGTTGGAGGAGGGTTGGAGGAGGGTTGGGGGTTGGAGGAGGGTTGGAGGTTAGAGGAGGGTTGGAGGTTAGAGGAGGGTTGGAGGTTAGAGGAGGGTTGGAGGTTAGAGGAGGGTTGGAGGTTGGAGGACGGTTGGAGGAGGGTTGGGGTTGGAGGGGGCTGGGGGTTGGAAGAGGGCTGGGGGTTGGAAGAGGGCTGGGGGTTGGAGGAGGGTTGGAGGGTTGGAGGAGGGTTGGAGGTTGGAGGAGGGTTGGAGTAGGGTTGGGGGTTGGAGGAGGGTTGGAGGTTGGAGGAGGGTTGGAGGTTGGAGGAGGGTTGGAGGTTGGAAGAGGGTTGGGGTTGGAGGAGGGTTGGAGGTTAGAGGTTAGAGGAGGGTTGGAGGTTAGAGGAGGGTTGGAGGTTGGAGGACGGTTGGAGGAGGGTTGGGGTTGGAGGGGGCTGGGGGTTGGAAGAGGGCTGGGGTTGGAGGAGGGTTGGGGGTTGGAGGAGGGTTGGAGGTTAGAGGAGGGTTGGAGGTTAGAGGAGGGTTGGAGGTTGGAGGAGGATTGGAGGTTGGAGGAGGGTTGGAGGTTGGAGGAGGGTTGGAGGTTGGAGGAGGGTTGGAGGAGGGCTGGGGGTGGAAGGGGGCTGGGGGTTGGAGGAGGGTTAGAGGAGGGTTGGGAGTTAGAGGAGGGTTGGAGGTTAGAGGAGGGTTGGGAGTTGGAGGAGGGTTGGGGGTTGGAGGAGGGTTGGAGGAGGGTTGGAGGAGTGTTGGAGTAGGGTTGGGGGTTGGAGGAGGGTTGGAGGTTGGAGGAGGGTTGGAGGAGGGTTGGAGGTTGGAGGAGGGTTGGAGGAGGGTTGGAAGTTGGAGGAGGGTTGGAGGTTAGAGGAGGGTTGGAGTTTGAAGGGGGGTTGGGAGTGTGCGCTTTCACGCTCACTCTCTCTTACTATCAGTCTCTCTCTATTAGTGTGTGTGTGTAAAGCTACTATGGTCTGCTGGAATCTACTCCACACTGCACTATGTAAACGTTAGTCTCTGTCTGTGTGCTATGAATAATGAAGTACTTGATTAAAACATACTTCTAAACATACATATTGCAGACTGCAGAGCTCTTGTCTCACTGGATAAGCGGTGGTTAATGTGAAAATTTGTTTCTCTTTCATCTGTGCAAACTTTGTTATATAATGCCTTCAAAACATTTTCACACCCCTTGACATTTTACCCATTTGTTGTTACAGCCTTTTTTTTAAATGGATTACATTTAGATTATTTTTGTCACTGGCCTAAACACAATACCCCAAAATATAATTGAAATGTTTACAAATTAATAAAAAATGAAAAGTTAAAATGTGACCGACCACCTTGATTCAGTCTTATGTAGCAAAATTTGAAATGGTGTTTTTTACATTGAATAAAAGTAGAGACTCAGAGCTGGAAAATGGTATATCAAACACTACAGTTGAGGAACAATGGGAAAGCAATTCTGCTTTGAAAGTTGATACATTTTTGAGAAAATGGCACTTGAATGTTTTGGTACACCTGCTGGAGAGCGCTTCTTTGTTTACACCCCATTCAGCATCGTTCACACCCTCTAAAGCCTTAGCCCCACCCATCTCTTTTAAGGATTCACATGTGAGGCCATGTGCTAAACAACCAAAGATTTCAAGACTAAAGGCTGGTTTATACTACAGGTGTATTCGTTCGTAAATTTAATCTGGAGTGCCAGAGTGCGCTCTGGGCGGTCGTAAACTCAGAACGTTGTCAGATTGTCCGTCCGTAAATTCAGAGCGTTTCGCTCTCGGAGCGTTCAGTGCGCACACTGGACGCTCTGGCTCAGGACTAGGGTTGATCAGAGCGTTATGACCTAACAACAGCAGTCAAGCACCCAAGCTAACTGGCTAACGTTAGCTAGCTTGCTAGCTACTTCCAGACACAAATGAGAGAACAGCTCACTCTGACCATGTTACTCTCCCTAGCAGAGCTGGTTAGGCTGTTTTCATGTTATCCAGAGCGTTGGTGACTGTAACTGTGCTGCTGGCAACAATTTAATTACGCTTTTTTGCCAATGTTTACGGACACCGGACATATTCAACAGATGTTGAGTGTTCGTAAAAGTCTGCTCCTCTGGCACACTCAGACGAGAGTGCTCTGAAATCGGAGTAGATAGCCAGTGTAAATTTACCAGTAAAGTCTATCGACAGTTATCACAGTGACACCATAAACATTCGATTGAAATGGTTACTTGCATAGTGGAGTCTTTTGTTTAGACATGTAGCTAGCTAGCTAAACAATGAACCATAATCCCAACTCATGACCTTACTACCCTGCATGAATCTGCAGGTAGCTAACCAACCAGGTTCAATGTAAGCTAGCTAACATTAGGCTATAACTAGCAATGCAAATGACTCTGAGATACAAATAATATAACCAAACAGATCATACACGTAATGTTAGCTTGGGAGCCAGCCAGCTAACGTTAGCTAGCTAACAGTACACTTTAACTTGAAATGAAAACAACTTTCTGACAAAATTAGAAACATGTAACTATCTGAAAATGTAGCTAGCTAGACTATCTTACCCGTATACACGGATGGATGTTTCACACTCTCTGTCACGGATGCCACGGTTGCTCTTAGTTTGAAGATGTAATCCGGAAACAGGTGTTTTGTACAACACTCTTCCGCGTGTTCTCTTTTCGACTTTGTCTGCATATTTGCAATCAAAGGCCAGAATTTTCTCCATCTCCTTAGATATCATTCTCTAATTGCACTGATTTCAAAACTGTCCTTCAGAAAGTGGAGAGAAACAACTATGCAGTTCTACTATGTGATATCTTTTTTTTTTTTTTTATGCAGCGTTAGAAATGATTACCTACACATACTGACCAGCTCATATTGTAGACAGAAGCGTGCTACATGGCCAATCCGAACTCATCTCTCAGGATTTCCAGCCCACTCATTATCTCAGCCAATTTTGGCTAGTGGGAAGCTTGTTATCTTTTTCTGTGGCTAAACCAACTAAGCTCGTAATTTTCAAAATTGTGTTCGCTTTTACAGATGGTTTTACAAGTTTGTTATTATGTTCCAGATGGCCTTTCTGCCTTTTGATAAAAACAATAAGTTGATGTTCAAACGGCTCTCGTGTGAAGTTGTGATGCGCACGACGTTCATTTGTGAAACGGGTCACAAATGTCTTGAGTCAATAAGTATTCAACCCCTTTGTTATGGCAAGCCTAAATAAAGTTGAATGGACTCTGAGTGCAATAATAGTGTTTAACATGATTTTTGAATGACTACCTCATCTCTGTATCCCCACACATACAATTATCTGTAAGGTCCCCCAGTCGAGCAGTGAATTTCAAACACAGATTCAACCACAATGACCAGGGAGGTTTTCCAATGCTTTGCAAAGAAGGGCACCGATTGGTAGATGGGTAAAAAAAAAAAAATGCAGACATGAAATATCCCTTTGAGCATGATGAAGTTATTAATTGCACTTTGGATGGTGTATCAATGGTTACATTAAAACAGTTAAAGAGTTAATATGGCTGTGATATAATGAAGACTGAGGATGGATCAACAACATTGTAGTTACTCCACAAAACTAACCCAATTGACAGAGTGAAAAGAAGGAAGCCTGTACGGAATAAAATTATTCCAAAACATGCATCCTGTTTGCAACAAGGCACTAAAGTAATACAGAAACAAATGTTGCAAAGGAATGTACTTTATATCCTGAATACAAAGTGTTATGTTTAGGGGGAAAATTCAATACAACACATTACTGAGTACCACTCTTCATATTTTCAAGCATAGTGGTGGCAGCATCATGTTATGGGTATGCTTGTCATCGTTAAGGACTGGGGAGTTTTTCAGGATACAAAATTAATGGAATGGAGTTAAACACAGGCAGAATCCTAGAGGAAAACCTGGTTCATTCTGCTTTCTTACCAGACACTGAGAGATGAATTCACCTTTCAGCAGGACAATAACCTAAAACACAAGGCCAAATCTACACTGGAGTTGCTTACCAAGAAGACAGTGAATGTTCCTGAGAGGCCAAGTTACAGTTTTGACTTAAAATCTACTTGAAAATCTAAAAGGGCTGTCTAGCAATGATCAACAACCAATTTTACAGAGTTTGAAGACTTTTGAAAAGAATAATGGGCAAACGTTGCACAATCCAGGTGTGGAAAACTCTTAGAGACTTACCCAGAAAGACTCACAGCTGTAATCGCTGCCAAAGGTGCTTCTACAAAGTATTGACCCAGGAGTGTGATATTTATGTAAAGTAGATATTTCTGTATTTCATTTTCAATACATTTGCAGACATGTCTAAAAACATGTTTTCACTTTGCCATTATGGGATATTGTGTGTAGATGGGTGAATTCAGGTTGTAACACAACAAAATGTGGAATAAGTCAAGGGGTATGAATACTTTCTGAAGGTACTAAATTAAACAATGTATTATTGCACATGCCAATTTTCCCCTTACAATTGTCCAGCTTCGTTGTACAAATGAGAGAAGCAGTAGTTGAAATACAACGAGCTTCAATGCCATACAACTCTCCTTCCGTGGCCTCCAACTGCTCTTAAATGCATGTAAAACTAAATGCATGCTCTTCAACCGATCGCTGCCCACACCTGCTCGCCCGTCCAGCATCACTACTCTGGACGGTTCTGACTTACAATGAGGGAAAAAAGTATTTGATCCCCTGCTGATTTTGTACTTTTGCCCACTGACAAAGAAATTATCAGTCTATAATTTTAATGGTAGGTTTATTTGAACAGTGAGAGACAGAAAAACAAAAAAAAAATCCAGAAAAACACATGTCAAAAATGTTTGGCATTTTAATGAGGGAAATAAGTATTTGACCCCTCTGCAAAACATGACTTAGTACTTGGTGGCAAAACCCTCTGTTTCATCTGTGCAAGCATGTTTTCTCCTTACAGCTGGGACTCAAATTAACTGTCCATCAATCAAACTCGAGATCCATTTAACTCACATATTCCAGTTCTGTTTATGTTTAAAATATGGTGCCTTTGTATAATTTCCACAACTGATTATTGTCAGGCTAATGAACACAGGAGAGAGAGTGATGTAGCCAGGCTAATGAACACAGGAGAGAGAGTGATGTAGCCAGGCTAATGAACACAGGAGAGAGAGTGATGTAGTCAGGCTAATGAACACAGCAGAGAGAGAGTGATGTAGCCAGGCTAATGAACACAGGAGAGAGAGTGATGTAGTCAGGCTAATGAACACAGGAGAGAGAGTGATGTAGCCAGGCTAATGAACACAGGAGAATGAACACAGAAGAGAGAGAGTGATGTAGTCAGGCTAATGAACACAGCAGAGAGAGTGATGTAGTCAGGCTAATGAACACAGGAGAATGAACACAGGAGAGAGAGTGATGTAGCCAGGCTAATGAACACAGGAGAGAGAGTGATGTAGCCAGGCTAATGAACACAGGAGAGAGAGTGATGTAGCCAGGCTAATGAACACAGGAGAGAGAGTGATGTAGTCAGGCTAATGAACACAGGAGAGAGAGTGATGTAGTCAGGCTAATAAACACAGCAGAGAGAGTGATGTAGCCAGGCTAATGAACACAGCAGAGAGAGAGTGATGTAGCCAGGCTAATGAACACAGCAGAGAGAGAGTGATGTAGCCAGGCTAATGAACACAGGAGAGAGAGTGATGTAGTCAGGCTAATAAACACAGCAGAGAGAGAGTGATGTAGCCAGGTTCTGCAACGTCAGAAAACTGGCTAATGAAAGGTGTTTATCTTGATTAGAGGTCGGCCGATTATGCTTTTTCAGCGCCGATACCGATTATTGGAGGGCCAAAAGGCCGGTGCCGATTAATCGGCCGATTTCTTTTACTTCATTTATTTATTTATTTGTAATAATGACAATTACAACAATACTGAATGAACACTTTTATTTTAACTTTATATAATACATCAATCAAATCAATATAGCCTCAAATAAATAATGAAACATGTTCAATTTGGTTTAAATAATGCAAAAACAAAGTGTTGGAGAAGAAAGTAAAAGTGCAATATGTGCCATGTAAAAAAGCTAACGTTTAAGTTCCTTGCTCAGAATATGAGAACATATGAAAGCTGGTGGTTCCTTTTAACATGAGTCTTCAATATTCCCAGATAAGAAGTTTTAGGTTGTAGTTATTATAGGAATTATAGGACTATTTCTCTCTATACCATTTGTATTTCATATACCTTTGACTATTGGATGTTCTTATAGGCACTTTAGTATTGCCAGTGTAACAGTATATATATATATTTTAAACCTGCATATTTAGTTAATATTGCCTGCTAACATGAATTTCTTTTAACTAGGGAAATTGTGTCACTTCTCTTGCGTTCTGTGCAACAGAGTCAGGGTATATGCAGCAGTTTTGGCCGCCTGGCTCGTTGAGAACTGTGTGAAGACTATTTCTTCCTAACAAAGACAGCCGACTTCGCCAAACGGGGGATGATTTAACAAAAGCGCATTTGCGAAAAAAGCATAATCGTTGCACGAATGTACCTAACCATAAACATCAATGCCTTTCTTAAAATCAATACACAGAAGTATATATTTTTAAGCCTGCATATTTAGCTAAAATAAATCCAGGTTAGCAGGCAATATTAAACTAGGGAAATGGTGTCACTTCTCTTGCGTTCATTGCACGCAGAGTCAGGGTATATGCAGCAGTTTGGGCCGCCTGGCTCGTTGCGAACTAATTTGCCAGCATTTTACATAATTATGACATAACATTGAAGGTTGTGCAATGTAACAGGAATATTTAGACTTAGGGATGCCACCCGTTAGATAAAATACGGAACGGTTCCTTATTTCACTGAAAGAATAAACGTTTTGTTTTCGAGATGATAGTTTCCGGATTCTACCATATTAATGACCTAAGGCTCATATTTCTGTGTGTTATTATGTTATAATTAAGTCTATGATTTGATATTTGATAGAGCAGTCTGACTGAGCGGTGTTAGGCAGCAGCAGGCCCGTAAGCATTCATTCAAACAGCACTTTCGTGCATTTGCCAGCAGCTCTTCGCAATGTTTCAAGCCTATCAACTCCCGAGATTAGGCTGGTGTAACCGATGTAGAAATGGCTAGCTAGTTAGCGGGGTGCGCGCTAATAACGTATAAAACGTCACTCGCTCTGAGACTTGGAGTAGTTGTTCACCTTGCTCTGCAAGGGCCGCAGCTTTTGTGGAGCGATGGGTAACGATGCTTTGAGGGTGGCTGTAATCAATGTGTTCCTGGTTCGAGCCCAGGTAGGGGCGAGGAGAGGGACGGAAGCTACAGTGAGGGGAAAAAAGTATTTGATCCCCTGCTGATTTTCTACGTTTGCCCACTGACAAAGAAATGATCAGTCTATAATTTTAATGGTAGGTTTATTTGAACAGTGAGAGACAGAATAACAACAAAAAAATCCTGAAAAACACATGTCAAAAATGTTATAAATTGATTTGCATTTTAATGAGGGAAATAAGTATTTGACCCCCTCTCAATCAGAAAGATTTCTGGCTCCCAGGTGTCTTTTATACAGGTAACGAGCTGAGATTAGGGGCACACTCTTAAAGGGAGTGCTCCTAATCTCAGTTTGTTACCTGTATAAAAGACATCTGTCCACAGAAGCAATCAATCAGATTTCAAACTCTCCACCATGGCCAAGACCAAAGAGCTCTCCAAGGATGTCAGGGACAAGATTGTAGACCTACACAAGACTCGAATGGGCTACAAGACCATCACCAAGCAGCTTGGTGAGAAGGTGACAACAGTTGATGCGATTATTCGCAAATGGAAGAAACACAAAAGAACTGTCAATCTCCCTCGGCCTGGGGCTCCATGAAAGATCTCACCTCGTGGAGTTGCAATGATCATGAGAACGGTGAGGAATCAGCCCCAAACTACACGGGAGGATCTTGTCAATGATCTCAAGGCAGCTGGGACCATAGTCACCAAGAAAACAATTGGTAACACACTATGCCGTGAAGGACTGAAATCTTGCAGTGCCCGCAAGGTCCCCCTGCTCAAGAAAGCACATATACATGCCCGTCTGAAGTTTGCCAATGAACATCTGAATGATTCGGAGGACAACTGGGTGAAAGTGTTGTGGTCAGATGAGACCAAAATGGAGCTCTTTGGCATCAACTCAACTCACCGTCTTTGGAGGAGGAGGAATGCTGCCTATGACCCCAATAACACCATCCCCACCGTCAAACATGGAGTTGGAAACATTATGCTTTGGGGGTGTTTTCTGGTAAGGGGACAGGACAACTTCACCTCATCAAAGGGACGATGGACGGGGCCATGTACCATCAAATCTTGGGTGAGAACCTCCTTCCCTCAGCCAGGGCATTGAAAATGGGTCGTGGATGGGTATTCCAGCATGACAATGACCCAAAACACACGGCCAAGGCAACAAAGGAGTGGCTCAAGAAGAAGCACATTAAGGTCCTGGAGTGGCCTAGCCAGTCTCCAGACCTTAATCCCATAGAAAATCTGTGGAGGGAGCTGAAAGTTCGAGTTGCCAAACGAACAGCCTCGAAACCTTAATGACTTGGAGAAGATCTGCAAAGAGGAGTGGGACAAAATCCCTCCTGAGATGTATGCAAACCTGGTGGCCAACTACAAGAAATGTCTGACCTCTGTGATTGCCAACAAGGGTTTTGCCACCAAGTACTAAGTCATGTTTTGCAGAGGGGTCAAATACTTATTTCCCTCATTAAAATGCTAATCATTTTACAACATTTTTGACATGCGTTTTTCTGGATTTTTTGTTGTTATTCTGTCTCGCACTGTTCAAATAAACCTACCATTAAAATTATAGACTGATCATTTCTTTGTCAGTGGGCAAACGTACAAAATCAGCAGGGGATCAAATACTTTTGATCCCCTACAAGGACAGTTTAGTAATTTGTCAAAAAGAAGCACCATAGATGGTATCTAGAAATGTCTTCACCAGGGCATAAATGTAACTTTCCTTGTCCACCAGCCACTGTGGCAGGTAGATAAAACAAAAATCTAACAGCCACTCAAACATTGAAAAACAATCTAGTTTGTGAACAAAACAATGTAAAACAGCCAAGAAACACAAGAAGAAAATCTCACTTCAGTAGACTTTTCGTTTTAAAGTAAATTAGACCAACTTTTCTGCACGTGTGTAGCGCTTCTAAAAATGAATCTTTCACTCTGCTCTTGACGTGCCCACAGCCCCAGGAAGTGTTGCAGCGCGAGGTGGAAAAGGCTATATACTGAAGGATTCCAAGTTCTTTGATTAATTTAACTGCTATGAAACAAAAAAACGGCAGAAATACAACCGCAGCATTTATTTTACTATAAAATGTGATTATATTTGACTATTTTTGAATCACAAATGTGAATGAAACGCTCTCACTGTGTAGCCACGACCAGCTGGCAACGTGGCTGGTGTAATAGACATCTTACCACACCAATGTCAAAATCGACCTGCATTTGGCAGGCGACGGATGTTCATTTTAGGCCCTGGTCTTCACATTAGAGGAAGTGATACATTAGAGGTTGTATTTACAGTACAACAATACAGGGCAAGGTATAAGCACGCATGCACACAGACAAAGACACACACACAACACACACACACACACACTGTGAAGCAATAAATCTAAGCCTAATGTCACATAGCAAATGCTTTGGAGTATTTCCAAATGTCGCCTGGGTGGTAGAATGAAAGGCCCAAATTCCTCCTGTGTTTTAAACAACTGCTCTTATAATGGATACTGGTAAGGTACAGTATGTTACAGTCTTATTATGGATACTGGTAAGGTACAGTATGTTACAGTCTTATTATGGGTACTGGTACAGTATGTTACAGTCTTATTATGGGTACTGGTACAGTATGTTACAGTCTTATTATGGATACTGGTAAGGTACAGTATGTTACAGTCTTATTATGGGTACTGGTACAGTATGTTACAGTCTTATTATGGATACTGGTACAGTATGTTACAGTCTTATTATGGATACTGGTAAGGTACAGTATGTTACAGTCTTATTATGGGTACTGGTACAGTATGTTACAGTCTTATTATGGGTACTGGTACAGTATGTTACAGTCTTATTATGGATACTGGTACAGTATGTTACAGTCTTATTATGGATACTGGTACAGTATGTTACAGTCTTATTATGGATACTGGTACAGTATGTTACAGTCTTATTATGGATACTGGTACAGTATGTTACAGTCTTATTATGGATACTGGTACAGTATGTTACAGTCTTATTATGATACTGGTACAGTATGTTACAGTCTTATTATGGGTACTGGTACAGTATGTTACAGTCTTATTATGGGTACTGGTACAGTATGTGTAATTAATATACAGTGCATTTTGAAAGTATTCAGACCCCTTCACTTTTTCCAAATTTTGCTACGTTACAGCATTATTTTAAAATGGATTAAATAGTTTTTTTCCCTCATCAATCTACAAACAATATCCCATAATGACGAAGCAAAAACAGGTATTTAGACATTTTTGAAAATGTATAAAAAATACAAAACTGAAATATTACATTTACATAAGTATTCAGACCTCTTACTCAGTACTTTGTTGAAGCACCTTTGGCAGCGATTACAGTCTTGAGTCTTCTTGGATATGACGCTACAAGCTTGGCACATCTGTATTTGTGGAGTTTCTCCCATTCTTCTCTGCAGATCCTCTTCATGTTGGATGGGGAGCATCGCTGTACAACTATTTTCAGGTCTCTCCAGAGATGTTCGATTGGGTTCAAGTCCGAGCTCTGGCTGGGCCACTCAAGGACATTCAGAGACTTGTCCGGAAGCCACTCCTGTATTGTCTTGGCTGTATGCTTGGCATTCAGGCCAAAGAGTTCAATCTTGGTTTCATCAGAACAGAGAATCTTGTTTCTCATGGTCTGAGAGTCCTTTAGGTGCCTTTTGGCAAACTCCAAGCGGGCTGTCATGTGCCTTTTACTGAGGAGTGGCATCAATCTGTCCACTCTACCATAAAGACCTAATTGGTGGAGTGCTGCAGAGATGGTTGTCCTTCTGGATGGTTCTCCCATCTCTACAGAGGAACTCTTGAGCTCTTTCAAAGTGACCATTGGGTACTTGGTCACCTCCCTGCAGAAATGTTTTGGTGCCCTTCCCCAGATCTGTGCCTCAACACAATCCTGTCTCGGAGCTCTACGGACAATTCCCTCGACCTCATGGCTTGGTTTATGCTCTGACATGCACTGTCAACTGTTAGACCTTATATAGACAGGTGTGTGCCTTTACAAATCACGTCCAATCAATTGAATTTACCACAGGTGGACTCCAATCAAGTTGTAGAAACAACTCATGGATGATCAATGGAAACAGGATGCACCTGAGCTCAATTTGGTGTGTCATAACAAAAGGTCTGAAAACTTATGTAAATAAGGTATTTCTGTTTTTTATTTTTAATACATTTGCAAACATTTTTAAAAACCTGTTTTTGCTTTGTCATAATGGGGTATTGTGGGTAGATTGATGAGGGAAAAATGTAATACATTTCATAATAAGGCTGTAATGTAACAAAATGTGGAAAAAGTGAAGGGGTCTGAAAACTTTCCAAATGCACTGTATGTTAGTATTGTCACACCCTGATCTGTTTCACCTGTCTTTGTGATTGTCTCCACCCCCCTCCAGGTGTCGGCCATCTTCCCCAGTATCCCCTGAGTATTTACACCTGTGTTCTATGTTTGTCTGTTGCCTGTTCGTCTTGTCTTGCCAAGTCAACCAGCGGTTTTTCCCAGCTCCTGTTTTTCCTAGTCTCTCTTTTCTAGTCCTCCTGGTTCTAACCTTTTGCCTGCCCTGACACTGAGCCCGCCTGCCTGACCGTTCTGCCTGCCCTGACACTGAGCCCGCCTGCCTGACCGTTCTGCCTGCCCTGACACTGAGCCCGCCTGCCTGACTGTTCTGCCTGCCCTGACACTGAGCCCGCCTGCCTGACCGTTCTGCCTGCCCTGACACTGAGCCCGCCTGCCTGACCATTCTGCCTGCCCCTAACACTGAGCCCGCCTGCCTGACCGTTCTGCCTGCCCTGACACTGAGCCCGCCTGCCTGACTGTTCTGCCTGCCCTGACACGGAGCCCGACTGCCTGACCGTTCTGCCTGCCCTGACACTGAGCCCGCCTGCCTGACTGTTCTGCCTGCCCTGACACTGAGCCCGCCTGCCTGACTGTTCTGCCTGCCCTGACACTGAGCCCGCCTGCCTGACTGTTCTGCCTGCCCTGACACTGAGCCCGCCTGCCTGACTGTTCTGCCTGCCCCTGACCTCGAGCCTGCCTACCGCCCTGTACCTTCTGTACTCTGACCTGGTTATGAACTCTTACCTGTCCTCGACCTGCCTCTTGCCTGCCCCTCGTTGTTCAATAAATATCAGACTCGAACCATCGGCCTCCTGTGTCTGCATCTGGGTCTCGCCTTGAATCGTTATATGTTGGTACCGTAGATACTGGTACTATGGATACTGGTACTATGGATGCTGGTACTATGGATACTGGTACTATGGATACTGGTACTATAGATACTGGTACTATGGATACTGGTACCATGGATACTGGTACTATGGATACTGGTACTATGGATACTGGTACTATGGATACTGGTACTATGGATACTGGTACTATAGATACTGATACTATAGATGCTGGTACTATGGATACTGGTACTATGGATACTGGTACTATAGATACTGATACTATAGATGCTGGTACTATGGATACTGGTACTATGGATACTGGTACTATGGATACTGGTACTATAGATACTGGTACTATGGATACTGGTACTATGGATACTGCTTTTGCTGAGTTTATAAGGAAATCAGTGAATTGAAACAAATGCATTTGGCCCTAATCTATGTATTTCACATGACTGAGAATACAGATATGCATCTGTTGGTCAGATACCTTAAACAAAAAGTAGTGGAGTGGATCAGAGAACCAGTCAGTATCTGGTGTGACCACCATTTGCCTCATGCAGCGCTACACATCTCCTTCACATAGAGTTGATCAGGCTGTTGATTGGTGGCCTGTGGAATGTTGTCCCACTCCTCTTCAATGGCTGTGCGAAGTTGCTGGATATTGGCGAGAACTGGAACACGCTGTCGTACACGTCAATCCAGAGCATCCCAAACATGCTCAATGGGTGACATGTCTGGTGAGTATGCAGGCCATGGAAGAACTGGGACATTTTCAGCTTCCAAGATATGTGTACAGATCCTTGCGACATGGGGCCGTGCATTATCATGCTGAAACATGAGGTGATGGCGATGGATGAATGGCACGACAATGGGCCTCAGGATCTCGTCACGCTATCTCTGTGCATTCAAATGCAATTGTGTTTGTTGTTCGTAGCTTATGCCTGCCCATAACATAACCACATCGCCAAAATGGGGAACTCTGTTCACAATGTTGATATCAGCAAACTGCTCGACCACACGACACCATACACGTGGTCTGTGGTTGTGAGGCCGGTTGGGCCTACAATAAATTATCTGACAACAGCTCTGGTGGACATACCTGTAGTCAGCATGCCAATTACGCGCTCCCTCAAAACTTGAGACATCTGTTGCCACGTCCTGACCAGTATAAGGGTTATTTGTTATTGTAGTTTGGTCAGGACGTGGCAGAGGGTATTTGTTTTATGTGGTTCGGGGTGGTGGTTTTTGTAGTTGGGTGTTTGATTTATTATTTCCGGGTTTATGTTCTATGTTTGTATTTCTATGTGGTCTCGAGTCTTTTGTATTTCTATGTCTAGTTTATTGGGGTTGGACTCTCAATTGGAGACAGGTATTTTCTAGTTGCCTCTGATTGAGAGTCCTATATATGGGTATGTGTTTGGTTAAGTGTTTGTGGGAGATTGTTCTTGGATTGCTGTGTTGCCTTCAAGACTGTTATTGTGTCGTTCATAGTTTTGTTATTTTTGTATACGTGTTTGTTTGGTTTTTTCCTTCTTTTCCCGGCAATAAAGAAGATGAGTATACATGTCCCTGCTTTGTTTTGGTCCTCTCCTTACGACAACCATGACATATGTGGCATTGTGTTGTTTGACAAAATTGCACATTTTAGAGTGTCCTTTTATTGTCCCCAGCACAAGGTGCACCTGTGTAATGATCATGCCGTTTAATCAGCTTCTTGATATGCCAAACCTGTCAGGTGGATGGATTATCTTGGCAAAGGAGAAATGCTCACTAACAGAGGTGTAAACAAATTTGTGCACAACATTTGTGCAAAATAAGATTTTTGTGCGTACGGAACATTTCTGGGATCTTTTATTTCAGCTCATGAAACATGGGACCAACACTTTATATGTTGCGTTTATATTCATGTTCAGTATATATTATTAATTAATACTGACTAAGACGTGCTGAAGTTAAACCTTATTGACAAGATATTCGTAGAGGTTATAACCTAAAATTGACAGGTTCATGATTTTTTTTAAAAGCAACATCAAAACATTTTTATCTAATTAAATCATGGTGATGTCACAGGCAGCTCAGAATGCCATTAACCAAGAGGTTCTGAGTTCAAATCCCAGGTGATGAATATCAATTACTGTATAAATAAACATGTACAATGACAATGTGTGTGAAATATGTACGTTGAAAACATTGTTTGTTAAAAGCAGTGTGTGTAACTAGTTCCACATCCTTCTCTAGGTAAAATGGCCAAATTATAATTTGTAGTTAAATGAACATATGAGAGAAGTTGAGCAAACACATCTTTTTAAGTTGACTGATATTTGGGCCAACTATTTACAGTACCAGTCAAAAGTTTGTTCACACCTACTCATTCATGGGATTTTTTTTTATTTTATTTTTTTTACTATTTTCTACATTGTATAATAATATTTAAAACATCAAAACTATGAAATAACACATATGGAATCATGTAGTAACCAAAAAAAGTGTTAAACAAATCAACATATATTTTATATTTGAGATTCTTCAAAGTATTTGCCCTTTGCCTTGATAACAGCTTTGCACACTCTTGGCATGGTGTTAAACTGGGACAAGCTATTCAATCCTGGTGTTAAACAGAGACAAGCTATTAAATCCTCAACAAGCTTTACAACCCCGGAAAGGCCCAGGGTAGTATAGGGAAAAGGAAATGGGATATGGAAAGTCCCAGGGTAGTATAGGGAAGAGGAGATGGGATATGTTTTCCAAAAGCTATTTAACTCTGGAACAAAAAAGGTCTTGTTGGAAACAGGTGACAATCTGATCACCTTCCAGTTGAGCGTCCTGTCCAGAGTGGGTACATCAAGCTGTCTCAAGCTACTGAAACGGGAGATAGCCTCTCTCCTGCCCCTACGGGCCATTCCGGCTCGGACAAGGCTCGCTTACTTTTCAGTTAACTGAACAAATGACACCAAGAGACAAAAATGAAAGCCTCTTTCTAACAAAAGCCGTAAATTGGGGGGAATTAAAACTGTGACTGAATGAAAATACTACATCCTTTCACATAGTGTCTCCGACATCTCTATGACATCAGATATACAACGCCTAACGTTTCTGTTTTGTAAACCTGTTTAAACGACACCAAGAGACACAAATAGATCCTCTTCGGACTACTATGACAATAGCACCATACATTTAGAGAATTAGAACTGGTAACTTTTGAAATTATAACTTTTCTATGGTCTTACTGACATCCACACAATCTCTCTGACAGACAGACAGACAGACAGACAGTTATACACGTGGACAGACAGACAGACAGACAGACAGACAGACAGACAGACAGACAGACAGACAGACAGACAGACAGACAGACAGACAGACAGACAGACAGACAGACAGACAGACAGACAGACAGACAGACAGACAGACAGACAGACAGACAGACAGACAGACAGACAGACAGAGGAATGTGGATGAATGTAATATCTGTCTGTTTGGTAAACAAGAGAAAAGAAACTAAGCACCTTAGTGTGAAATATACCTGGTGCTGAGAGGGAGTAGTGAAGGCATGAAGAGAAGCCAACCACTGTGTCCCAAATGGCACCCTATTCCCTATGTGCACCCTATTCCCTATGTAGTGCACTCCTTTTGTCCAGAGCTCTAAGAATAGGATATAGGAATAGGCTGACATTTCAGACACAACCTAAATCAAATCAAATATCTCTGTTCCATTCTTTAGATGACACATCGCTGTTCCATTCTTTAGATGAAACATCGCTGTTCTATTCTTTAGATGAAACATCGCTGTTCTATTCTTTAGTTGAAACATCGCTGTTCCATTCTTTAGTTGAAACATCGCTGTTCCATTCTTTAGTTGAAACATCGCTGTTCTATTCTTTAGTTGAAACATCGCTGTTCCATTCTTTAGTTGAAACATCGCTGTTCCATTCTTTAGATGAAACATTGCTGTTCCATTCTTTAGATGACACATCGCTGTTCCATTCTTTAGTTGAAACATCGCTGTTCCATTCTTTAGTTGAAACATCGCTGTTCTATTCTTTAGATGAAACATCGCTGTTCTATTCTTTAGTTGAAACATCGCTGTTCCATTCTTTAGTTGAAACATCGCTGTTCCATTCTTTAGTTGAAACATCGCTGTTCTATTCTTTAGTTGAAACATCGCTGTTCCATTCTTTAGTTGAAACATCGCTGTTCCATTCTTTAGTTGAAACATTGCTGTTCCATTCTTTAGATGAAACATCGCTGTTCCATTCTTTAGATGAAACATCACTCATTAGAGAATCTAATCTGATTACCAACCAGTTCAAATAGATGGTCTGCTGTGGGCAAACTCAGCAAATCAACGGCAGCTCGCCCAAATAGAGGCCAAGCAGAGTGGAAAAGAAGGACATCCATTGTATTCACATGGGCTCATCCTTTCATAGGATGCATCCCAAATGGCACCCTATTCTCTTTGTAGAGCCTTACTTTCCCTATGGCCCTGGTCAAAAGCAGTGCACTATGTAGGGTATAACTTGGGACTCGACCATTGAGAGAGAGAGAGAGAACCATTTACATAATCATAACACTACCAAACTATTTTGATTGGTTTTGAGGCCACCATTTATGACAGGGCCATCTTGTAGCGCTACTAAAACAAGTGTATTTGGCGCCACAGACGCCTCAAGTTTAGAGGTAGTGTGCAATTGACATGCTGACTGCAGGAATGTCCAGCAGAGCTGTTTCCAGAGAATTGAATGTCCATTTCTCTACCATAAGCCACCTCCAACATCTTTTTAGAGAATTCTACAGCACGTGCAACCGGCCTCACAAACACAGACCACGTGTAACCACGCAAGCCCAGGACCTCCACATCCGGCTTCTTCACCTGCGGGATCGTCTGAGACCAGCCATCCCGGACAGCGATTAAAACTGTTGGTTTGCACACCCTAAGAATATCTGCACAAACTGTCAGAAACCGTCTCAGGGAAGCTCATCAGCGTGCTCGTCGTCCTCACCAGGGTCTTGACCTGACTGCAGTTTGGCATAGTAACAGACTTGAGTGGGCAAATGCTCACCTTCGATTGCCACTGGCTCTTCACAAATGAATCCGGGTTTCAGCTGTACCAGGCAGATGGTGTTCTGTGGATGAGCGGTTTGCTGATGTTAACGTTGTGAACAGAGTGGTGGAGGTGGGGTTATGGTATGGGGACAGGCATAAGCTACGGACAACGAACACAATTGCATTTTATCGATGGTAATTTGAACGCACAGAGATACCGTGATGAGATCCTGAGGCCCATTGCCGTGCCATTCATCCACCGCCATCACCTCATGTTTCAGCATGATAACGCACGGCCCCATGTGGCATGGACCAATATCCAGCAACTTCGCACAGCCATTGAAGAGGAGTGGGACAACATTCCACAGGCCACAATCAACAGCCTGATCAACTCTACGTGAAGGAGATGTGTCACGCTGCTTGAGGTAAATGGTGGTCACACCAGATACTGACTGGTTTTCTGATCCACTCCACTACCTTTTCTTTAAAGTATCTGACCAACAGATGCATAATCTGTATTCCCAGTCATGTGAATTCACTGATTTCCTTATATGAACTGTAACTCAATTAAATCCTTGAAATTGTTGCATGTTCCGTTTATATTTTTGTTCAGTGCAAGTTAAAATCACTAGCGCTATTGAAAAGCTCCACGCTTGGTTTAATAAGGTGGTAAAGTATGTTTAGCTTGGTCATAGAAATAATTATCTCATATCTGAAACACTGATGGGAATGAAGCAGAAAGAGAGAGAGAGAGAGACAACCCATATTTATGTTTATTTATTTTCCCTTTTGTACTATTTACACATCGTTACAACACTGTATATGGCCATAATATGACATCTGAAATGACTCTATTCCTTTGGAACTTCTGTGAGTGTAATGTTTACTGTACATTTTATATTGTTTATTTCACTTTTGTTTATTATCTATTTCACTTGCTTTGACAATGTAAACATATGTTTCCCATGACAATAAAGCCCCTTAAATTGAGGGAGAGGGGGAGAGAGAGAGACAGAGAGAGAGACAGAGAGAGAGACAGAGAGAGAGACAGAGAGAGAGACACAGACAGACAGACAGACAGACAGACAGACAGACAGACAGACAGACAGACAGACAGACAGACAGACAGACAGACAGACAGACAGACAGAGGAATGTGGATGAATGTAATATCTGTCTGTTTGGTAAACAAGAGAAAAGAAACTAAGCACCTTAGTGTGAAATATACCTGGTGCTGAGAGGGAGTAGTGAAGGCATGAAGAGAAGCCAACCACTGTGTCCCAAATGGCACCCTATTCCCTATGTGCACCCTATTCCCTATGTAGTGCACTCCTTTTGTCCAGAGCTCTAAGAATAGGATATAGGAATAGGCTGACATTTCAGACACAACCTAAATCAAATCAAATATCTCTGTTCCATTCTTTAGATGACACATCGCTGTTCTATTCTTTAGATGAAACATCGCTGTTCTATTCTTTAGTTGAAACATCGCTGTTCCATTCTTTAGTTGAAACATCGCTGTTCCATTCTTTAGTTGAAACATCGCTGTTCTATTCTTTAGTTGAAACATCGCTGTTCCATTCTTTAGTTGAAACATCGCTGTTCCATTCTTTAGATGAAACATTGCTGTTCCATTCTTTAGATGACACATCGCTGTTCCATTCTTTAGTTGAAACATCGCTGTTCCATTCTTTAGTTGAAACATCGCTGTTCTATTCTTTAGATGAAACATCGCTGTTCTATTCTTTAGTTGAAACATCGCTGTTCCATTCTTTAGTTGAAACATCGCTGTTCCATTCTTTAGTTGAAACATCGCTGTTCTATTCTTTAGTTGAAACATCGCTGTTCCATTCTTTAGTTGAAACATCGCTGTTCCATTCTTTAGTTGAAACATTGCTGTTCCATTCTTTAGATGAAACATCGCTGTTCCATTCTTTAGATGAAACATCACTCATTAGAGAATCTAATCTGATTACCAACCAGTTCAAATAGATGGTCTGCTGTGGGCAAACTCAGCAAATCAACGGCAGCTCGCCCAAATAGAGGCCAAGCAGAGTGGAAAAGAAGGACATCCATTGTATTCACATGGGCTCATCCTTTCATAGGATGCATCCCAAATGGCACCCTATTCTCTTTGTAGA
Organism: Salmo salar; assembly: GCF_965601325.2. Taxonomy (NCBI): domain Eukaryota; kingdom Metazoa; phylum Chordata; class Actinopteri; order Salmoniformes; family Salmonidae; genus Salmo; species Salmo salar. The sequence continues at coordinate 181,095,254 of NC_138291.1, read as the reverse complement.
GCCTTACTTTCCCTATGGCCCTGGTCAAAAGCAGTGCACTATGTAGGGTATAACTTGGGACTCGACCATTGAGAGAGAGAGAGAGAACCATTTACATAATCATAACACTACCAAACTATTTTGATTGGTTTTGAGGCCACCATTTATGACAGGGCCATCTTGTAGCGCTACTAAAACAAGTGTATTTGGCGCCACAGACGCCTCAAGTTTAGAGGTAGTGTGCAATTGACATGCTGACTGCAGGAATGTCCAGCAGAGCTGTTTCCAGAGAATTGAATGTCCATTTCTCTACCATAAGCCACCTCCAACATCTTTTTAGAGAATTCTACAGCACGTGCAACCGGCCTCACAAACACAGACCACGTGTAACCACGCAAGCCCAGGACCTCCACATCCGGCTTCTTCACCTGCGGGATCGTCTGAGACCAGCCATCCCGGACAGCGATTAAAACTGTTGGTTTGCACACCCTAAGAATATCTGCACAAACTGTCAGAAACCGTCTCAGGGAAGCTCATCAGCGTGCTCGTCGTCCTCACCAGGGTCTTGACCTGACTGCAGTTTGGCATAGTAACAGACTTGAGTGGGCAAATGCTCACCTTCGATTGCCACTGGCTCTTCACAAATGAATCCGGGTTTCAGCTGTACCAGGCAGATGGTGTTCTGTGGATGAGCGGTTTGCTGATGTTAACGTTGTGAACAGAGTGGTGGAGGTGGGGTTATGGTATGGGGACAGGCATAAGCTACGGACAACGAACACAATTGCATTTTATCGATGGTAATTTGAACGCACAGAGATACCGTGATGAGATCCTGAGGCCCATTGCCGTGCCATTCATCCACCGCCATCACCTCATGTTTCAGCATGATAACGCACGGCCCCATGTGGCATGGACCAATATCCAGCAACTTCGCACAGCCATTGAAGAGGAGTGGGACAACATTCCACAGGCCACAATCAACAGCCTGATCAACTCTACGTGAAGGAGATGTGTCACGCTGCTTGAGGTAAATGGTGGTCACACCAGATACTGACTGGTTTTCTGATCCACTCCACTACCTTTTCTTTAAGGTATCTGACCAACAGATGCATAATCTGTATTCCCAGTCATGTGAATTCACTGATTTCCTTATATGAACTGTAACTCAATTAAATCCTTGAAATTGTTGCATGTTCCGTTTATATTTTTGTTCAGTGCAAGTTAAAATCACTAGCGCTATTGAAAAGCTCCACGCTTGGTTTAATAAGGTGGTAAAGTATGTTTAGCTTGGTCATAGAAATAATTATCTCATATCTGAAACACTGATGGGAATGAAGCAGAAAGAGAGAGAGAGAGAGACAACCCATATTTATGTTTATTTATTTTCCCTTTTGTACTATTTACACATCGTTACAACACTGTATATGGCCATAATATGACATCTGAAATGACTCTATTCCTTTGGAACTTCTGTGAGTGTAATGTTTACTGTACATTTTATATTGTTTATTTCACTTTTGTTTATTATCTATTTCACTTGCTTTGACAATGTAAACATATGTTTCCCATGACAATAAAGCCCCTTAAATTGAGGGAGAGGGGGAGAGAGAGAGACAGAGAGAGAGACAGAGAGAGAGACAGAGAGAGAGACAGAGAGAGAGACACAGACAGACAGACAGACAGACAGACAGACAGACAGACAGACAGACAGACAGACAGACAGACAGACAGACAGACAGACAGACAGACAGACAGACAGACAGACAGACAGACAGACAGACAGACAGACAGACAGACAGACGAGAGAGAGAGCGAGCGAGACAGAGAGAGAGAGGGATAGAGAGAGCGAGCGAGCCAGAGACAGAGCGAGCGAGACAGAAAGAAAGAGAGAGACAGAAAGAAAGAGAGAGAATTCTTCACATCTGTATAAACCAAGTTTATAACACTGTAGACAGGGTTATATCTGTATAAGGTTATAACACTATAGACAGGGTTATATCTGTATGAGGTTATAACACTGTAGACAGGGTTATATCTGTATAAGGTTATAACACTGTAGACAGGGTTATATCTGTTTGAGGTTGTAACACTATAGACAGGGTTATATCTGTATGAGGTTATAACACTATAGACAGGGTTATATCTGTATGAGGTTATAACACTGTAGACAGGGTTATATCTGTATAAGGTTATAACACTATAGACAGGGTTATATCTGTATAAGGTTATAACACTGTAGACAGGGTTATATCTGTATGAGGTTATAACACTGTAGACAGGGTTATATCTGTATGAGGTTATAACACTATAGACAGGGTTATATCTGTATGAGGTTATAACACTATAGACAGGGTTATATCTGTATGAGGTTATAACACTGTAGACAGGGTTATATCTGTATAAGGTTATAACACTATAGACAGGGTTATATCTGTATGAGGTTATAACACTGTAGACAGGGTTATATCTGTATAAGGTTATAACACTGTAGACAGGGTTATATCTGTTTGAGGTTGTAACACTATAGACAGGGTTATATCTGTATGAGGTTATAACACTGTAGACAGGGTTATATCTGTATGAGGTTATAACACTATAGACAGGGTTATATCTGTATGAGGTTATAACACTATAGACAGGGTTATATCTGTATAAGGTTATAACACTGTAGACAGGGTTATATCTGTATAAGGTTATAACACTATAGACAGGGTTATATCTGTATAAGGTTATAACACTGTAGACAGGGTTATATCTGTATAAGGTTATAACACTGTAGACAGGGTTATATCTGTATGAGGTTATAACACTGTAGACAGGGTTATATCTGTATGAGGTTATAACACTGTAGACAGGGTTATATCTGTATAAGGTTATAACACTATAGACAGGGTTATATCTGTATAAGGTTATAACACTGTAGACAGGGTTATATCTGTATGAGGTTATAACACTGTAGACAGGGTTATATCTGTATGAGGTTATAACACTATAGACAGGGTTATATCTGTATGAGGTTATAACACTATAGACAGGGTTATATCTGTATGAGGTTATAACACTGTAGACAGGGTTATATCTGTATGAGGTTATAACACTATAGACAGGGTTATATCTGTATGAGGTTATAACACTATAGACAGGGTTATATCTGTATGAGGTTATAACACTGTAGACAGGGTTATATCTGTATGAGGTTATAACACTATAGACAGGGTTATATCTGTATAAGGTTATAACACTATAGACAGGGTTATATCTGTATAAGGTTATAACACTGTAGACAGGGTTATATCTGTATAAGGTTATAACACTGTAGACAGGGTTATATCTGTATGAGGTTATAACACTGTAGACAGGGTTATATCTGTATAAGGTTATAACACTGTAGACAGGGTTATATCTGTATAAGGTTATAACACTATAGACAGGGTTATATCTGTATAAGGTTATAACACTATAGACAGGGTTATATCTGTATAAGGTTATAACACTGTAGACAGGGTTATATCTGTATAAGGTTATATCAGTATAAGGTTATAACACTGTAGATTGTGTTTTTACATTCATTTTTATTTCTATTGGTTTTTCAATTTCTTTTATTGAAATTCAGTTTAGTTTCAGTTAATTTTCAGACCTGATTTGCTCATTTTTATTCAGTTATAATTGTATAAAGACATTTATATTTTGTTTTTAATAGAATTTTGTTTAGATTTTTAGTGATAGTGACAAAAAGCATGCCAGGGAGGCTAGGAAACAGTTGTGTTGTATAGTGGGGGTTTAGGTGATAGGCCAGTGATAGCTCAGATCACAGCCTAGGTTAGGTTTCAATTATAAAGTCAATCTCAATATGACTTAGGTTTAAATGGAATAGCACTGAGACTGGTGCAACAAATATGTTGGAAGAAAACTCTCTGTCACCCATGTTTACACCACTGAGGAGCACCAATCCAAAGCTTTTTAACGTGGAAGAAGAATCAAGTTAGCTACCTAGCCAATTTTCCCCTGTTAGCTAGTGATAGTGAAAGGGGGATACCTCCACTCTAACCACTAGGCTACCTGCCGCCCCTCCACTCTAACCACTAGGCTACCTGCCGCCCCTCCACTCTAACCACTAGGCTACCTGCCGCCCCTCCACTCTAACCACTAGGCTACCTGCCGCCCCTCCACTCTAACCACTAGGCTACCTGCCGCCCCTCCACTCTAACCACTAGGCTACCTGCCGCCCCTCCACTCTAACCACTAGGCTACCTGCCGCCCCTCCACTCTAACCACTAGGCTACCTGCCGCCCCTCCACTCTTACCACTAGGCTACCTGCCGCCCCTCCACTCTTACCACTAGGCTACCTGCCGCCCCTCCACTCTAACCACTAGGCTACCTGCCGCCCCTCCACTCTAACCACTAGGCTACCTGCCGCCCCTCCACTCTTACCACTAGGCTACCTGCCGCCCCTCCACTCTTACCACTAGGCTACCTGCCGCCCCTCCACTCTTACCACTAGGCTACCTGCCGCCCCTCCACTCTAACCACTAGGCTACCTGCCGTCCCTCCACTCTAACCACTAGGCTACCTGCCGCCCCTCCACTCTAACCACTAGGCTACCTGCCGCCCCTCCACTCTTACCACTAGGCTACCTGCCGCCCCTCCACTCTAACCACTAGGCTACCTGCCGCCCCTCCACTCTTACCACTAGGCTACCTGCCGCCCCTCCACTCTAACCACTAGGCTACCTGCCGCCCCTCCACTCTTACCACTAGGCTACCTGCCGCCCCTCCACTCTTACCACTAGGCTACCTGCCGCCCCTCCACTCTAACCACTAGGCTACCTGCCGCCCCTCCACTCTACCCACTAGGCTACCTGCCGCCCCTCCACTCTAACCACTAGGCTACCTGCCGCCCCTCCACTCTAACCACTAGGCTACCTGCCGCCCCTCCACTCTTACCACTAGGCTACCTGCCGCCCCTCCACTCTAACCACTAGGCTACCTGCCGCCCCTCCACTCTAACCACTAGGCTACCTGCCTCCCCTCCACTCTAACCACTAGGCTACCTGCCGCCCCTCCAGCCCCTCCACTCTAACCACTAGGCTACCTGCCGCCCCTCCACTCTAACCACTATGCTACCTGCCGCCCCTCCACTCTAACCACTAGGCTACCTGCCGCCCCTCCACTCTTACCACTAGGCTACCTGCCGCCCCCCTTGATGATAGGTCTATTTGAAACATCACCATCTCCTGGCAGGATTTATTTAGCCGGCAGATTCAGTAGCTTGAAAACCCTCCAACATATAGGGATTTACAAGAGGGTCCTGGTCAAAAGTAGAGCCGCACTATATAAGAAATAAGGTTCACTTTCAGACGGACCCACTCACCTGAGAGAAGTTCAGTCCATTGAGTGGGTGACACTGCTCCTCCACCTTCTCAACGGCTCCTGTCCTCTTCCTCATCCTCTCTGCCTCCTGAGCCAGGTACAGATCCAACACCGGGACACCCCTCGTCTTGATGTCCGCCTCCGTCAACGAGTTCACCATCAACATCACCCAAACAGGCCTCTTCCTCTCCCAGTTCCCAGCTATTGCATTAAACAGGTAGTCAGCGTAGAGTCCTTTACCCCTCTGGTCAGGAGTCATCCACGACGGCATCATGAGCTTGACGTACTCCAAGTGCCTCTTGAGGCGTCCGTAGATGTCCCTGGGTAGAACATCCTGTAGGGTTCCCCCCTGGGGGAGGAGCTGGCAGCTGGTCAGGGCTGAGATGGTGTAGGGATCGGTCAAGTCCAGCTCCAAGTAAACCATGTTGCTCTCCTGGAAAGCCTTCTTGGAGTTCTCTGGGATAAAGTCCCAGACGCGCGTGTAAGGGACGTGGATCGTGCCGTAGAAGTAGGACGGAGGGTTACGTTTGATGGTCCACAGGAAAGAGTTCAGATCACTTTGCTGCCGACGGTGAAAGAAGAAGAAAAAGAAACATGAGTGAATTAGTGTTATTATTACCAGGCTATACTACCCCATTAGTGTTATTATTACCAGGCTATACTACCACATTAGTGTTATTATTACCAGGCTATACTACCCCATTAGTGTTATTATTACCAGGCTATACTACCCCATTAGTGTTATTATTAGCAGGCTATACTACCCCATTAGTGTTATTATTAGCAGGCTATACTACCCCATTAGTGTTATTATTACCAGGCTATACTACCCCATTAGTGTTATTATTACCAGGCTATACTACCCCATTAGTGTTATTATTACCAGGCTATACTACCCCATTAGTGTTATTATTACCAGGCTATACTACGCCATTAGTGTTATTATTACCAGGCTATACTACCCCATTAGTGTTATTATTACCAGGCTATACTACCCCATTAGTGTTATTATTACCAGGCTATACTACCCCATTAGTGTTATTATTACCAGGCTATACTACCCCATTAGTGTTATTATTACCAGGCTATACTACCCCATTAGTGTTATTATTACCAGGCTATACTACCACATTAGTGTTATTATTACCAGGCTATACTACCCCATTAGTGTTATTATTACCAGGCTATACTACCACATTAGTGTTATTATTACCAGGCTATACTACCCCATTAGTGTTATTATTACCAGGCTATACTACCCCATTAGTGTTATTATTACCAGGCTATACTACCCCATTAGTGTTATTATTACCAGGCTATACTACCCCATTAGTGTTATTATTACCAGGCTATACTACCCCATTAGTGTTATTATTACCAGGCTATACTACCCCATTAGTGTTATTATTACCAGGCTATACTACCCCATTAGTGTTATTATTACCAGGCTATACTACCCCATTAGTGTTATTATTACCAGGCTATACTACCCCATTAGTGTTATTATTACCAGGCTATACTACCCCATTAGTGTTATTATTACCAGGCTATACTACCCCATTAGTGTTATTATTACCAGGCTATACTACCACATTAGTGTTATTATTACCAGGCTATACTACCCCATTAGTGTTATTATTACCAGGCTATACTACCCCATTAGTGTTATTATTACCAGGCTATACTACCCCATTAGTGTTATTATTACCAGGCTATACTACCCCATTAGTGTTATTATTACCAGGCTATACTACCCCATTAGTGTTATTATTACCAGGCTATACTACCCCATTAGTGTTATTATTACCAGGCTATACTACCACATTAGTGTTATTATTACCAGGCTATACTACCACATTAGTAGTGTTATTATTACCAGGCTATACTACCACATTAGTAGTGTTATTATTACCAGGCTATACTACCACATTAGTGTTATTATTACCAGGCTATACTACCACATTAGTGTTATTATTACCAGGCTATACTACCCCATTAGTGTTATTATTACCAGGCTATACTACCCCATTAGTGTTATTATTACCAGGCTATACTACCCCATTAGTGTTATTATTACCAGGCTATACTACCCCATTAGTGTTATTATTACCAGGCTATACTACCCCATTAGTGTTATTATTACCAGGCTATACTACCCCATTAGTGTTATTATTACCAGGCTATACTACCACATTAGTGTTATTATTACCAGGCTATACTACCCCATTAGTGTTATTATTACCAGGCTATACTACCCCATTAGTGTTATTATTACCAGGCTATACTACCCCATTAGTGTTATTATTACCAGGCTATACTACCCCATTAGTGTTATTATTACCAGGCTATACTACCCCATTAGTGTTATTATTACCAGGCTATACTACCCCATTAGTGTTATTATTACCAGGCTATACTACCCCATTAGTGTTATTATTACCAGGCTATACTACCACATTAGTAGGAGGACCTGAGCCCTAGGACCATGCCTCAGGACTACCTGGCATGATGACTCCTTGCTGTCCCCAGTCCACCTGGCCGTGCTGCTGCTCCAGTTTCAACTGTTCTGCCTGCGGCTATGGAACCCTGACCTGTTCACCGGACGTGCTACCTGTCCCAGACCTGCTGTCCCAGACCTGCTGGAACCCTGACCTGTTCACCGGACGTACTACCTGTCCCAGACCTGCTGTCCCAGACCTGCTGGAACCCTGACCTGTTCACCGGGTGTGCTACCTGTCACAGACCTGCTGTTTTCAACTCTCTAGAGACAGCAGGAGCGGTTGAGATACTCTCAATGATCGGCTATGAAAAGCCAACTGACATTTACTCTTGATGTGCTGACTTGTTGCACCCTCGACAACCAGTGTGATTATTATTATTTGACCATGCTGGTCATTTATGAACATTTGAACATCTTGGCCATGTTCTGTTATAATCTCCACCCGGCACAGCCAGAAGAGGACTGGCCACCCCTCATAGCCTGGTTCCTCTCTAGGTTTCTTCCTAGGTTCTGGCCTTTCTAGGGAGTTTTTCCTAGCCACCGTGCTTCTACATCTGCATTGCTTGCTGTTTGGGGGTTTAGGCTGGGTTTCTGTACAGCACTTTGAGATATCAGCTGATGTAAGAAGGGCTATATAAATACATTTGATTTGATTTGATTATTACGGCCTATACTACCACATTAGTGTTATTATTACCAGGCTATAAAACCCCATTAGTGTTATTATTACCAGGCTATAAAACCCCATTAGTGTTATTATTACCAGGCTATAAAACCACATTAGTGTTTTTATTACCAGGCTATAAAACCCCATTAGTGTTATTATTACCAGGCTATAAAACCACATTAGTGTTTTTATTACCAGGCTATAAAACCACAATTAGTATTATTACCAGGCTATAAAACCCCATTAGTGTTATTATTACCAGGCTATAAAACCAAATTAGCGTTTTTTGGTCAACCCAAAACCTGATCATATAAAGTAATTTATGTGAACAATGGCCTTATGGCTGGCTGTGTGTGTGTGATGTCATTCATCCAACTATGTCACTAAAGTTAAACTGGACAAACGAAGCATTTTACTAGGTAACCCTTCTAGAACAGACTTACTAATAACCACAAACTAATAAAAGTTCTTATCCATTGCAAACAGACAGCGGGAACAGGGTGAAATTTAAATTGACTGAGACTGTTGATTCTAAATGTGGTTGGCTATTTGATTCTCGATAATAGACTGATCATGTCTGATTTACAGGTACACTGGACTAACACAATACACATCTGATATGAACTGCGCTCTCAGAGGAAATGGAAACTTTACAGGTTGAATGAATGAATGAATGAACTAGCCTAAAAAAGAAAAAAAACTTTTTACAAATAAAAAAAGTGACTGGAAGAAGAATCATATCACATAATTTATAGGCTGAAACTGGACAGCGGACATTCAAATAGACCTACTCAAATCCCGGTTGATTTAAATACTGTTTCAATGTATAGAAAAGGGGTAAGACTAATTAGATATAAGACTAATTATATTAGAGAGAACGTGATATGAGGGCACTTACTTTCTTATTGAGCTCGCAGTTAGAGGACTCCCGGAGGCTCCATTGGTCGGTTCCTTTCACCAGCAGTATTAGGAACGCTTGAATAAATGTGACCCAAGTGACCAGCATCGTAACTCCAAACGTGCACGCTATTTTCACGTGTCGCAAGATGAAGCTACCCCAAAAAAAACAACTCGCTCCGGGGAAATGGACTAAATTAATTTCCCAATTTTAGTTCCATGGAAATAATAAGTCAAACACACCGACATATAGAATATCTACCTTTCTGCCGCCGGAAGAACTCATGTTTGAGTGAAATTGCTTTCAATAGTTAACTTGAGTGTTGTTGTGTTTTTTTACCCTCCTGGGAAAGCATTGACGTTATTTGGTGGCTATGTCGTCACGCTGTTTGCCTCATATCTGATAATAAAGGTGCATGACACGCGAGGGAAGCCGATAGTAGACTAGCCCTCAATAAGATCAATCAAATCTATATTTCCCGTTTTCTATAGCCCACTCACTCAGAGAAGCGAACAGACTGTGCACGATGAGTAACAGGTTATGTTCTGGACTAAAAACGACGTGCGCCGCGGGTTCCGAAATGAGCGGTGGATTTCATTCCTCCCTCGCTGCGATGTTGTTATTCTGCTCTACTTTCCAAACACAGGCCCGCAGATATAAATGAGTGTACAAGTGCCGTTCGCAACACTTTATTTTAGAATCCGGTTGTCCAACTCCAAAGCGGAATCAACCGTCCGCGAATCGTCTGAAGAAACGGGAGAAAACGTTCTTTACCGTGTCGTCTGTGTTTCCATAACTCCAGACTCTCCTCGTTACTCCCTCACAGTGTTGCTGGAGTGTGAGCATCTCTGTCAGGCTCAGGCATGGGGCATACCTACCCTCCTGCCTCCCCCCCCCCCTCCCTCCTTACACACTCATGCTGTGCAATCTGATTGAACGACTCTCTCTCCGCAGGTCGCGGCGGGATATATAAGGAGCACACGCATTCACTTCAAATGTACAAACCGAGTCCGGTTGTTCTGTTCCTCCGGGCTTTTATCAAGGGGGCTTTCAAGGCATACTGGACAGGGTTGTAGGGTAGTTGTCCAGGGATCACTCTCTCATCCCCCAACAGTAGGCGAGCTACATTCATAGTGGGACAAGTGATTTCACACCCAGGAATAGAATAAAACAAGTAAACGAGTACAACGTATTTAGGTGACTGAAAATCAATACAGTTTTATTTTTCTTATAATTCCATATGTTTCACCTTTATTTAACCAGGAAGCCTAGTCCTAATTTATCAAATAGCAAATATTTATTATTACCATTATTATGGTAAATCACTGACTCCTTTATTGAGTGGGATAGAGATAACGGGCTGTATTGACTATTGAGGAGGGCAAGCGGGGTTGTTTGGATTACCTTGTAGTTCCACAACGTCCTGCTAATGTCCTACCTGCTAAACCACCGCGACATTACCACCAGAATAAACCCGCCGATGCCAACACCGCTGTTCTCAGAACATCCTGTCGCAATTATAACTCTCACAGCACACAGTTAAACAGCCTATACGTTGATGTAACGAGTAAAGAGACAGACGTCTATGTAAATTAAAAGATTGTTTTTACTGAAAGACAGTTGGTTTGTTGGTAAATAAATCTCATGGTTACACAATAAAATCAACAGTACTATAAATTGTCTGGCGACGAGCGATAGCCACTGTAAAATGGTCCTCGGGTTTATAATGTCCTTCATGTCAATGGGAATTTATCAGACACATTTTCATTGATTTATTTTAAACATGTTTATTATGAAAGTGTATAAAACTATATACACAATGAACAAAAATGTAAACGCAACATTTAAAGTGTTGTTCCCATGTTCCATGTCCTGAAATACAAAATTCCAGAAATGTTCCATACACACAAAAAAGCTTATTTCTCTCACAATCTTTTTTTACATCCCTGTTAGTGAGCATTTCTCCTTTGCATTTCTCCTTTAGCCAAGATAATCCATCCACTTGACAAGTGTAGCATATCAAGAAGCTGATTAAACAGCATGATCATTACACAGGTGCACCTTGTGCTATTATGCCGTTTTGTCACACAACACAATGACACAGATGAGGGAGCATACAACTGGCATGCTGACTGCAGGGATGTCCACCACAGTTGTTGCCAGATAATTTAATGTTCATTTCTCTACTATAAGCCGCCTCCAACATCGTTTTAGAGAATTTGGCGGTAAGTCCAACCGGGCTCACAACCGCAGACCACGTGTAACCACGACAGCCCAGGACCTCCACATCCGGCTTCTTCACCTGCGGGATCGTCTGAGGGGGGCCTATGACCTCCAAGGCCCATTCTGAATGGAATTTAAATGGAATTGACCCCAAGCCTGACTAAAAGCCTAAATGATGTGGGATATAATAGCTCGTTCTCCCTGATCGTCACACGTAGAATGGGTAGCAGCACCCTCTAGTGGCTGAACACAGTCCCTGAAAGAGATTCCCTTTCTTCCTATTTCATTTTACATCTGGAAACATGTCCTAAAATAAAGGTTGTTTTGTGCCAAGGTAGATATGATCATTTTATCATTTTTATTTATTGGCCCGTCCACCACCCCCTCTTCGGAGGACAAAGGCTACCACTCAGCTGCTCTCAGCCAATCCCACCCCTCAACTACTCTCAGCCAATCCCACCCCTCAATTACTCTCAGCCAATCCCACCCCTCAGCTACTCTCAGCCTATCCCACCCCTCAGCTACTCTCAGCCTATCCCACCCCTCAGCTACTCTCAGCCAATCCAACCTATCTCCGTAGACCATTCCTTTTTTCTATTCCCATGTGCCGTATACACTGAGTGTACCAAACGTTATGTACACCTACTCTTTCCATGACACTTCATTAAATCCTCTTCGATCAATTGAGCCATGGATTGTGTATGTGTACCATTCAGAGGGTGAATGGGCAAGACAAAATATTTTAAGTGCCTTTGAACGGGGTATGGTAGTAGGTGACAGGTGCATCGGTTTGTGTCAAGAACTGCAACGCTGCTGGGTTTATCATGCTCAACAGTTTTCCGAGTGTAACAAGAATGGTCCACCACCCACAGGACATTCAGTCAACTCGACACAACTGTGGGAAGCATTGGAGTCAACATGGACCAGCATCCCTGTGGAACACTATTGACACCTTGTAGAGTCCATGCACTGACGCATTGAGGCTGTTCTGATTGTAAAATGGGGTGCAACTCAATATTAGTAAGGTGTTCTTAATGTTTTGTACAACCAGTGTAGCTACAGTACCAGTCAAATGTTTGGACACACCTACTCATTCAAGGATTTTTCTTTATTTTTACTATTTTCTACATTGTAGAATAATAGTGAAGTCATCAAAACTATGAAATAACACATATGGAATCATGTCGTAACCAAAAAGTGTCAAAAAGCCACCCTTTGCCTTGATGTCTGTAACGCCCTGGCCATAGAGAGGGGTTTTTTGTTCTTTATTTTGGTTAGGCCAGGGTGTTACATTGGTTGGGCGTTCTATGTTCCTTTTTCTATGTTTTTGTATTTCTTTGTTTTGGGCCGTGTGTGGCTCCCAATCAGGCACAGCTGAAGCTCGTTGTTGCTGATTGGGAGTCACACATAAGGAGCATGTTTTTCCTTTGGGTTTTGTGGGTAATTGTTTCTGTTAGTGTTTGCACCTGACAGGACTGTTTTGGCTGTCAGTTTTCTTGTTTTTGTAAAGTGTTCACGTTGGGCTATTAAATTCTAATGATGAACACTAACTCCGCTGCACCTTGGTCTCTCTCTTCAGACAGCCCTTACAGAATTACCCACCACAAAAGGACCAAGCAGCGGAGGAAGGAGCAGCACCAGGAGAGCAGCATGATGGACTCATGGACGTGGGAACAAATCCTGGACGGAGAGGGACCATGGACTCAGGCTGGGGATTATCGCCTCCCGCAGTGGGAGATCGAGGCGGCGAGAGCGGAGAGGCGATGGTATGAGGAGAGAGAGCGCAACAGGCACGAGAGGCAGCCCCCCCCAAACATTTTTTGGGGGGGCACACGGGGAGTGTGGCGGAACCAGGAAGGAATTCTGGGCCAACTCCCCGTGCTTACGGCAGGCAGCGCAGTACTGGTCAGGCACCGTGTTATGCGGTAAAGCGTTGGTCTATTAAATTCTTATGATGAACACTAACTCCGCTGCACCTTGGTCTCTCTCTTCAGACAGCCCTTACAATGGCAGCTTTGCACACTCTTGGCATTCTCTCAACCAACTTCAACTGCAATACTTTTCCAACAATTTTGAAGGAGTTCCCACATATGCTGAGCACCTGTTGGCTGCTTTTCCTTCACTCTGCGGTCCAAGTCATCCCAAACCATCTCAATTGGGTTGAGGTCGGGTGATTGTGGAGGTAAGGTCATCTGATAAAGCACCCCATCACTCTCCTTCTTGGCCAAATAGCCCTTACACAGCCTGGAGGTGTGTTGGGTCATTGTCCTGTTGAAAAGCAAATGATAATCCCACTAAGCCCAAACCAGATGGGATGGTGTATCGCTGCAGAATGCTGTGGTAGCCATGCTGGTTAAGTGTGCCTTGAATTCTATATAAATCACCAACAGTGTCACCAGCAAAGCACCCCCCACACCATCACTCCTCCTCCTCCATGCTTCACGGTGGGAACCACACATGCGGAGATCATCCGTTCACCTAATATGCATCTCACAAAGACACGGTTGTCAGAACCAAAAATCTCAAATTTGGACTCATTAGACTGGTGGAAATCTGTCCTTTGGGTCTGATGTCCATTGCTCATGTTCCTTAAACCAAGTCTCTTCTTCAGCTGATGTTCTGATAGAGCTGCAATATCTGGATCCCTACAAATCAGCTGGGCTAAACAATCTGGACCCTCTCTTCCTAAAATTATCCGCCGCCATTGTTGCAACCCCTATTACTAGTCTGTTCAACCTCTCTTTCGTATCGTTCTGAGATTCCTAAAGATTGGAAAGCTGCCGCAGTCATCCCCCTCTTGAAAGGGGGAAACATTCTAGACCCAAACTGTTACAGACCTATAATCCATCCTGCCCTGCCTTTCTAAAATCTTCGAAAGCAAAGTGAACAAACAGATCACCGACCATTTCGAATCCCACCGTACCTTCTCCGCTGTGCAATCCAGTTTCCGAGCTGGTCACGGGTGCACCTCAGCCACGCTCAAGGTCCTGAACGATATCATAACTGCCATCGATAAAAGACAGTACTGTGCAGCCGTCTTCATCAACCTGGCCAAGTCTTTCGACTCTGTCAATCACCGTATTCTTATCAGCAGACTCAACAGCTGTAACGGTCGTCGTACATCATGGACCAAGGCGCAGATTTGAGTGCTCATCTTAACTTTAATAGAACACGTAACAAACAAAACAAGAAAACGATCGAACAAACAGTGTTGTAGGCTACACACACAGCAGTACAACAACAACTTCCCACCAAGGGACAGGTGAAACAAGGCTACCTAAGTATGACTCTCAATCAGCAACAACGATGTACAGCTGTTCCTGATTGAGAGCCATACCAGGCCAACACAAAGAAATACACAACATAGAAAACCATAGAAATACAAAAACAAGAACATTACCCAAAAACCCCGGAACACATAAATCAAACACCCCTCTTACATAAATACATATACCATTAAACCCCGAAACACATAAAACAAATACCCCCTGCCACGTCCTGACTAAACTACAATAAACAATAACCCCTTATACTGGTCAGGACGTGACAACAGCCTTGGTTTCTCTAATGACTGCCTCGCCTGGTTCACTAACTACTACTCAGATAGAGTTCAGTGTTTCAAATTGGAGGGCCTGTTGTCCGGACCTCTGGCAGTCTCTATGGGGGTGCCACAGGGTTCAAATCTCGGGCCGACTCTTTTCTCTGTATATATCAATGATGTCGCTCTTGCTGCGGGTGATTCTTTAATCCATCTCTACGCAGATGACACAATTCTGTATACATCTGGCCCTTCTTTGGACACTGTGTTAACAAACCTCCAAATGAGCTTCAATGCCGTACAACTCTCCTTCCGTGGCCTCCATTTAAGGGCCGTCGTCAGAATTAGACCAAGGTGCAGCGGAGGATGTGTTCATCATTAGAATTTTAATGAAAAGAGAACACTTTACAAAAATAAACAAAAACGACAGCCAAACAGTCCTGTCAGGAAAAACTCTAAACAGAAACAATCACCCACAAAAACCCAAAGGAAAACCAGGCTCCTTATGTGTGACTCCCAATCAGCAACAACGAACTACAGCTGTGCCTGATTGGGAGCCACACACGGCCCAAAACAAAGAAATACAAAAACATAGAAAAATGAACATAGAACGCCCACCCAATGTAACAACCTGGCCTAACCAAAATAAAGAACAAAACCCCCTCTCTATGGCCAGGGAGTTACACTCCAACTGCTCTTAAATGCTAGTAAAACGAAATGCATACTCTTCAACCGATCGCTGCCTGCACCTGCCCGCCCGACTAGCATCACTACTTTGGACGGTTCTGACTTAGAATATGTGGACAACTATAAATACCTAGGTGTCTGGCTAGACTATAAACTCTCCTTCCAGACTCACATTAAACATCTCCAATCCAAAATTAAATCTAGAATCGGCTTCCTATTTCGTCACAAAGCATCCTTCACTCATGCTGCCAAACATACCCTTGTAAAACTGACCATCCTACCGATCCTTGACTTCGGCAATGTCATTTACAAAAGAGCCTCCAACACTCTACTCAGCAAATTGGATGCAGTCTATCACAGTGCCATCCATTTTGTCACCAAAGCCCCATATACTACCCACCACTGCGACCTGCATGCTCTCGTCGGCTGGCCCTCGCTACATTTTTGTCGCCAAACCCACTGGCTCCAGGTCATCTATAAGTCTTTGCTAGGTAAAGCACTGCCATATCTCAGCTCACTGGTCACCATAGCAACACCGACCCGTAGCACGCGCTCCAGCATGTATATTTCACTGGTCATCCCCAAAGCCAACACGTCCTTTGGCCGCCTTTCCTTCCAGTTCTCTGCTGCCAATGACTGGAACGAATTGCAAAAATCACTGAAGTTGGAGACTCATATCTCCCTCTCTAACTTTAAGCATCAGCTATCTGAGCAGCTTACCGATCGCTGCAGCTGTACCCAGCCCATCTGTAAATAGTCCATCCAACCAACTACCTACCTCATCCCCATATTTTTTTTTTTTTCTGCTCTTTTGCACACCAGCATTTCTACATGCACATCCTCATCTGCACATCTATCACTCCAGTGTTAATTGCTAAATTGTAATTACTTCGCCACTATGGCCTATTTATTGCCTTACCTCCTTACTTCATTTGCACACACTGTATATAGATTTTTCTATTGTGTTATTGACTGTACGTTTTGTTTATCCCATGTGTAACTCTGTGTTGTTGTTTTTAGTGTCACACTGCTTTGCTCTATCCCTGGCCAGGTCGCAGTTGTAAATGAGAACTTGTTCTCAACTGGCCTAACCTGGTTAAAGTAGTGCACTATATAGGGAATTGAGTACAATTTGGGACACAGGCCAGCCCAGATATGTGAGCTCAGTCTCTGCATGTTTCAGCAGAAGATCAAGGCTTCTAGTTCTTATTTTCCTCTGGCATAGTGTTTGAGAGAAAGAGAGCTCTGTGTTTGCTCTGGATAGACCGGATCATCCTTGTCTCTGGATCTAATTTAGAAATCTTATTTAGCATCCCAGGTTGAAGTGTTAGCAGTGTTGAGATAATCTGGGTGTTTGAAGGAGCAGAGAGCGGAGCAGAAGGGGAAGTGGTGTTGAAGGAGAGGCAGGGATCTGGGGTTGAAGGGGAAGCAGGGATCTGGGGATTTTTCTCCAGCGGTGTGTTTTATGAGTTCAACCACACAGCTAGAGATGTAGACCTCCTGGGAACTGTGAAAACATTACACACTCGTACACTCAGACAACACCTCAACCTCTGTCACACACTCACACACCTTCAGACAACACCTCAACCTCTGTCACACACTCACACACCTTCAGACAACACCTCAACCTCTGTCACACACTCACACACCTTCAGACAACACCTCAACCTCTGTCACACACTCACACACCTTCAGACAACACCTCAACCTCTGTCACACACTCATGCAGGCTCATGCAGGCGCACCAAGATTCTTAAAGTTTGGTGTTTATAAATATTAGTTAGAAGATTTTTATTTGAAATTCAGTTTAGTTTCAGTTAGTTTTCAGATCTGATTTAGTCGTTTTTATTTAATTTAAGTTTAATAGAAACATTTCGATTTTATATTTGTATATAATTTTTGTTTTGCGTAGAAGCCATTTACAGTTGGTGGGTCAGGTTACAGGTTAGGTTCTGTTTAAAGGTAGATTCATAGAGAATGATAGATGCTTCTGGTGGCCAAAAGGCCGTATTAACATGGGCAGCGCCATCGAGGGCTTCCAGCCAGTCAAGATGCGCTCAATAGTGCAGCTGTAGAACTTTTTGAGGATCCGAGGGCCCATGACAAAACGTTTCAGTCTCCTGAGGGGGAAGAGGCCTTCTTCACGACTGTGTTGACATGTGTGGACCATAATAATTCCTTAACCAGCTCCACTACAGTCCCATTGATGTGAATGGCCCTCCGTTTCCTGGTCCATTCAGCTCCTTTGTCTTGCTGACATTGAGGGAGAGGTTGTTGTCTTGGCACCACATTGCCAGGTCACTGACCTCCTCCCGATAGGCTGTCTCATCGCTGTCGGTGATCAAATTTAATAACGGTGTTGGAGTTTTGCACGGCCACGTAGTCGTGGGTGAACAGGGAGTACGGGAGGGGACTAAGCACGCACCCCTGAGGGGCCCCTGTGTTGAGGATCAGATTGGTGGATTGGGTTGTTGCCACATGGTGGAGACGTTAGGCAACAAGGATCCAGTTGCAGAGGGAGGTGTTTAGTCCCAGGGTCCTTAGCTTAGTGATGAGCTTTGTGGGCACTATGGTGTTGAACGCTGAGCTGTAGTCAATGAACAGAATTCATACGTAGGTGTTCCTTTTGTCCAGGTGGGAAAGGGCAGTGTGGAGTGTGATTGAGATTGCATCATCTGTGGATCTGTTGGGGGTGGTATGGGAATTGGAGTGGGTCTAGGGTTTCTGGGATAATGGTGTTGATGTGAGCCATGACCAGCCTTTCAAAGCATTTCATGGCTACAGATATGAGTGCTATGGAGCGATAGTCATTTAGGCAGGTTACCTTTGTGTTCTTGGGCACAGGGACTATGGTGGTCTGCTTGCAACACGTAGGTATTACAGACTCAGTCAGGGAGAGGTTGAAAACGTCAGTGAAGACACCTGCCAGCTGGTCAGCGAATGCTGAGTACACTTCCTGGTTTTCCGTCTGGCCCCGCGGCTTTGTGAATGTTAAACTGTTTAAAGGTCTCACTCACATCAGCTACAGAGAGCGAGATTACACAGTCGTCCAGAACAGCTGGTGCTCTAGTCTGTACAATAGTATTTACTGTAGTGTTTTGTGGATTATAGTATACTGTATGTAGTATTTACTGTAGTGTTTTGTGGATTATAGTATACTGTATGTAGTATTTACTGTAGTGTTTTGTGGATTATACTATACTGTATGTAGTATTTAGTGTAATGTTTTGTGGATTATAGTATACTTTTCTATATCCTGTATGGAACACAATATGCTCTTTACTTGGCATGTCGGTTTATCACTTATTGGTGGCACAAATTGGGATATGTGGGAGCAGAATGGGCAGGATTTATGCAAATTAAATACTATAGTATTGACAATAGTATTTTTTGTTGTAGTATTTAATATAGTATTCTACAGTATATGTCACGCCCGGACCATAGTAAGATGTTATTATCTATGGTAGAGTAGGTCAGGGTGTGACAGGGGGTGTTTTTCTATGTTTTGTATTTCTATGTTCATGTTCTAGTTTTGTATTTCTATGTTGGTTTTGTTTGGGATGATCTCCAATTAGAGGCAGTTGGTCCTCGTTGTCTCTAATTGGAGATCATACTTAAGTCGTTTAAAAAAAATGTATTTCCCACCTGGGTTTGTGGGAGATAGTTTTTGAGTTAGTGTATGTTTCACCTCAGCGTCACGGTTTGTTGTTTTTTTGTCATTCAGTTTATTTATGTATTGCATAGTTTCACAGTATAAATAAAATGTGGAACGACACACACGCTGCCCTTTGGTCCGCTCATTCCTATGACAACCGTGACAGTATACTACAAAATTCTATAGCAAGTACACATGATCGAGGGGTACTACAGTGTGTAGTATAGTATTCCGCAGTATACCAAGTACTGTAGTATTCTATAGTAAAGTGTAGTATTATTTTTCTTGTGGGGTGGTGCAAACAAGAGACCAACCTGTGTAGTGAGTAGTTTCTCAATCCTATAATGCTTTATGACAAAGACCATATGGAGTACATTGGCGTTATTTATAGTGCAGCTAAATGGATTTCACTGAGGTAAACAGTATGTCTTAGAGTTTTTGTATCGCTTTGGTGCAGTTTTCAGAAATACGTGGTACATTTTCACAACTCCATAACAGATCATCAAAAAGGCAGTTGTTTCAAAACTCTAAGCCCATTTTCAATTGATTAATACGACACACAAAAATCATAGTCACTTTTTTTTTTACACCAAACTTAATCATTGTTTCATTTAGAAATGCATGTTTCACATTGAAATACATGTTCATATGAAGTAATTGCCTTTCACAATGTAATGCTCACATTACTTTTGATATGATTCGGACCTCTTTTGTTACAATACATTTGACTATTACTTCATCTGCCTGCTCTTATGATGATTACGATCAATCAAATTTCAATCAAATTTATTTTATAAATCCCCTTTTACATCAGCTGATATCTCAAAGTGCTGTACAGAAACCCAGCCTAAAACCCCCAAACAGCAAGCAATGCAGGTGTAGAAGCACGGTGGCTAGGAAAAACTCCCTAGAAAGCGTTTGGTAAAGCTATAGATTGTAAATTGGTTTGTCTAGTACAGATTTTGAGAAGTACATAATGAAAATGTATTTCTGTAAAGTAGAAACATACATTATGATATACTCAAATCTACTATTATGATCATGACTATTATAATTGTACTTCACAGTAAGTTTTCAACAAAAATTATCTGATATTGACATGCGCAGAGATATCTAGATCTCAGTAAGGAACTCCCCTCACCTGGTTGTCTAGGTCTCAGTAAGGAACTCTCCTCACCTGGTTGTCCAGGTCTCAGTAAGGAACTCCCCTCACCTGGTTGTCTAGGTCTCAGTAAGGAACTCTCCTCACCTGGTTGTCTAGGTCTCAGTAAGGAACTCCCCTCACCTGGTTGTCTAGGTCTCAGTAAGGAACTCCCCTCACCTGGTTGTCTAGGTCTCAGTAAGGAACTCTCCTCACCTGGTTGTCTAGGTCTCAGTAAGGAACTCTCCTCACCTGGTTGTCTAGGTCTCAGTAAGGAACTCTCCTCACCTGGTTGTCTAGGTCTCCCCTCACCTGGTTGTCTAGGTCTCAGTAAGGAACTCTCCTCACCTGGTTGTCTAGGTCTCAGTAAGGAACTCCCCTCACCTGGTTGTCTAGGTCTCCCCTCACCTGGTTGTCCAGGTCTCAGTAAGGACCTCCCCTCAACTGGCTGTCCAGGTCTCAGTAAGGAACTCCCCTCACCTGGTTGTCTAGGTCTCCCCTCACCTGGTTGTCCAGGTCTCAGTAAGGAACACTCCTCATCTGGTTGTCTAGGTCTCAGTAAGGAACTCCCCTCACCTGGTTGTCTAGGTCTCAGTAAGGAACTCTCCTCACCTGGTTGTCTAGGTCTCAGTAAGGAACTCCCCTCACCTGGTTGTCTAGGTCTCAGTAAGGAACTCCCCTCACCTGGTTGTCTAGGTCTCAGTAAGGAACTCTCCTCACCTGGTTGTCCAGGTCTCAGTAAGGAACTCTCCTCACCTGGTTGTCTAGGTCTCAGTAAGGATCTCTCCTCACCTGGTTTGCACAAAATATTTTAGAATTCAAGGCACACTTAACCAGCATGGCTACCACAGCATTCTGTAGCGATACGCCATCCCATCTGGTTTGCACTTAGTGGGACTATCATTTGTTTTTCAACAGGACAATGACCCAACACACCTCCAGGCTGTGTAAGGCCTATTTGACCAAGAAGGAAAGTGATGGAGTGCTGCATCAGATGACCTGACCTCAACTCAATGGAGATGGTTTGGAATGAGTTGGACCGCAGACTGAAAATAAATAAATAAAAAACATTTGAATAATTAGGTGTGTCCAAACTTTTGACTGGCACTGTATATCAGGCCTGGATTCGCCATGTCAAAATCTTTTTCCCCAGGTGCATAAACAATAAAGATATTTACTGCAATTACAATGACAAATAAGATGTTCAGTCAATTTTAATGGATAGTGCAACAGTACTGCCCAAATGGAAAATAGTGGAATATACTACATTTAAACGGCAATTCTGAAAAATGTATCTTACATTTTTTGCTATTGGATAAACTGGTTCCTAAAATAACTGAATTGAGAAGTGAACATTATCTTGTGTTTGGTGATTAAACCAATGTACTCATTATATTTCACAGTAAACTCATATTTTGTTGTCCAGCTTCTCTCCTGGTGACTCCCTGATGACAGGTTGTCCAGCTTCTGGGCCCTATACCCACAGAACACTGGGCCCTATACACACAGAACACTGGGCCCTATACACACAGAACACTGGGCCCTATACACACAGAACACTGGGCCCTATACACACAGAACACTGGGCCCTAAACAACCAGAACACTGGGCCCTAAACAACCAGAACACTGGGCCCTAAACACACAGAACACTGGGCCCTAAACACACAGAACACGGGGCCCTAAACACACAGAACACGGGGCCCTAAACACACAGAACACTGGGCCCTATACAACCACAACACTGGGCCCTATACAACCACAGCACTGGGCCCTATACAACCACAGCACTGGGCCCTATACAACCAGAACACTGGGCCCTAAACAACCAGAACACTGGGCCCTAAACACACAGAACACTGGGCCCTAAACACACAGAACACTGGGCCCTATACACACAGAACACTGGGCCCTAAACACACAGAACACTGGGCCCTAAACACACAGAACACTGGGCCCTAAACACACAGAACACTGGGCCCTAAACACACAGAACACTGGGCCCTAAACACACAGAACACTGGGCCCTATACACACAGAACACTGGGCCCTATACACACAGAACACTGGGCCCTAAACACACAGAACACTGGGCCCTAAACACACAGAACACTGGGCCCTAAACACACAGAACACTGGGCCCTAAACAACCAGAACACTGGGCCCTAAACAAACAGAACACTGGGCCCTAAACACACAGAACACGGGGCCCTAAACACACAGAACACTGGGCCCTATACACACAGAACACTGGGCCCTATACAACCAGAACACTGGGCCCTAAACACACAGAACACTGGGCCCTATACACACAGAACACTGGGCCCTAAACACACAGAACACTGGGCCCTAAACACACAGAACACTGGGCCCTAAACACACAGAACACTGGGCCCTATACACACAGAACACTGGGCCCTAAACACACAGAACACTGGGCCCTAAACACACAGAACACTGGGCCCTATACCCACAGAACACTGGGCCCTAAACACACAGAACACTGGGCCCTAAACACACAGAACACTGGGCCCTATACACACAGAACACTGGGCCCTATACACACAGAACACTGGGCCCTAAACACACAGAACACTGGGCCCTATACACACAGAACACTGGGCCTTATACACACAGAACACTGGGCCCTATACACACAGAACACTGGGCCCTATACACACAGAACACTGGGCCCTATACACACAGAACACTGGGCCCTAAACACACAGAACACTGGGCCCTAAACACACAGAACACTGGGCCCTATACAACCACAGAACACTGGGCCCTAAACACACAGAACACTGGGCCCTAAACACACAGAACACTGGGCCCTAAACACACAGAACACTGGGCCCTAAACACACAGAACACTGGGCCCTATACACACAGAACACTGGGCCCTATACAACCACAGAACACTGGGCCCTAAACACACAGAACACTGGGCCCTATACAACCAGAACACTGGGCCCTAAACACACAGAACACTGGGCCCTATACCCACAGAACACTGGGCCCTATACACACAGAACACTGGGCCCTATACACACAGAACACTGGGCCCTAAACACACAGAACACTGGGCCCTAAACACACAGAACACTGGGCCCTAAACACACAGAACACTGGGCCCTAAACACACAGAACACTGGGCCCTAAACACACAGAACACTGGGCCCTAAACACACAGAACACTGGGCCCTATACAACCAGAACACTGGGCCCTATACACACAGAACACTGGGCCCTATACCCACAGAACACTGGGCCCTATACACACAGAACACTGGGCCCTAAACACACAGAACACTGGGCCCTATACACACAGAACACTGGGCCCTAAACACACAGAACACTGGGCCCTAAACACACAGAACACTGGGCCCTAAACACACAGAACACTGGGCCCTAAACACACAGAACACTGGGCCCTAAACACACAGAACACTGGGCCCTATACAACCACAGAACACTGGGCCCTAAACACACAGAACACTGGGCCCTATACAACCAGAACACTGGGCCCTAAACACACAGAACACTGGGCCCTATACCCACAGAACACTGGGCCCTATACACACAGAACACTGGGCCCTATACACACAGAACACTGGGCCCTAAACACACAGAACACTGGGCCCTAAACACACAGAACACTGGGCCCTATACACACAGAACACTGGGCCCTAAACACACAGAACACTGGGCCCTAAACACACAGAACACTGGGCCCTAAACACACAGAACACTGGGCCCTAAACACACAGAACACTGGGCCCTAAACACACAGAACACTGGGCCCTATACAACCAGAACACTGGGCCCTATACACACAGAACACTGGGCCCTATACCCACAGAACACTGGGCCCTATACACACAGAACACTGGGCCCTAAACACACAGAACACTGGGCCCTATACACACAGAACACTGGGCCCTAAACACACAGAACACTGGGCCCTAAACACACAGAACACTGGGCCCTAAACACACAGAACACTGGGCCCTAAACACACAGAACACTGGGCCCTAAACACACAGAACACTGGGCCCTAAACACACAGAACACTGGGCCCTAAACACACAGAACACTGGGCCCTAAACACACAGAACACTGGGCCCTAAACACACAGAACACTGGGCCCTATACACACAGAACACTGGGCCCTAAACACACAGAACACTGGGCCCTATACACACAGAACACTGGGCCCTAAACACACAGAACACTGGGCCCTAAACACACAGAACACTGGGCCCTAAACACACAGAACACTGGGCCCTAAACACACAGAACACTGGGCCCTATACAACCAGAACACTGGGCCCTATACACACAGAACACTGGGCCCTATACCCACAGAACACTGGGCCCTATACACACAGAACACTGGGCCCTAAACACACAGAACACTGGGCCCTATACACACAGAACACTGGGCCCTAAACACACAGAACACTGGGCCCTAAACACACAGAACACTGGGCCCTAAACACACAGAACACTGGGCCCTAAACACACAGAACACTGGGCCCTAAACACACAGAACACTGGGCCCTAAACACACAGAACACTGGGCCCTAAACACACAGAACACTGGGCCCTAAACACACAGAACACTGGGCCCTATACACACAGAACACTGGGCCCTAAACACACAGAACACTGGGCCCTATACACACAGAACACTGGGCCCTAAACACACAGAACACTGGGCCCTAAACACACAGAACACTGGGCCCTAAACACACAGAACACTGGGCCCTAAACACACAGAACACTGGGCCCTAAACACACAGAACACTGGGCCCTAAACACACAGAACACTGGGCCCTATACAACCAGAACACTGGGCCCTATACACACAGAACACTGGGCCCTATACCCACAGAACACTGGGCCCTATACACACAGAACACTGGGCCCTAAACACACAGAACACTGGGCCCTATACACACAGAACACTGGGCCCTATACACACAGAACACTGGGCCCTAAACACACAGAACACTGGGCCCTATACACACAGAACACTGGGCCCTATACACACAGAACACTGGGCCCTAAACACACAGAACACTGGGCCCTAAACACACAGAACACTGGGCCCTAAACACACAGAACACTGGGCCCTATACACACAGAACACTGGGCCCTAAACACACAGAACACTGGGCCCTAAACACACAGAACACTGGGCCCTAAACAACCAGAACACTGGGCCCTATACACACAGAACACTGGGCCCTAAACACACAGAACACTGGGCCCTAAACACACAGAACACTGGGCCCTAAACACACAGCTGTGGTTGAAGGCTCTTGATACACAAATTTACAGACTTAAACAAGCTCACACACACACACACACACACACACACACACACACACACACACACACACACACACACACTACCAAACCCCCATAACCCCTCCATCACAGTGTCCCACAGCTGGGCCCTATACAGCCGGTCTTACCCCCCACCGCTGTCCCACAACGCGGGTTGTTAAACAAGCAGAAAGGGGCTAATGGTCCTGACCCCCCCAATAGCAATATTTGTAGTAGTGTTTGAATCCTCTTTAACTGCCATGCACGGTGAACGATCTGGTTTCAATTACTCAACTATGTTGAACAGAATTAGGAGAACTAACTAAGCTCTACTTGACCTTTCAGGAAGATCTTTGAATGAATGCTGTGTAATTTTATTAGCTTGTTGGGGACTGACTTACTATAGTAAACTACTTTGGGCTTTGTGTTATTAATCAATTAGGTAAATAGATTGTTTTTATTTGAGACTGACTGTGTTTGAGCTAAAGCATCAGGGAAGAGCTCGGGTTGCTAACATCAAGTCTTCAGGTTTCAGGATCACTGAACCATCTTGGATTCACATTTGTAGTTATCCACAAATGTTAAGAACAAGACTCAGCTGGATGTTTTATATTTATTTGTAATTTTTTATTTAACCTTTATTTAACTAGGCAAGTCAGTTAAGAACAAATTCTTATTTACAATGACAGCCTACCAAAAGGCCCCCTGCGGGGACGGGAGATTATTTTTATTTATTCATATATATAAATATATATATATATATATAAATATAGGACAAAACACACATCACGACAAGAGAGACTACACAACACTACATAAAGAGAGACCTAAGACGACAACATAGCAAGGCAGCAACACATGACAACACAGCATGGTAGCAACACAACATGACAACACAACATGGTAGCAACACAACATGACAACACAACATGGTAGGATCACAACATGACAACAACATGGTAGCAACACATGTCAACACAGCAAGGTAGCAACACAACATGACAACAACATGGTAGCAACACAACATGACAACAACATGGTAGAAACACAACATGACAACACAGCATGGTAGCAACACAACATGTCAACACAGCATGGTAGCAACACATGTCAACACAGCAAGGTAGCAACACAACATGACAACAACATGGTAGCAACACAACATGACAACAGCATGGTAGCAACACAACATGACAACAACATGGTAGCAACACATCATGACAACAGCATGGTAGCAGCACAACATGACAACAACATGGTAGCAACACAACATGGCAACAACATGGTAGCAACACAACATGACAACAACATGGTAGCAACACAACATGACAACAACATGGTAGCAACACAACATGGTACAAACATTATTGGGCAGAGACAACAGCACAAAGGGCAAGAAGGTAGAGACAACAATACATCACACAAAGCAGCCACAACTGTCAGTAAGAGTGTCCATGATTGAGTCTTTGAATGAAGAGATAAAACTGTCCAGTTTGAGTGTTTGTTGCAGCTCGTTCCAGTCGCTGGCTGCAGCGACTCAGGAATGTAGCAGCATGGCTTTAGCTGTCTCAAGGTCCTCGTCTCAAATGGCATCCTATTCACTACATAGAGCTCTACTTATGATCAGTGCCTGGTCAAAAGTAGTGCACTATGTAGGGAATAGGGTGCCCTATAGACCCTGGTCAAAAGTAGGGCACTATGTAGGGAATAGGGTGCCCTATAGACCCTGGTCAAAAGTAGGGCACTATGTAGGGAATAGGGTGCCCTATAGACCCTGGTCAAAAGTAGGGCACTATGTAGGGAGTAGGGTGCCCTATAGACCCTGGTCAAAAGTAGTGCACTATGTAGGGAATAGGGTGCCATAGATCACACTATGTAGGGAATAGGGTGTCAAATGGGACCTATAGAAGGTCTTTAGGTGAATATTCAGAAAGCAGTACAGATCTGCTTTGTGGCATCAGATCAGCAGGGGTTACTCTGGTAAAACATTACCCTGTTTTCAACCAGAACCCAACCCATCCAACCGTGAGAGGTGGGGAAAAAGGTTTTCCTGCCCCGTTCAAAAGATCTCCACATACATCTTTGTTTATGTAATCATCATATGTTTAAACAAATATGTCTGCTCCGCTGGAGACCCAAGAGCCTCTCAAATCGCATTCCCTGGACTACATCCCAAATGGAATCCTATTTCCATTCCCTATGTAGTGCACTACATTTTACCGGCTATATAGGGAATCTAAGCACAGCTGCATAGGGAGCCATTTTGGACCCGTCAACCCTGTGATTGTCAGATTATAAACAAATGAACCATTTGGGTCCTGGCGTGGAGTCATTAGGTGTCATGTTGAACCGGGTAAACGGCTCCTAGTCAGGGGAACAGAGAGGTCAGGGGAACGGAGAGGTCAGGGGAACGGAGAGGTCAGGGGAACGGAGAGGTCAGCGGCTCCTAGTCAGGGGAACGGAGAGGTCAGGGGAACGGAGAGGTCAGCGGCTCCTAGTCAGGGGAACAGAGAGGTCAGGGGAACAGAGAGGTCAGGGGAATGGAGAGGTCAGGGGAACGGAGAGGTCAGGGGAACGGAGAGGTCAGGGGAACGGAGAGGTCAGGGGAACGGAGAGGTCAGCGGCTCCTAGTCAGGGGAACAGAGAGGTCTGGGGAACGGAGAGGTCAGGGGAATGGAGAGGTCAGGGGAATGGAGAGGTCAGGGGAACGGAGAGGTCCGGGGAATGGAGAGGTCAGGGGAATGGAGAGGTCAGGGGAATGGAGAGGTCAGGGGAACGGAGAGGTCAGGGGAACGGAGAGGTCAGGGGAACGGAGAGGTCAGGGGAATGGAGAGGTCAGGGGAACGGAGAGGTCAGGGGAACGGAGAGGTCAGGGGAACGGAGAGGTCAGGGGAACGGAGAGGTCAGGGGAATGGAGAGGTCAGGGGAACGGAGAGGTCAGGGGAACGGAGAGGTCAGGGGAACGGAGAGGTCAGGGGAATGGAGAGGTCAGGGGAACGGAGAGGTCAGGGGAATGGAGAGGTCAGGGGAACGGAGAGGTCAGGGGAACGGAGAGGTCAGGGGAACGGAGAGGTCAGCGGCTCCTAGTCAGGGGAACAGAGAGGTTTTTATTTTTATTTTATTTAACGAGGCAAGTCAGTTAAGAACAAATTCTTATTTACAATGTCGGCCTACTGGGGAACAGTGGGTTAACTGCCTTGTTCGGGGGCAGAATGACACATTTTTAACTTGTCAGCTCAGGGATTAGCTTTAGCAACCTTTTGGTTAGTATCTGCCACATTTCTTCAGTCGCCTGGGTTTCAAGAGGCGCCTTCTTCACCACGGTGTTCGGTGTGATTGGTCCATGTCAGATCCTCTTTCGACCATCTCCACTGCAGCCCCATCGATGTAGCCCCCCCCCCCCCCCCCCCACCTTGTTTCCTGTAGTCCACGATCAGCTCCTTGGTTTTGCTGACTTTTAAGACAATTATTAATGGCTATTAAAATGGGTCTTTGTCATAAAGTTAGATAAAACATTGTTGCACACGTTACAGTGTAATAAGGTGAACGCATGCAGACGAACCACAAGGCTTCTGGATGGACGAAGGCATTACTGTGTCCGAAAGACCCAACGTTCTGGGAAAACTTTAAATATTCAATCTTCAGATCAGTTCAACTGTTGATAAAGATCACGCTTGAAACACAACAGGGGAAATCTGACGAGTCACGTGAGTTGGTGTTACAGTCTGGAGCCTACAGCCCTGTGACTGACAATACATGTCATTGTAACTGCAGAACATCCTCATCACCACCAGGGGGCAGTATGTACCTGTCTCTGGAGCCTACAGTACCAGGTCATCAGATGAAAGCAGAACAGGATGGTCTGTTATTTTACTGAGGGGGCCGTCACAGAGGAGGACTGAAGTTGTGTTATTCTACTGAGGGGGCCGTCACAGAGGAGGACAGACGTTATAGACCGTTACAGAAAAGAAGGTGGATTAACTGACATCGATCTATCAATCAAATGTATTTATAAAGCCCTTTTTACATCAGCCGATGTCACGAAGTGCTATACAGAAACCCAGCCTAAAACCCCCCCAAAACAGCAAGCAATACAGATTAAAGAGTTCTTATACAGAATGTCACAGAAAGGAAGGTGGATCAACTGATAGAAATAGTTATTTTACAGACTGTCACAGAGATACTTTAGCGAGGGTATGTGACCTGATGACAAACACAGAGAGAGTTGATTCTTCATCCCTTAACAATAACAGACGGGTTGGTCAAAAGGTTATCAAGCCTCTATCAAACGTGGAAATATCTGTATCATTATTGCCGATATGTCATGTCCTGACCAGTAAAGGGGTTATTTGTTATTGTAGTTTGGTCAGGATGTGACAGGGGGTGTTTGTTTTATGTGTTTCGGGGTTTTTTGGTTAATGTTCTATGTTAGTATATTTCTATGTTCGTTCTAGTATTTCTATTTCTATGTTTAGTTTATTGGGTTTGACCTTCAATTGGAGGCAGCTGTTCCTCGTTGCCTCTAATTGAAGGTCCTATTTAGTAGGGGTGTTTTTCCTATGGGTTTTTGTGGGTAGTTGTGCCATGTGTAGCTGTGTGCCTCACAGGACTGTTTTCTCGTCGTTGTTTTTGTTTAAGTGTTTATTTTGGTTTTCTTCACAATAAAGAAGATGAGTATTCACATTCCCGCTGCGCCTTGGTCCCATCTTTACGACGAACGTGACACGATGCCAGTAATCTATTCCAGTACTCCATGTTAGCTCGAGCCATCGTGGATGAGTATAGGATCATGGGAAAGAAACCTCTCAGATTAAATTAAAACCAGCAGCTAATTTCTCTGGTTTGATGAAGTAAATCTGTCCTAAACTGTTAAAATCTCTCTTACATTTCTAAGTCAGATTTTACTCTGATCTAATTCAGTGACACAGCGTCATTTAACAAACCAAAATATGCTTGTCTTTGCACAACAACAACAAAAAAAATGGTGCTATGATGAATTTGCTATGCATTTGAAGCTGATCGAACTGTGTCAGATACGAATTAAAGTATAGCAGGTTACAATATAATTCACCGCTTAGTCACCCTCCATTTGTCTTTACTGCTTTACAGTGGCGCTTCTGTTTTCTGACCTCTAACCAAGCCAAGTATATCGTTTTACAGATGTAGTCTGTTGAGTCCAGTGTTTCTTCACCCTTCATGTCTAATTCTGTCTATATTTCTGTAGATCATTGTCAGTAAACCATGTTTTTTATGTTACTAAAATTACATTTTTTTTTTTTTTTTTTGTTTGTTGTTGAGATAAATTATAAACTGCCAATTTGATTTTTCCATCCATGAACACATACAAGTGTTTGGTTAAGATGCATCCCAGCATGCTAAGCGCTAAGATACCTTCCAGGGAGGAGGTATTTGTGTGCCCAGACTGGAAAGCCACTCTGTTCTGCTCTGTTGTCTGATTACCAGAGATGATTAGAGCTGTCTCAAGCAGGAAATTAATCCCATGTTCAGATAGAAATTATCTCCTGTGTTCACTGAGAGCACTGGGTATGTCCCAAAATGGCACCATTCACCCTATTTTAGTGCACTAATTTTGACCAAGGCTCTGGTCAAAAGTAGTGCACTACATAGAGAATAGGGTGCTGTTTTTGAGGGCCCAGTGTTGTGACGTGAGTTCCATGCCAGGTATTTATAAAGGGAAGAGAACGGTGCACCTGTTCGTGGAGGGATAAAGGTGATTTCAAAAAAATCCATTTGAACTCCCAAACTAAACACATTTGGGATATGATTGAAATCCGAGACCAGCTTGGCATTGTGTGCTTTCGAGACGTGTTGGAAATTGCAGTGTTCATTAGTGTGTGTATGAGAAAATGCTTTTGTGTGACTGTATGCAAGCATGAATACGTGTGTGTGTTTACTGCAAACAAACTGCTTCTTGGTCTTCTGTGTACATCACCAGCCATTTGTAAAGCGTCTCCTGTCTAAATGTCTAACATGGTTGGTACGGTCCTCTTCTGTGTACATCACCAGCCATTTGTAAAGCGTCTGCTGTCTAAATGTCTAACATGGTTGGTACAGTCCTCTTCTGTGTACATCACCAGCCATTTGTAAAGCGTCTGCTGTCTAAATGTCTAACATGGTTGGTACGGTCCTCTTCTGTGTACATCACCAGCCATTTGTAAAGCGTCTACTGTCTAAATGTCTAACATGGTTGGTACGGTCCTCTTCTGTGTACATCACCAGCCATTTGTAAAGCGTCTGCTGTCTAAATGTCTAACATGGTTGGTACGGTCCTCTTCTGTGTACATCACCAGCCATTTGTAAAGCGTCTACTGTCTAAATGTCTAACATGGTTGGTACGGTCCTCTTCTGTGTACATCACCAGCCATTTGTAAAGCGTCTCCTGTCTAAACGTCTAACATGGTTGGTACGGTCCTCTTCTGTGTACATCACCAGCCATTTGTAAAGCGTCTCCTGTCTAAATGTCTAACATGGTTGGTACGGTCCTCTTCTGTGTACATCACCAGCCATTTGTAAAGCGTCTGCTGTCTAAACGTCTAACATGGTTGGTACGGTCCTCTTCTGTGTACATCACCAGCCATTTGTAAAGCGTCTGCTGTCTAAATGTCTGACGAGCTGTTAAACAGCTCTGCTTCGGGTTTGAGAATGTCACTGATGGTAGAACGTTCTGTACATCATTACCTTGTGTAATCTCTACCTCTTTTTTTCTTCTCTGAAATCTAATGCATCATTCAAATCAAATCATATGTATTTATAAAGCCCTTCTTACATCAGCTGATATATCAAAGTGCTGTACAGAAACCCAGCCTAAAACCCCCCAAACAGCAAGCAGTGCAGGTGTAGAAGCACGGTGGCTAGGAAAACCTCCCTAGAAAGGCCAGAACCTAGGAAGAAACCTAGAGAGGAACCAGGCTCTGAGGGGTGGCCAGTCCTCTTCTGGAGGATAGGCTAGGAAGAAACCTAGAGAGGAACCTCATTGATGAAGCTTCCAAATAAGCTTACCCTTAAAAAATGGCAGCCTATGTAGTGCACTACTTTAGACCAGAGCCCTATTCTCTATATAGTGGTACTACTATAGACCAGAGCCCTATTCCCTATATAGTGCACTACTATAGACCAGAGCCCTATTCCCTATATAGTGGTACTACTATAGACCAGAGCCCTATTCCCTATATAGTGCACTACTATAGACCAGAGCCCTATTCCCTATATAGTGCACTACTATAGACCAGAGCCCTATTCCCTATATAGTGCACTACTTTGACCAGAGCCCTATTCTCTATATAGTGCACTACTATAGACCAGAGCCCTATTCCCTATATAGTGCACTACTATAGACCAGAGCCCTATTCCCTATATAGTGCACTACTATAGACCAGAGCCCTATTCCCTATATAGTGCACTACTTTGACCAGAGCCCTATTCTCTATATAGTGCACTACTATAGACCAGAGCCCTATTCCCTATATAGTGCACTACTATAGACCAGAGCCCTATTCCCTATATAGTGCACTACTATAGACCAGAGCCCTATTCCCTATATAGTGCACTACTTTGACCAGAGCCCTATTCCCTATATAGTGCACTACTATAGACCAGAGCCCTATTCCCTATATAGTGCACTACTTTAGACCAGAGCCCTATTCTCTATATAGTGCACTACTATAGACCAGAGCCCTATTCCCTATATAGTGCACTACTATAGACCAGAGCCCTATTCCCTATATAGTGGTACTACTATAGACCAGAGCCCTATTCCCTATATAGTGGTACTACTATAGACCAGAGCCCTATTCCCTATATAGTGCACTACTTTAGACCAGAGCCCTATTCTCTATATAGTGCACTACTATAGACCAGAGCCCTATTCCCTATATAGTGCACTACTATAGACCAGAGCCCTATTCCCTATATAGTGCACTACTATAGACCAGAGCCCTATTCCCTATATAGTGCACTACTATAGACCAGAGCCCTATTCCCTATATAGTG
The DNA here is from genome assembly GCF_965601325.2 of Salmo salar. Classification (NCBI taxonomy): domain Eukaryota; kingdom Metazoa; phylum Chordata; class Actinopteri; order Salmoniformes; family Salmonidae; genus Salmo; species Salmo salar. Next base: position 181,061,250 of record NC_138291.1, on the reverse strand, counting down.
CACTACTATAGACCAGAGCCCTATTCCCTATATAGTGCACTACTATAGACCAGAGCCCTATTCCCTATATAGTGCACTACTATAGACCAGAGCCCTATTCCCTATATAGTGCACTACTTTGACCAGAGCCCTATTCCCTATATAGTGCACTACTTTGACCAGAGCCCTATTCCCTATATAGTGCACTACTTTGACCAGAGCCCTATTCCCTATATAGTGCACTACTTTGACCAGAGCCCTATTCCCTATATAGTGCACTACTATAGACCAGAGCCCTATTCCCTATATAGTGGTACTACTATAGACCAGAGCCCTATTCCCTATATAGTGGTACTACTATAGACCAGAGCCCTATTCCCTATATAGTGCACTACTATAGACCAGAGCCCTATTCCCTATATAGTGCACTACTATAGACCAGAGCCCTATTCCCTATATAGTGGTACTACTATAGACCAGAGTCCTATTCCCTATATAGTGGTACTACTATAGAACAGAGCCCTATTCCCTATATAGTGCACTACTTTAGACCAGAGCCCTATTCCCTATATAGTGCACTACTTTAGACCAGAGTCCTATTCCCTATATAGTGGTACTACTATAGAACAGAGCCCTATTCCCTATATAGTGCACTACTATAGACCAGAGCCCTATTCCCTATATAGTGGTACTACTATAGACCAGAGCCCTATTCCCTATATAGTGGTACTACTATAGACCAGAGCACTATTCCCTATATAGTGGTACTACTATAGACCAGAGCCCTATTCCCTATATAGTGGTACTACTATAGACCAGAGCCCTATTCCCTATATAGTGCACTACTTTGACCAGAGCTCTATGCGGGCCCTGGTCACAAGTAGTGCACTATGATATAGTGCCATTTGGAACGTAGGTATATTATATGGTGAAGCATCCTAGATTTACACGCTTTAGTAGCATGTTCCTGTTCCTGTTTTATGATGACTTCATGGTTGCCTGGGGGGGAGGGGGGGGGGGGGGGGGGGGGAGGGGCTTGTCAAGCTGTTTTAGACTTTAACTAAACATGTTCTGGCTCAAACCACAACATAATTCACCCATGATTACTCCCCAAAACTGTTATTCTCAATTAAAATGTATTTACTACGTCAAGGCTTTAGAATTAAAACGTATTTACTACGTCAAGGCTTTAGAATTAAAATGTATTTACTACGTCAAGGCTTTAGAATTAAAATGTATTTACTACGTCAAGGCTTTAGAATTAAAATGTATTTACTACGTCAAGGCTTTAGAATTAAAATGTATTTACTACGTCAAGGCTTTAGAATTAAAATGTATTTACTATGTCAAGGCTTTAGAATTAAAACAAATTTACTATGTGAAGGCTTTAGAAATGTAACGCCATTAATAAAACCAATGATTTCAGAAGCACCTTCACATTGAGGTGCATTTAGAAACTGCTGCTTGTTAGTCTCTCTGGATCATAGTCTGCTGAATGACTGAAATGCTTGTTGGATCTTTTCCTCTCTGTCTCTCTCCTGGTGGCCACACCCACACCCACACCCACACCAACCCACCCACAGCAATCTTTAGGTCATACCACAGATTCTCAATTGGATTGAGGTCTGGGCTTTGACTAGGCCATTCCAAGACATTTAAATGTTTCCCCTTAAAACCACTCAAGTGTTGCTTTAGCAGTATGCTTAGGGTCATTGTCCTGCTGGAAGGTGAACCTCTGTCCCAGTCTCAAATCTCTGGAAGACTGAAACAAGTTTCCCTCAAGAATTTCCCTGTATTTAGCGCCATCCATCATTCCTTCAATTCTGACCAGTTTCCCAGTCCCTGTCAATGAAAAACATCCCCACAGCATGATGCTGCCACCACCATGCTTCACTGTGGGGATGGTGTTCTCGGGATGATGAGAGGTGTTGGGTTTGCACCTGATATAGCGTTTTCCTTGATGGCCAAAAAGCTTTTTTTCTGGCCACTCTTCCGTAAAGCCCAGCTCTGTGGACTGTACGGCTTAAAGTGGTCCTACGGACAGATACTCCAATCTCTGCTGTGGAGCTTTGCAGCTCCTTCAGGGTTATCTTTGGTCTCTTTGTTGCCTCTCTGATTAATGCCCCCCTTGCCTGGTCCGTGAGTTTTGGTGGGCGGCCCTCTCTTGGCAGGTTTGTTGTGGTGCCATATTTTTTCAATTTTTAATAATGGATTTAATGGTGCTCTGTGGGATGTTCACAGTTTCTGATATTTTTTTTATAACCCAACCCTGATCTGTACTTCACAACTTTGTCCTTGACCTGTTTGGAGAGCTCCTTGGTCTTCATAGTGCCACTTGCTTGGTGGTGCCCCTTGCTTAGTGGTGTTGCCTACTCGGACCTTTCAGAACAGGTGTATATATACTGAGATCATGTGATAGATCATGTGACACTTAGATTGCACACAGGTGGACTTTATTTAACTAATGATGTGACTTCTGAAGGTAATTGGTTGCACCAGATCTTATTTAGGGGCTTCAAAGCAAAGGTGGGGATACTAGGGATACCCTGCATATTCACGCACCACTTTTCAGTTTTTGATTTCTTTTTAATTTTTTGAAAGAAGTTATTTTTTTTATTTCACTTCACCAATTTGGACTATTTTGTTTATGTCCATTACATGAAATCCAAGTAAAATTATATTTAAATTACAATTACAAGGCATCAAAATAGGAAAAATGCAAAGGGGATGAATACTTTTGCAAGGCACACACCAACACCTACCCACACTGTCCCACCCACCCATACACACACACACACACACACACACACACACACACACACACACACACACACACACACACACACACACACACACACACACACACACACACTAATATCTCTAAGTCATGTGGTCTTTCAGACGACAGCGAGCCATTAACAAATCAACAGATGCAAAGAGAAAGTCTCCCGTGGGACGTAGAGGACAAACCCACACAGAGGACCTGAGGACTGTAGCTGTAGTGTCTCCACCCTGACACACTACCTCTTGTCACGGTCACACAGGTTAATGGAGGACCTCTGTTCACCGTGACTTGGAGTCGGTGGTCTGACCTAGCTAATGTCTCGGCGTGGAGAGGTACATTTGGATCACATTTAAAACAACTCATTTAGTGAGGCCCCAGATCTGACGCTGTGACAGAGATACACTGTACTGGCAGCTGTACTGGCAGCCACTTGATGAATGTCATTCATTCGAACTAGTTCAAATCAAGTATGCCATCATCGTCTTGTGTGTTGTGTTGGCAACGGCATGTGTCAGGTGACCTGATGCTGTATTACAATTTTCAAGCCCCCCTCCCCCTCTACTGGGCAGGTGGGCCAGTCTGTCTGTCACTGCTCTGTCTGGGGTCTTCTCACCACCATCATATGTGAATATACCGCCCTTTAGTCCACGATTTCTCTCTCTTTCTCTCTCTCTCTCTCTCTCTCTCTCTCTCTCGTTCTCTCTCTCTCTCTCTCTCAATTCAATTTCAATTCAAAGGGATTTATTGGCATGGGAAACATATGTTAACATTGTCAAACAAATAGATAATAAACAAAAGGGAAATAAACATTAGACTCTCTCTCGTTCTCCCTCTCTCCCGCTCTGCTGTGCCTGGTGGGCCTGTCCGTCAGACATCACTGTGATCTAATAGGAGACTGTCAGAAGCTCTGAGCATCAGACATCAAACAGACACAGGGAAGTGCTGCTCTGCACTGGCCCAGGGGAAGACTGGGGTATACGGTGGAAGACAGGAGAGGACAGAGGATGACAGAGGAGGACGGGGAGGACGGGGGAGGACAGGGGAGGACAGGGGAGGATGGGAGGACAGGGGAGGACACGGGAGGACAGGGGACGAAAGGGGATGGCTGGCAAGGGGACATGTCATCCCTGGTCAGAGATGGAACTCTGCGACTTGAGGGAGAAATCAATGAGCCATCCCCACTGTTCCAGCTCCACTCAGACCCCAGCTCCACTCAGACCCCAGCTCCACTCAGACCCCAGCTCCACTCAGACCCCAGCTCCACTCAGACCCCAGCTCTGGCTGCAGACGTGCTACTCAGGCCCTAGTGCCACTCAGACAGGCACAGAGACACCAGAGTGGGCATCCATCCAGAGAAGCAGAGGGACAGACAGGAGATTGGAATGTAACGGGTACAAACTCTACAGCAGTGTTTATCAACTCTAGTCCTCCAGTACCCCCAACAGCCCAACTCCAGTCCTCCAGTACAACCCCAACAGCCCAACTCTAGTCCTCCAGTACCCCCAACAGCCCAACTCCAGTCCCCCAACAGCCCAACTCCAACTCCAGTCCCCCCAACAGCCCAACTCCAGTCCTCCAGTACCCCAACAGCCCAACTCCAGTCCCCCAACAGCCCAACTCCAGTCCCCCCAACAGCCCAACTCCAGTCCTCCAGTACCCCAACAGCCCAACTCCAGTCCCCCCAACAGCCCAACTACAGTCCTCCAGGACCCCCAACAGCCCAACTCCAGTCCCCCAACAGCCCAACTCCAGTCCCCCCAACAGCCCAACTACAGTCCTCCAGTACCCCCAACAGCCCAACTCCAGTCCTCTAGTACCCCAACAGCCCAACTCCAGTCCCCCCAACAGCCCAACTCCAGTCCTCCAGTACCCCCAACAGCCCAACTCCAGTCCTCCAGTACCCCCAACAGCCCAACTCCAGTCCTCTAGTACCCCAACAGCCCAACTCCAGTCCCCCCAACAGCCCAACTCCAGTCCCCCAACAGCCCAACTCCAGTCCTCCAGTACCCCAACAGCCCAACTCCAGTCCTCCAGTACCCCCAACAGCCCAACTCCAGTACCCCAACAGCCCAACTCCAGTCCTCCAGTACCCCCAACAGCCCAACTCCAGTCCCCCCAACAGCCCAACTCCAGTCCTCCAGTACAACCCCAACAGCCCAACTCTAGTCCTCCAGTACCCCCAACAGCCCAACTCCAGTCCCCCAACAGCCCAACTCCAACTCCAGTCCCCCCAACAGCCCAACTCCAGTCCTCCAGTACCCCAACAGCCCAACTCCAGTCCCCCAACAGCCCAACTCCAGTCCCCCCAACAGCCCAACTCCAGTCCTCCAGTACCCCAACAGCCCAACTCCAGTCCCCCCAACAGCCCAACTACAGTCCTCCAGGACCCCCAACAGCCCAACTCCAGTCCCCCAACAGCCCAACTCCAGTCCCCCCAACAGCCCAACTACAGTCCTCCAGTACCCCCAACAGCCCAACTCCAGTCCTCTAGTACCCCAACAGCCCAACTCCAGTCCCCCCAACAGCCCAACTCCAGTCCTCCAGTACCCCCAACAGCCCAACTCCAGTCCTCCAGTACCCCCAACAGCCCAACTCCAGTCCTCTAGTACCCCAACAGCCCAACTCCAGTCCCCCCAACAGCCCAACTCCAGTCCCCCAACAGCCCAACTCCAGTCCTCCAGTACCCCAACAGCCCAACTCCAGTCCTCCAGTACCCCCAACAGCCCAACTCCAGTACCCCAACAGCCCAACTCCAGTCCTCCAGTACCCCCAACAGCCCAACTCCAGTCCCCCCAAAAGCCCAACTCCAGTCCTCCAGTACCCCCAACAGCCCAACTCCAGTCCCCCCAACAGCCCAACTCCAGTCCTCCAGTACCCCCAACAGCCCAACTCCAGTCCCCCAACAGCCCAACTCCAGTCCTCCACTCCCCCTAACAGTGTTTCCCTACTCCATTTTTGTTATTTTCCCAGACAAACTCACCTGATTCAACTCATTGAGGGTTTCATGATTAGTTGACGAGTGAAATCTGGTGTGCTTGTCCAGACTACAACAAAAATGTGTACTGATGGGGATACCAGATTACTGGTGTTCAGAAACACTGTTAAGTTTACAGGAGGACTGGTGAAACACTACCCTACATAATGTCTACTGTTAAGTTTACAGGAGGACTGGTGAAACACTACCCTACATAATGTCTACTGTTAAGCGTACAGGAGGACTGGTGAAACACTACCCTACATAATGTCTACTGTTAAGTTTACAGGAGGACTGGTGAAACACTACCCTACATAATGTCTACTGTTAAGTTTACAGGAGGACTGGTGAAACACTACCCTACATAATGTCTACTGTTAAGTTTACAGGAGGACTGGTGAAACACTACCCTACATAATGTCTACTGTTAAGTTTACAGGAGGACTGGTGAAACACTACCCTACATAATGTCTACTGTTAAGTTTACAGGAGGACTGGTGAAACACTACCCTACATAATGTCTACTGTTAAGCGTACAGGAGGACTGGTGTTCAGAAACACTGCCCTACATAATGTCATATTTCCGTTTTTTATTTTTTATACATTTGCATAAAAATCTAAAGCTGATTTTTGCTTTGTCATTATGGGGTATTGTAATGTCATTATGGGGTACTGTGATGTCATTATGGGGTACTGTGATGTCATTATGAGGTATTGTGATGTCATTATGGGGTATTGTAATGTCATTATGGGGTACTGTGATGTCATTATGAGGTATTGTGATGTCATTATGAGGTACTGTGATGTCCTTATGAGGTATTGTGATGCCATTATGAGGTATTGTGATGTCATTATGAGGTACTGTGATGTCCTTATGAGGTATTGAGATGCCATTATGAGGTATTGTGATGTCATTATGAGGTACTGTGATGTCCTTATGAGGTATTGTGATGGCATTATGAGGTATTGTGATGTCATTATGAGGTACTGTGATGTCATTATGAGGTATTGAGATGCCATTATGAGGTATTGTGTGTAAATTGATGAGGGAAAACACAATTTAATCCATTTTAGGATAGGGCTGTAACGTAACAAAATGTGGAAAAAGTCAAGGGGTCTGAATACTTTCTGAATGAACTGTATATCACATTGTAATTAAATGTCTTGTTTTTACACTTTCTGATGTGAAACAACAATTTACACGACTTCTGTAGATTCACCCGTACATGACGTTGTACTGAATAAATATTCCCCTCCATAATCTTTGAGCGAAGGTTAACTAGGCTCATAGCTTACCTTTCCTCCTCTCCTCTGCTCTGACTAGTGAAGGTTACCCACCCGTAGCCTACAGTTAAGTCCCTTTCCGTTAAAGATCTCAGACGAAAGACTCATTACCATACATGACTAGTACAACGATGACTAAAAGTAGCTTAGTAGTTAAGGGGTGGCGGGGTGAGGCGGAGGGAGGCCTCTCTCCCTGCCCTGACTCGCCGCTGTGTTCCACTAATCTTGTAAATGCGTGCAGAAGTTACAAATGCAATTATAGAAAGACTGGCTGATTCTGGCTTAGGCCACAAGGTTATCATTGTCTTTGTTTAGTGCAGACATTCTCCCAGCTCCATTTGAGCGGCTGGTTGCCGGGTGAATTTACTTTTATTCCCATAGTTATTATTATTATTCCCATAGTTATTATTATTATTCCCATAGTTATTATTATTATTCCCATAGTTATTATTATTATTACCATAGTTATTATTATTATTATTATTGCCATAGTTATTATTATTATTATTATTCCCATAGTTATTATTATTATTCCCATAGTTATTATTATTATTCCCATAGTCATTATTATTATTCCCATAGTTATTATTATTATTCCCATAGTTATTATTATTATTCCCATAGTTATTATTATTATTATTCCCATAGTTATTATTATTATTCCCATAGTTATTATTATTATTCCCATAGTCATTATTATTATTCCCATAGTTATTATTATTATTATTATTCCCATAGTTATTATTATTATTCCCATAGTTATTATTATTATTCCCATAGTTATTATTATTATTCCCATAGTTATTATTATTATTATTATTCCCATAGTTATTATTATTATTCCCATAGTTATTATTATTATTATTATTCCCATAGTTATTATTATTATTCCCATAGTTATTATTATTATTCCCATAGTCATTATTATTATTATTCCCATAGTTATTATTATTATTCCCATAGTTATTATTATTATTCCCATAGTTATTATTATTATTATTCCCATAGTTATTATTATTATTCCCATAGTTGTTATTATTCTTCCCATAGTCATTATTATTATTCCCATAGTCATTATTATTATTCCCATAGTTATTATTATTATTATTATTCCCATAGTTATTATTATTATTCCCATAGTTATTATTATTATTTTTCCCATAGTCATTATTATTATTCCCATAGTTATTATTATTATTCCCATAGTTATTATTATTATTCCCATAGTTATTATTATTATTCCCATAGTTATTATTATTATTATTCCCATAGTTATTATTATTATTCCCATAGTTATTATTATTATCATAGTTATTATTATTATTATTATTCCCATAGTTATTATTATTATTCCCATAGTTATTATTATTATTATTATTCCCATAGTTATTATTATTATTCCCATAGTTATTATTATTATTCCCATAGTTATTATTATTATTCCCATAGTTATTATTATTATTCCCATAGTTATTATTATTATTCCCATAGTTATTATTATTATTCCCATAGTCATTATTATTATTCCCATAGTTATTATTATTATTACCATAGTTATTATTATTATTATTATTGCCATAGTTATTATTATTATTATTATTCCCATAGTTATTATTATTATTCCCATAGTTATTATTATTATTCCCATAGTCATTATTATTATTCCCATAGTTATTATTATTATTCCCATAGTTATTATTATTATTCCCATAGTTATTATTATTATTCCCATAGTTATTATTATTATTACCATAGTTATTATTATTATTATTATTGCCATAGTTATTATTATTATTATTATTCCCATAGTTATTATTATTATTCCCATAGTTATTATTATTATTCCCATAGTCATTATTATTATTCCCATAGTTATTATTATTATTCCCATAGTTATTATTATTATTACCATAGTTATTATTATTATTATTATTGCCATAGTTATTATTATTATTATTATTCCCATAGTTATTATTATTATTCCCATAGTTATTATTATTATTCCCATAGTTATTATTATTATTCCCATAGTTATTATTATTATTCCCATAGTTATTATTATTATTATTATTCCCATAGTTATTATTATTATTATTCCCATAGTTATTATTATTATTACCATAGTTATTATTATTATTATTATTCCCATAGTTATTATTATTATTATTATTCCCATAGTTATTATTATTATTCCCATAGTTATTATTATTATTATTATTCCCATAGTTATTATTATTATTCCCATAGTTATTATTATTATTCCCATAGTCATTATTATTATTCCCATAGTTATTATTATTATTCCCATAGTTATTATTATTATTCCCATAGTTGTTATTATTATTATTATTCCCATAGTTATTATTATTATTCCCATAGTTATTATTATTATTCCCATAGTTATTATTATTATTCCCATAGTTATTATTATTATTCCCATAGTTATTATTATTATTCCCATAGTTATTATTATTATTCCCATAGTTATTATTATTATACCCATAGTTATTATTATTATTCCCATAGTTATTATTATTATTCCCATAGTCATTATTATTATTCCCATAGTTATTATTATTATTCCCATAGTTATTATTATTATTCCCATAGTTATTATTATTATTATTCCCATAGTTATTATTATTATTATTATTCCCATAGTTATTATTATTATTATTATTCCCATAGTTATTATTATTATTATTCCCATAGTTATTATTATTATTATTCCCATAGTCATTATTATTATTCCCATAGTTATTATTATTATTCCCATAGTTATTATTATTATTCCCATAGTTATTATTATTATTCCCATAGTTATTATTATTATTATTCCCATAGTTATTATTATTATTATTCCCATAGTTATTATTATTATTATTATTCCCATAGTTATTATTATTATTATTCCCATAGTTATTATTATTATTCCCATAGTTATTATTATTTTTTCCCATAGTTATTGTTATTTATCCCATAGTTATTATTAATATTCCCATAGTTATTATTATTCCCGTAGTTATTATTATTATTCCCATAGTTATTATTATTATTATTCCCATAGTTATTATTATTATTATTCCCATAGTTATTATTATTATTATTATTCCCATAGTTATTATTATTATTCCCATAGTTATTATTATTATTCCCATAGTTGTTATTATTATTATTCCCATAGTTATTATTATTATTCCCATAGTTATTATTATTATTCCCATAGTCATTATTATTTTTCCCATAGTCATTATTATTATTCCCATAGTTATTATTATTATTCCCATAGTCATTATTATTTTTCCCATAGTCATTATTATTATTCCCATAGTTATTATTATTATTCCCATAGTTATTATTATTATTCCCATAGTTATTATTATTATTCCCATAGTTATTATTATTATTATTCCCATAGTTATTATTATTATTCCCATAGTTATTATTATTATTCCCATAGTTATTATTATTATTCCCATAGTTATTATTATTATTATTCCCATAGTTATTATTATTATTCCCATAGTTATTATTATTATTATTCCCATAGTTATTATTATTATTATTATTCCCATAGTTATTATTATTATTCCCATAGTTATTATTATTATTCCCATAGTTATTATTATTATTCCCATAGTTATTATTATTATTATTCCCATAGTTATTATTATTATTCCCATAGTTATTATTATTATTCCCATAGTTATTATTATTATTCCCATAGTTATTATTATTATACCCATAGTTATTATTATTATTCCCATAGTTATTATTATTATTCCCATAGTCATTATTATTATTCCCATAGTTATTATTATTATTCCCATAGTTATTATTATTATTCCCATAGTTATTATTATTATTCCCATAGTTATTATTATTATTATTCCCATAGTTATTATTATTATTATTCCCATAGTTATTATTATTATTCCCATAGTTATTATTATTATTCCCATAGTTATTATTATTATTCCCATAGTTATTATTATTATTCCCATAGTTATTATTATTATTCCCATAGTTATTATTATTATTCCCATAGTTATTATTATTATTATTCCCATAGTTATTATTATTATTCCCATAGTTATTATTATTATTATTATTCCCATAGTTATTATTATTATTATTATTCCCATAGTTATTATTATTATTATTCCCATAGTTATTATTATTATTCCCATAGTTATTATTATTATTCCCATAGTTATTATTATTATTCCCATAGTTATTATTATTATTCCCATAGTTATTATTATTATTATTATTCCCATAGTTATTATTATTATTCCCATAGTTATTATTATTATTATTCCCATAGTTATTATTATTATTATTATTCCCATAGTTATTATTATTATTATTCCCATAGTTATTATTATTATTCCCATAGTTATTATTATTATTCCCATAGTTATTATTATTATTCCCATAGTTATTGTTATTTATCCCATAGTTATTATTATTATTATTATTCCCATAGTTATTATTATTATTCCCATAGTTATTATTATTATTATTCCCATAGTTATTATTATTATTCCCATAGTTATTATTATTATTCCCATAGTTATTATTATTATTATTTTTCCCATAGTTATTATTATTATTCCCATAGTTATTATTATTATTCCCATAGTTATTGTTATTTATCCCATAGTTATTATTATTATTATTATTCCCATAGTTATTATTATTATTCCCATAGTTATTATTATTATTATTCCCATAGTTATTATTATTATTCCCATAGTTATTATTATTATTCCCATAGTTATTATTATTATTATTCCCATAGTTATTATTATTATTCCCATAGTTATTATTATTATTGCCATAGTTATTATTATTATTATTATTCCCATAGTTATTATTATTATTCCCATAGTTATTATTATTATTCCCATAGTTATTATTATTATTCCCATAGTTATTATTATTATTATTCCCATAGTTATTATTATTATTATTATTCCCATAGTCATTATTATTATTCCCATAGTTATTATTATTATTCCCATAGTCATTATTATTATTCCCATAGTTATTATTATTATTCCCATAGTCATTATTATTATTCCCATAGTCATTATTATTATTCCCATAGTTATTATTATTATTATTCCCATAGTTATTATTATTATTCCCATAGTTATTATTATTATTCCCATAGTTATTATTATTATTATTCCCATAGTTATTATTATTATTATTCCCATAGTTATTATTATTATTCCCATAGTTATTATTATTATTCCCATAGTTATTATTATTATTCCCATAGTCATTATTATTATTCCCATAGTTATTATTATTAGTCCTGAGTGTGTCCAGAGAGTGATTGCATCAATCCGTGTTTATTTATCATTCTCTTTTTCTCTCTTGCTCTCGATCTGCGTGAAAAGATTTCGATGTCTGCAGAGGCTTTACTACTCTTACTAATCTCATCGTCTCATTTTCTCTCCACGTACCCCATTATTCTATTACCACCTCTCCTCAACACACACACACACACACACACACACACACACACACACACACACACACACACACACACACACACACACACACACACACACACACACACACACACACACACACACACACACACACTTTTTACCCCCTTCTCTTCAACACAAGAATAAACTGATATCAAATGTACGTGAGCGACAAACGATCGCCACAGCTGAAGTTTTTCACCGTCCTTCATTCAGTCACTTTTGTTTGATATTTACCCTCTAATAACCCTATAAAAAAAAAAACACTAAGCCAAACCTCTCGTTGGGATACATAAGAAATAACTCCCCTCAGACACGTTGTTTTCATTTTCTCCGTTCACATCCATTAAGCTGGAGAAAGCTGTTAGTCCACCAGGCTAGCTGCATGGCTGAGTCTCAAATGATACCCTAGTCCCTATATAGTGCACTACTGTTGACGAGGGCCCACCTTTAAGGCTCTGGTCAACAGTATTACACTGTGTAAGGACTAGGGTGTTATTTCGGACACAGCCCCAGGTGATGAACGTTTAGAGAGAGCCTCACAGACACTCTTTAATTTATCCATGATGTTGATGGATGAACTGTAATGTTCTGAATGGGTCTGTTATTGGATGATGGGCGAGTGTGTGTGTGTGTGTGTGTGTGTGTGTGTGTGTGTGTGTGTGTGTGTGTGTGTGTGTGTGTGTGTGTGTGTGTGTGTGTGTGTGTGTGTGTGTGTGTGTGTGTGTGTGTGTGTGTGTTTGTGAGACGCTGAGGTGTTCACCACCATTTTGAAACCTGTTGGTCTGTCTACAGAACAGAGGACTCATCTCCCTTTCTCCCCTCCCCTGTCTCCCCGTCCCTGTCTCCTTAGGTACTGACCAGGGCCTGTATTCTCCATATGAACCTGAAGGTATTGACCAGGGCCTGTATTCCTCATCTGAACCTGTAGATACTGACCAGGGCCTGTATTCTCCATCTGAACCTGTAGGTATTGACCAGGGCCTGTATTCTCCATCTGAACCTGTAGGTATTGACCAGGGCCTGGATTCTCCTTCTGAACCCGTAGGTATTGACCAGGGCCTGTATTCTCCATTGGAACCTGTAGGTACTGACCAGGGCCTGTATTCTCCATCTGAACCTGTAGGTATTGACTTGGCCCTGAATTCTCCATCTGAACCTGTAGGTATTGACCAGGCCTGTATTCTCCATCTGAACCTGTAGGTATTGACCAGGGCCTGGATTCTCCATCTGAACCTGTAGGTACTGACCAGGGCCTGTATTCTCCATTGGAACCTGTAGGTACTGACCAGGGCCTGTATTTTCCATCTGAACCTGTAGGTACTGACCAGGGCATGTATTGTCCATTGGAACCTGTAGGTACTGACCAGGGCCTGTATTTTCCATCTGAACCTGTAGGTACTGACCCGGGCCTGTATTCTCCTTCTGAACCTGTAGGTATTGACCAGGGCCTGTATTCTCCTTCTGAACCTGTAGGTACTAACCAGGGCCTTTATTCTCCATCTGAAACTGTAGGTATTGACTTGGCCCTGAATTCTCCTGCTGAACCTGTAGGTACTGACCAGGCCTGTATTCTCCATCTGAACCTGTAGGTATTGACCAGGGCCTGGATTCTCCTTCTGAACCTGTAGTTACTGACCAGGGCCTGTATTCCTCATCTGAACCTGTAGGTACTGACCAGGGCCTGCATTCTCCATCTGAACCTGTAGGTACTGACCAGGGCCTGTATTCTCCATTGGAACCTGTAGGTACTGACCAGGGCCTGTATTTTCCATCTGAACCTGTAGGTACTGACCAGGGCCTTTATTCTCCTTCTGAACCTGTAGGTACTGACCAGGGCCTGTATTCTCCATCTGAACCTGTAGGTACTGACCAGGGCCTGTATTCTCCATTGGAACCTGTAGGTACTGACCAGGGCCTGTATTTTCCATCTGAACCTGTAGGTACTGACCAGGGCCTGTATTCTCCTTCTGAACCTGTAGGTACTGACCAGGGCCTGTATTCTCCATCTGAACCTGTAGGTACTGACCAGTGCCTGTATTGTCCATTGGAACCTGTAGGTACTGACCAGGGCCTGTATTTTCCATCTGAACCTGTAGGTACTGACCAGGGCCTGTATTCTCCTTCTGAACCTGTAGGTATTGACCAGGGCCTGTATTCTCCTTCTGAACCTGTAGGTACTAACCAGGGCCTTTAATCTCCATCTGAACCCGTAGGTATTGACTTGGCCCTGAATTCTCCAGCTGAACCTGTAGGTACTGACCAGGCCTGTATTCTCCATCTGAACCTGTAGGTATTGACCAGGGCCTGGATTCTCCTTCTGAACCTGTAGGTACTGACCAGGGCCTGTATTCCTCATCTGAACCTGTAGGTACTGACCAGGGCCTGTATTCTCCATCTGAACCTGTAGGTACTGACCAGGGCCTGTATTCTCCATTGGAACCTGTAGGTACTGACCAGGGCCTGTATTTTCCATCTGAACCTGTAGGTACTGACCAGGGCCTGTATTCTCCTTCTGAACCTGTAGGTACTGACCAGGGCCTGTATTCTCCATCTGAACCTGTAGGTACTGACCAGGGCCTGTATTCTCCATTGGAACCTGTAGGTACTGACCAGGGCATGTATTTTCCATCTGAACCTGTAGGTACTGACCAGGGCCTGTATTCTCCTTCTGAACCTGTAGGTATTGACCAGGGCCTGTATTCTCCTTCTGAACCTGTAGGTACTGACCAGGGCCTGTATTCTCCATCTGAACCTGTAGGTATTGACTTGGCCCTGAATTCTCCAGCTGAACCTGTAGGTACTGACCAGGCCTTTTTTCTCCATCTGAACCTGTAGGTATTGACTTGGCCCTGAATTCTCCATCTGAACCTGTAGGTATTGACCAGGCCTGTATTCTCCATCTGAACCTGTAGGTATTGACCAGGGCCTGGATTCTCCATCTGAACCTGTAGGTACTGACCAGGGCCTGTATTCTCCATTGGAACCTGTAGGTACTGACCAGGGCCTGTATTTTCCATCTGAACCTGTAGGTACTGACCAGGGCCTGTATTCTCCTTCTGAACCTGTAGGTACTGACCAGGGCCTGTATTCTCCATCTGAACCTGTAGGTACTGACCAGTGCCTGTTTTGTCCATTGGAACCTGTAGGTACTGACCAGGGCCTGTATTTTCCATCTGAACCTGTAGGTACTGACCAGGGCCTGTATTCTCCTTCTGAACCTGTAGGTATTGACCAGGGCCTGTATTCTCCTTCTGAACCTGTAGGTACTGACCAGGGCCTTTATTCTCCATCTGAACCTGTAGGTATTGACTTGGCC
Source organism: Salmo salar (assembly GCF_965601325.2). Classification (NCBI taxonomy): domain Eukaryota; kingdom Metazoa; phylum Chordata; class Actinopteri; order Salmoniformes; family Salmonidae; genus Salmo; species Salmo salar. The sequence goes on along the minus strand of NC_138291.1, from coordinate 181,045,405 downwards.
CTGTATTCTCCTTCTGAACCTGTAGGTACTGACCAGGGCCTGTATTCTCCATCTGAACCTGTAGGTATTGACCAGGGCCTGTATTCTCGTTCTGAACCTGTAGGTATTGACCATGGCCTGTATTCTCCATCTGAACCTGAAGGTATTGACCAGGGCCTGTTTTCTCCTTCTGAACCTGTAGATATTGACCAAGGCCTGTATTCTCCATCTGAACCTGTAGGTACTGACCAGGGCCTGTATTCTCCATCTGAACCTGTAGATATTGACCAGGGCCTGTATTCTCCATCTAAACCTGTAGGTATTGACCAGGGCCTGTATTCTCAATCTGAACCTGCAGGTATTGACCAGGGCCTGTATTCTCCATCTGAACCTGTAGGTACTGACCAGGGCCTGTATTCTCCATCTGAACCTGTAGGTATTGACCAGGGCCTGTATTCTCCATCTGAACCTGTAGGTACTGACCAGGGCCTGTATTCTCCATCTGAACCTGTAGGTACTGACCAGGGCCTGTATTCTCCATCTGAACCTGTAGTTATTGACCAGGGACTGTATTCTCCATCGGAACATGTAGGTACTGACCAGGGCCTGTATTCTCCATCTGAACCTGTAGGTACTGACCAGGGCCTGTATTCTCCATCTGAACCTGTAGGTACTGACCAGGGCCTGTAGCCATGTACTTAGCTAGCTTACTCACACCCTGTGAGATCTCAGTTGTCACACGTACACACACACACACACACACACACACACACACACACACACACACACACACACACACACACACACACACACACACACACACACACACACACACACACACACACATGAATGCAAACAAACAGAGACAGACAGACAGACAGACAGCTATACAGATAGACAGACAGCTAGGCAGACAGACAGACAGACAAAAATTCAGGCAGACGCATGCATGTAAACACAGACAGACAGACAGACAGACAGACAGACAGACAGACAGACAGACAGACAGACAGACAGACAGACAGACAGACAGACAGACAGACAGACAGACAGACAGACAGACAGACAGACAGACAGACAGACAGACAGACAGAGACAGACGGGGGTCTTTAATTAGATGTCGTGCTCTTGGTTAGTGAATTAATGGGTGAGCGGTGTCTGATAAACAGATATGACTGACAGAGATTATCCTGCAAGTACATCTGCATATCTGGATCCCTATTCAACCACATACAAATATCTGCCATCTAGGCACTGTATACCCTGCTAAACCAGCTGAAATGATGCCTGGATATCGATGTTACAATGACAAATGTGTTCTGAGCACTGGATAATGATACAATCGAACATAAAGCTAAAATATTCCCTGACATACAGGATTATAATATTGCATTATTTTGTATTTGGCATCCAATTATATGATAATTTATTTATATTTTGATAATAGTAACATTTGGAGAAGCAATGCTTCCTGTTACATGCTCTAGAATCTGAATCAGAATGACCTTTATTCATTCAAGACATTTGCATGTAGTACAGGCTTCACTATAAACAGCAAGCAAAGAATACATGCTTCACTATAAACACTAAGCTAAGAACTACATGCTTCACTATAAACAGTAAGCTAAGAACTACATGCTTCACTATAAACAGTAAGCTAAGAACTACATGCTTCACTATAAAAACTAAGCTAAGAACTACATGCTTCACTATAAACACTAAGCTAAGAACTACATGCTTCACTATAAATAGCAAGTTTAGAATACAGGCTTCACTATAAACAGCAAGCTAAGAATACAGGCTTCACTATAAACAGCAAGCTTAGAATACAGGCTTCACTATAAACACTAAGCTAAGAACTACATGCTTCACTATAAACAGTAAGCTAAGAACTACATGCTTCACTATAAACACTAAGCAAAAAATACAGGCTTCACTATAAACACTAAGCAAAGAATACATGCTTCACTATAAACAGCAAGCTAAGAACTACATGCTTCACTATAAACAGCAAGCTAAGAACTACATGCTTCACTATAAACAGCAAGCTTAGAATACAGGCTTCACTATAAACAGTAAGCTAAGAACTACATGCTTCACTATAAACACTAAGCAAAAAATACAGGCTTCACTATATACACTAAGCAAAGAATACATGCTTCACTATAAACACTAAGCAAAGAATACATGCTTCACTATAAACACTAAGCTAAGAACTACATGCTTCACTATAAACACTAAGCAAAAAATACAGGCTTCACTATAAACACTAAGCTAAGAACTACATGCTTCACTATAAACACTAAGCTAAGAACTACATGCTTCACTATAAACAGTAAGCAAAAAATACAGGCTTCACTATAAACACTAAGCTACATTAGAAATGATGTCTGTAGAAATGTAATATAGGTCCTCCTGGGCCTCTGTGAGACTTGCCATTCTAGATGGCGCCACATTACTGAACCCCTAACTTCAGTCAGCCTGCACTGATCAGGGCTTTGACAGGGGATAGATACAGGAATTCAGTCACCCTGCACTGATCTGGGCTTTGACAGGGGATAGATACAGGACTTCAGTCACCCTGCACTGATCTGGGCTTTGACAGGGGATAGATACAGGACTTCAGTCACCCTGCACTGATCTGGGCTTTGACAGGGGATAGATACAGGACTTCAGTCACCCTGCACTGATCTGGGCTTTGACAGGGGATAGACACAGGACTTCAGTCACCCTGCACTGAACTGGGCTTTGACAGGGGATAGACACAGGACTTCAGTCACCCTGCACTGATCTGGGCTTTGACAGGGGATAGATACAGGAATTCAGTCACCCTGCACTGATCTGGGCTTTGACAGGGGATAGATACAGGAATTCAGTCACCCTGCACTGATCTGGGCTTTGACAGGGGATAGATACAGGACTTCAGTCACCCTGCACTGATCTGGGCTTTGACAGGGGATAGACACAGGACTTCAGTCACCCTGCACTGATCTGGGCTTTGACAGGGGATAGACACAGGACTTCAGTCACCCTGCACTGAACTGGGCTTTGACAGGGGATAGATACAGGACTTCAGTCACCCTGCACTGATCTGGGCTTTGACAGGGGATAGACACAGGACTTCAGTCACCCTGCACTGATCTGGGCTTTGACAGGGGATAGACACAGGACTTCAGTCACCCTGCACTGAACTGGGCTTTGACAGGGGATAGATACAGGACTTCAGTCACCCTGCACTGATCTGGGCTTTGACAGGGGATAGATACAGGAATTCAGTCACCCTGCACTGATCTGGGCTTTGACAGGGGATAGATACAGGACTTCAGTCACCCTGCACTGAACTGGGCTTTGACAGGGGATAGATACAGGACTTCAGTCACCCTGCACTGATCTGGGCTTTGACAGGGGATAGATACAGGACTTCATTCACCCTGCACTGATCTGGGCTTTGACAGGGGATAGATACAGGACTTCAGTCACCCTGCACTGAACTGGGCTTTGACAGGGGATAGATACAGGACTTCAGTCACCCTGCACTGATCTGGGCTTTGACAGGGGATAGATACAGGAGGGCTCTAGAGTGGGGTTTACTGCCTTGTTATCCATGCTTGTCTATGTGCTGGGATGTAAGTTATGATAAATGGTCATTACACAGTAACAACCTAAGAATTACTTGTTGTTTGGGGCCTTCAAGCCTCAGGCCCTCAAGGCACCATTTGGTTCCAGCCTGGTAGCTACACTGAACTAATATCAGGTGTAATAACGAGCAGCCATTTTGAAATTTGAAATGCATGGGATATTTCAGGCGTTGTAAGTGTGATTGAAGTAGATGCTGCCAGTGGAGTGAGATATCACCATTAGGATGTATAAGGCTGTGGCATGCATCTCACGGTAGAGTCCAGCTTGCTAAGAATGACACATGAGGACACTGGGAGGTCGTTGCTGAGTTTTAAACCTCCTCACCACACTCATGTGTGACTATACCACCCTTTAGCGATATCTCTCTCTCTCTCTCCCTCTCTCTCTCTCTCTCTCTCCCTCTCTCTCTCCCTCTCTCCTTCTCCCTCTCTCTCCCTCTCTCTCTCTCTCTCTCCCTCTCTCTCCCTCTCTCTCCCTCTCTCTCCTTCTCTCTCTCCTTCCTCTCTCCTTCTCTCTCTCTCTCTCCTCTCTCTCTTTGTGTGTGTGTGACTGTGTCTCTCTCTCTCTCTCCCTCTCTCTCTCTCTCTCTCTCTCTCTCTCTCTTTCTCTCTGTGTGTGTGTGACTGTGTCTCTCTCTCTCTGCCTCCCCTCTGCTGCTGTCCTATCGACCAAAACACATGAAACATTAAAACACCAAACCTGTCATCTGGACAGAAAAACACAAAGAACTATAATACATCATTTATACACATCCATACAGTAATTGTCTTTTCATAAATAGTGCTGCATTTCTGCATGGCTTCCCCTGTCCCCATCCTCGTCTCTCCTTCTGTGTGTGTGTGTGTGTGTGTGTGTGTGTGTGTGTGTGTGTATGTGTGTGTGTGTGTGTGTGTGTGTGTGTGTGTGTGTGTCACTCAATGGCTGGCTGCCCTTGGGAATGAACCAACGTTTTAGATTGTATCCCCAGCTCTCTACGAGTCCCAGGGGAGGAGGAGGAATAAGAGCTGGAAGCGGCCTACCCCCCCCCCCCCCCCTCCCCTTTACACTGCTGTGAGCTTTAAGCCTCGAGCATATCTCTCCCTCACCATTTCATTACACACACACACCTCCTCGGCTGCATCCAAAATGGCACCCTATTCCCTATATAGTGCACATATAGTGAGTACATTACTAACCATAGGGCACTGGTCAAAAGCGGTGCACTATATAGGGATAATGTTGCTATTTGGGATGCTGTCCAACCAGACAATACACAAACTGTCTGGGATGGCATGCACACCTTGCTGCTTTCATCACCTGACCATGTTGTTGGTGACTAGTTAGACAATCACCTGACCATGTTGTTGGTGACTAGCCTGATCCAGGATTCACCAGCGAGGTTTATAGAGAGCTAATCAGATGGTCAGCCAGCCAGTCTGTAGACAGTGGTACAGCTGTATAGTGAGATGGTCAGCCAGCCAGTCTGTAGACAGTGGTACAGCTGTATAGTGAGATGGTCAGCCAGCCAGTCTGTAGACAGTGGTACATCTGTATAGTGAGATGGTCAGCCAGCCAGTCTGTAGACAGCTGCTACTGTATCTGCATGGGCCTTAAATATTTTACTCCACGGTCAGAACTAGAAGCACAAGCATTTCGCTACACTCGCATTTACAGCTGCATATATACGTGACAAATAAATATGTTGATTTGATTTGATTTATAGACACTGCTATCGTTGCTCTGGCATTTTCCCGCTGAGCTCTTAGACTATAGGCAGATGATGTTAATCTGTGTTTTAAATCCTTTAATTTTAGAATTACATGGAAAAAACCTCTTCCCTCTGCTTAATACAGAGCACATAGTAATATTTACCTCTGGATATTGTGTACAGTATAAACACTGATACTGTATAAAGCAGTGCTAAATCAGGTCAGGGTAGATTACGTTAGGACATCAGTGCTATTAATATGTATGTAATATGTAATATTGTATTTTGCCAAATGACTGTTGGTTTCCTCTATGTGTTTCTGTGAGGCTGTTTGGGGAGAGAGGAGAACATAGAGAGGTTTTACTAGAATTAAAAAGAAAACTCTGGCCTCATAACATTTCTATGGGGGAAAGTTGTCAGTGATTTTTGTTGCAGTTATGTTCAGTTTGGTGTGATACAGTGGTGGTATAGTGGTGGTATAGTGGTGGTATAGTGGTGATATAGTGTCTGGTGGTATAGTGGTGGTATAGTGGTGGTATAGTGGTGGTATAGTGTCTGGTGGTATAGTGGTGGTATAGTGGTGGTATAGTGGTGGTATAGTGGTGGTATAGTGGTGGTATATTGTCTGGTGGTATAGTGGTGGTATAGTGGTGGTATAGTGGTGATATAGTGTCTGGTGGTATAGTGGTGGTATAGTGGTGGTATAGTGGTGATATAGTGTCTGGTGGTATAGTGGTGGTATAGTGGTGGTATAGTGGTGGTATAGTGTCTGGTGGTATAGTGGTGGTATAGTGGTGGTATAGTGTCTGGTGGTATAGTGTCTGGTGGTATAGTGGTGGTATAGTGGTGGTATAGTGGTGGTATAGTGGTGGTGGTATAGTGGTGGTATAGTGGTGGTATAGTGGTGGTATAGTGGTGGTATAGTGGTGGTATAGTGTCTGGTGGTATAGTGGTGGTATAGTGGTGGTATAGTGGTGGTATAGTGGTGGTATAGTGGTGGTATAGTGTCTGGTGGTATAGTGGTGGTATAGTGGTGGTATAGTGGTGGTATAGTGGTGGTATAGTGGTGGTATAGTGTCTGGTGGTATAGTGGTGGTATAGTGTCTGGTGGTATAGTGGTGGTATAGTGGTGGTATAGTGGTGGTATAGTGGTGGTATAGTGTCTGGTGGTATAGTGGTGGTATAGTGGTGGTATAGTGGTGGTATAGTGTCTGGTGGTATAGTGGTGGTATAGTGGTGGTATAGTGGTGGTATAGTGTCTGGTGGTATAGTGGTGGTATAGTGGTGGTATAGTGGTGATATAGTGTCTGGTGGTATAGTGGTGGTATAGTGTCTGGTGGTATAGTGGTGGTATAGTGGTGGTATAGTGGTGGTTTAGTGGTGGTATAGTGTCTGGTGGTATAGTGGTGGTATAGTGGTGGTATAGTGGTGGTATAGTGGTGGTATAGTGGTGGTATAGTGGTGGTATAGTGTCTGGTGGTATAGTGGTGGTATAGTGGTGGTATAGTGGTGGTATAGTGGTGGTATAGTGGTGGTATAGTGGTGGTATAGTGTCTGGTGGTATAGTGGTGGTATAGTGGTGGTATAGTGGTGGTATAGTGGTGGTATAGTGGTATAGTGGTGGTATAGTGTCTGGTGGTATAGTGGTGGTATAGTGGTGGTATAGTGGTGGTATAGCGTCTGGTGGTATAGTGGTGGTATAGTGTCTGGTGGTATAGTGGTGGTATAGTGGTGGTATAGTGGTGGTATAGTGGTGGTATAGCGTCTGGTGGTATAGTGGTGGTATAGCGTCTGGTGGTATAGTGGTGGTATAGTGGTGGTATAGTGGTGGTATAGTGGTGGTATAGTGGTGGTATAGTGGTGGTATAGTGTCTGGTGGTATAGTGGTGGTATAGTGGTGGTATAGTGGTGGTATAGTGGTGGTATAGTGGTGGTATAGTGTCTGGTGGTATAGTGGTGGTATAGTGGTGGTATAGTGGTGGTATAGTGTCTGGTGGTATAGTGGTGGTATAGTGGTGGTATAGTGGTGGTATAGTGTCTGGTGGTATAGTGGTGGTATAGTGGTGGTATAGTGGTGGTATAGTGGTGATATAGTGTCTGGTGGTATAGTGGTGGTATAGTGGTGGTATAGTGGTGGTATAGTGTCTGGTGGTATAGTGGTGGTATAGTGGTGGTATAGTGGTGGTATAGTGGTGGTATATTGTCTGGTGGTATAGTGGTGGTATAGTGGTGGTATAGTGGTGATATAGTGTCTGGTGGTATAGTGGTGGTATAGTGGTGGTATAGTGGTGATATAGTGTCTGGTGGTATAGTGGTGGTATAGTGGTGGTATAGTGGTGGTATAGTGTCTGGTGGTATAGTGGTGGTATAGTGGTGGTATAGTGTCTGGTGGTATAGTGTCTGGTGGTATAGTGGTGGTATAGTGGTGGTATAGTGGTGGTATAGTGGTGGTGGTATAGTGGTGGTATAGTGGTGGTATAGTGGTGGTATAGTGGTGGTATAGTGTCTGGTGGTATAGTGGTGGTATAGTGGTGGTATAGTGGTGGTATAGTGGTGGTATAGTGGTGGTATAGTGTCTGGTGGTATAGTGGTGGTATAGTGGTGGTATAGTGGTGGTATAGTGGTGGTATAGTGGTGGTATAGTGTCTGGTGGTATAGTGGTGGTATAGTGTCTGGTGGTATAGTGGTGGTATAGTGGTGGTATAGTGGTGGTATAGTGGTGGTATAGTGTCTGGTGGTATAGTGGTGGTATAGTGGTGGTATAGTGGTGGTATAGTGTCTGGTGGTATAGTGGTGGTATAGTGGTGGTATAGTGGTGGTATAGTGTCTGGTGGTATAGTGGTGGTATAGTGGTGGTATAGTGGTGATATAGTGTCTGGTGGTATAGTGGTGGTATAGTGTCTGGTGGTATAGTGGTGGTATAGTGGTGGTATAGTGGTGGTTTAGTGGTGGTATAGTGTCTGGTGGTATAGTGGTGGTATAGTGGTGGTATAGTGGTGGTATAGTGGTGGTATAGTGGTGGTATAGTGGTGGTATAGTGTCTGGTGGTATAGTGGTGGTATAGTGGTGGTATAGTGGTGGTATAGTGCTGGTATAGTGGTGGTATAGTGGTGGTATAGTGGTGGTATAGTGTCTGGTGGTATAGTGGTGGTATAGTGGTGGTATAGTGGTGGTATAGTGGTGGTATAGTGGTATAGTGGTGGTATAGTGTCTGGTGGTATAGTGGTGGTATAGTGGTGGTATAGTGGTGGTATAGCGTCTGGTGGTATAGTGGTGGTATAGTGTCTGGTGGTATAGTGGTGGTATAGTGGTGGTATAGTGGTGGTATAGTGGTGGTATAGCGTCTGGTGGTATAGTGGTGGTATAGCGTCTGGTGGTATAGTGGTGGTATAGTGGTGGTATAGTGGTGGTATAGTGGTGGTATAGTGGTGGTATAGTGTCTGGTGGTATAGTGGTGGTATAGTGGTGGTATAGTGGTGGTATAGTGGTGGTATAGTGGTGGTATAGTGGTGGTATAGTGTCTGGTGGTATAGTGGTGGTATAGTGGTGGTATAGTGGTGGTATAGTGTCTGGTGGTATAGTGGTGGTATAGTGGTGGTATAGTGGTGGTATAGTGTCTGGTGGTATAGTGGTGGTATAGTGGTGGTATAGTGGTGATATAGTGTCTGGTGGTATAGTGGTGGTATAGTGTCTGGTGGTATAGTGGTGGTATAGTGGTGGTTTAGTGGTGGTATAGTGTCTGGTGGTATAGTGGTGGTATAGTGGTGGTATAGTGGTGGTATAGTGGTGGTATAGTGGTGGTATAGTGGTGGTATAGTGTCTGGTGGTATAGTGGTGGTATAGTGGTGGTATAGTGGTGGTATAGTGGTGGTATAGTGTCTGGTGGTATAGTGGTGGTATAGTGGTGGTATAGTGGTGGTATAGTGGTGGTATAGTGGTGGTATAGTGTCTGGTGGTATAGTGGTGGTATAGTGGTGGTATAGTGGTGGTATAGTGGTGGTATAGTGGTATAGTGGTGGTATAGTGTCTGGTGGTATAGTGGTGGTATAGTGGTGGTATAGTGGTGGTATAGCGTCTGGTGGTATAGTGGTGGTATAGTGTCTGGTGGTATAGTGGTGGTATAGTGGTGGTATAGTGGTGGTATAGTGGTGGTATAGCGTCTGGTGGTATAGTGGTGGTATAGCGTCTGGTGGTATAGTGGTGGTATAGTGGTGGTATAGTGGTGGTATAGTGGTGGTATAGTGGTGGTATAGTGGTGGTATAGTGTCTGGTGGTATAGTGGTGGTATAGTGGTGGTATAGTGGTGGTATAGTGGTGGTATAGCGTCTGGTGGTATAGTGGTGGTATAGTGTCTGGTGGTATAGTGGTGGTATAGTGGTGGTATAGTGGTGGTATAGTGGTGGTATAGATCTGGTGGTATAGTGGTGGTATAGTGGTGGTATAGTGGTGGTATAGCGTCTGGTGGTATAGTGGTGGTATAGTGTCTGGTGGTATAGTGGTGGTATAGTGGTGGTATAGTGGTGGTATAGCGTCTGGTGGTATAGTGGTGGTATAGTGTCTGGTGGTATAGTGGTGGTATAGTGGTGGTATAGTGCTGGTATAGTGGTGGTATAGTGTCTGGTGGTATAGTGGTGGTATAGTGGTGGTATAGTGGTGGTATAGTGGTGGTATAGTGTCTGGTGGTATAGTGGTGGTATAGTGGTGGTATAGTGTCTGGTGGTATAGTGGTGGTATAGTGGTGGTATAGTGTCTGGTGGTATAGTGGTGGTATAGTGGTGGTATAGTGGTGGTATAGTGTCTGGTGGTATAGTGGTGGTATAGTGGTGGTATAGTGGTGGTATAGTGGTGGTATAGTGGTGGTATAGTGTCTGGTGGTAAAGTGTCTGTTGGTATAGTGGTGGTATAGTGGTGGTATAGTGGTGGTATAGTGTCTGGTGGTATAGTGGTGGTATAGTGGTGGTATAGTGTCTGGTGGTATAGTGGTGGTATAGTGGTGGTATAGTGTCTGGTGATATAGTGGTGGTATAGTGGTGGTATAGTGGTGGTATAGTGTCTGGTGGTATAGTGGTGGTATAGTGGTGGTATAGTGATTGTATAGTGGTGGTATAGTGTCTGGTGGTATAGTGGTGGTATAGTGTCTGGTATATAGTGTCTGGTGGTATAGTGGTGGTATAGTGTCTGGTGGTATAGTGGTGGTATAGTGGTGGTATAGTGGTGGTATAGTGGTGGTATAGTGGTGGTATAGTGTCTGGTGGTAGCGTGTCTGGTGGTATAGTGGTGGTATAGTGGTGGTATAGTGTCTGGTGGTATAGTGGTGGTATAGTGGTGGTATAGTGTCTGGTGGTATAGTGGTGGTATAGTGGTGGTATAGTGGTGGTATAGTGGTGGTATAGTGTCTGGTGGTATAGTGTCTGGTGGTATAGTGGTGGTATAGTGTCTGGTGGTATAGTGGTGGTATAGTGGTGGTATAGTGTCTGGTGGTATAGTGGTGGTATAGTGGTGGTATAGTGGTGGTATAGTGTCTGGTGGTATAGTGTCTGGTGGTATAGTGGTGGTATAGTGGTGGTATAGTGTCTGGTGGTATAGTGGTGGTATAGTGGTGGTATAGTGTCTGGTGGTATAATGGTGGTATAGTGGTGGTATAGTGGTGGTATAGTGTCTGGTGGTATAGTGGTGGTATAGTGGTGGTATAGTGGTGGTATAGTGGTGGTATAGTGGTGGTATAGTGTCTGGTGGTATAGTGGTGGTATAGTGTCTGGTATATAGTGTCTGGTGGTATAGTGTCTGGTGGTATAGTAGTGGTATAGTGGTGGTATAGTGGTGGTATAGTGTCTGGTGGTATAGTGGTGGTATAGTGGTGGTATAGTAGTGGTATAGTGGTGGTATAGTGGTGGTATAGTGTCTGGTGGTATAGTGGTGGTATAGTGGTGGTATAGTGTCTGGTGGTATAGTGGTGGTATAGTGGTGGTATAGTGGTGGTATAGTGGTGGTATAGTGTCTGGTGTTATAGTGTCTGGTGGTATAGTGGTGGTATAGTGGTGGTATAGTGTCTGGTGGTATAGTGGTGGTATAGTGGTGGTATAGTGTCTGGTGGTATAGTGGTGGTATAGTGGTGGTATAGTGGTGGTATAGTGGTGGTATAATGGTGATATAGTGTCTGGTGGTATAGTGGTGGTATAGTGGTGGTATAGTGTCTGGTGGTATAGTGGTGGTATAGTGGTGATATAGTGTCTGGTGGTATAGTGGTGGTATAGTGGTGGTATAGTGGTGGTATAGTGGTGGTATAGTGTCTGGTGGTATAGTGGTGGTATAGTGGTGGTATAGTGGTGGTATAGTGTCTGGTGGTATAGTGGTGGTATAGTGTCTGGTGGTATAGTGGTGGTATTGTGGTGGTATAGTGCCTGGTGGTATAGTGGTGGTATAGTGGTGGTATAGTGGTGGTATAGTGTCTGGTGGTATAGTGTCTGGTGGTATAGTGGTGGTATAGTGTCTGGTGGTATAGTGGTGGTATAGTGTCTGGTGGTATAGTGGTGGTATAGTGGTGGTATAGTGGTGGTATAGTGTCTGGTGGTAAAGTGGAGGTATAGTGGTGGTATAGTGGTGGTATAGTGGTGGTATAGTGTCTGGTGGTATTGTGGTGGTATAGTGGTGGTATAGTGGTGGTATAGTGGTGGTATAGTGGTGGTACAGTGTCTGGTGGTATAGTGGTGGTATAGTGGTGGTATAGTGGTGGTATAGTGTCTGGTGGTATAGTGTCTGGTGGTATAGTGGTGGTATAGTTGTGGTATAGTGGTGGTATAGTGTCTGGTGGTATAGTGGTGGTATAGTGGTGGTATAGTGTCTGGTTTAATAGTGGTGGTATAGTGTCTGGTGGTATAGTGGTGGTATAGTGGTGGTATAGTGTCTGGTATAGTGGTGGTATATCGTCTGGTGGTATAGTGGTGGTATAGTGGTGGTATAGTGTCTGGTATAGTGGTGGTATAGCGGTGGTATAGTGTCTGGTGGTATAGTGTCTGGTGGTATAGTGGTGGTATAGTGGTGGTATAGTGGTGGTAGAGTGGAGGTATAGTGTCTGGTGGTATAGTGGTGGTATAGTGTCTGGTGGTATAGTGGTGGTATAGTGGTGGTATAGTGATGGTATAGTGGTGGCATAGTGGTGGTATAGTGGTGGTATAGTGTCTGGTGGTATAGTGGTGGTATAGTGGTGGTATAGTGGTGGTATAGTGGTGGTATAGTGGTGGTATAGTGGTGGTATAGTGTCTGGTGGTATAGTGGTGGTATAGTGGTGGTATAGTGGTGGTATAGTGGTGGTATAGTGTCTGGTGGTATAGTGGTGGTATAGTGGTGGTATAGTGGTGGTATAGTGTCTGGTGGTATAGTGGTGGTATAGTGTCTGGTGGTATAGTGGTGGTATATTGGTGGTATAGTGGTGGTATAGTGTCTGGTGGTATAGTGGTGGTATAGTGGTGGTATAGTGGTGGTATATTGGCTGGTGGTATAGTGGTGTTATAGTGGTGGTATATTGGCTGGTGGTATAGTGGTGGTATAGTGGTGGTATAGTGTCTGGTGGTATAGTGGTGGTATAGTGTCTGGTGGTATAGTGGTGGTATAGTGTCTGGTGGTATAGTGTCTGGTGGTATAGTGGTGGTATAGTGGTGGTATAGTGGTGCTATAGTGTCTGGTGGTATAGTTTCTGGTGGTATAGTGGTGGTATAATGTCTGGTGGTATAGTGGTGGTATAGTGGTGGTATAGTGGTGGTATAGTGGTGGTATAGTGTCTGGTGGTATAGTGGTGGAATAGTGGTGGTATAGTGGTGGTATAGTGGTGGTATAGTGTCTGGTGGTATAGTGGTGGTATAGTGGTGGTATAGTGCCTGGTGGTATAGTGGTGGTATAGTGGTGGTATAGTGGTGGTATAGTGTCTGGTGGTATAGTGTCTGGTGGTATAGTGGTGGTATAGTGGTGGTATAGTGGTGGTATAGTGTCTGGTGGTATAGTGTCTGGTGGTATAGTGGTGGTATAGTGGTGGTATAGTGTCTGGTGGTATAGGGGTGGTATAGTGTCTGGTGGTATAGTGGTGGTATAGTGGTGGTATAGTGGTGGTATAGTGTCTGGTGGTATAGTGGTGGTATAGTGGTGGTATAGTGGTGGTATACTGGCTTGTGGTATAGTGGTGGTATAGTGGTGGTATATTGGCTGGTGGTATAGTGGTGGTATAGTGGTTGTATAGGGGTGGTATAGTGTCTGGTGGTATAGTGTCTGGTGGTATAGTGGTGGTATAGTGGTGGTATAGTGTCTGGTGGTATAGTGGTGGTATAGTGGTGGTATAGTGTCTGGTGGTATAGTGTCTGGTGGTATAGTGGTTGTATAGTGGTGCTATAGTGGTGCTATAGTGTCTGGTGGTATAGTTTCTGGTGGTATAGTGGTGGTATAGTGTATGGTGGTATAGTGGTGGTATAGTGGTGGTATAGTGGTGGTATAGTGGATGTATAGTGGTGGTATAGTGTCTGGTGGTATAGTGGTGGTATAGTGGTGGTATAGTGGTGGTATAGTGTCTGGTGTTATAGTGTTGGTATAGTGTCTGGTGGTATAGTGGTGGTATAGTGCCTGGTGGTATAGTGGTGGTATTTTGGTGGTATAGTGGTGGTATAGTGGTGGTATAGTGTCTGGTGGTATAGTGTCTGGTGGTATAGTGGTGGTATAGTGCCTGGTGGTATAGTGGTGGTATAGTGGTGGTATAGTGGTGGTATAGTGGTGGTATAGAGTCTGGTGGTATAGTGGTGGTATAGTGGCGGTATAGTGGTGGTATAGTGGTGGTATAGTGGTGGTATAGTGGTGGTATAGTGGTGGTATAGTGTCTGGTGGTATAGTGGTGGTATAGTGGTGGTATAGTGGTGGTATAGTGTCTGGTGGTATAGTGTCTGGTGGTATAGTGGTGGTATAGTGTCTGGTGGTATAGTGTCTGGTGGTATAGTGTCTGGTGGTATAGTGGTGGTATAGTGGTGGTATAGTGGTGGTATAGTGTCTGGTGGTATAGTCTCTGGTGGTATAGTGGTGGTATAGTGGTGGTATATTGGTGGTATAGTGGTGGTAGAGTGGTGGTATAGTGTCTGGTGGTATAGTGGTGGTATAGTGTCTGGTGGTTTAGTGGTGGTATAGTGGTGGTATAGTGATGGTATAGTGGTGGTATAGTGGTGGTATAGTGTCTGGTGGTATAGTGGTGGTATAGTGGTGGTATAGTGGTGGTATAGTGTCTGGTGGTATAGTGGTGGTATAGTGGTGGTATAGTGGTGGTATAGTGTCTGGTGGTATAGTGTCTGGTGGTATAGTGTCTGGTGGTATAGTGTCTGGTGGTATAGTGTCTGGTGGTATAGTGGTGGTATAGTGGTGGTATAGTGGTGGTATAGTGTCTGGTGGTATAGTGTCTGGTGGTATAGTGGTGGTATAGTGGTGGTATAGTGTCTGCTGGTATAGTGGTGGTATAGTGGTGGTATAGTGGTGGTATAGTGTCTGCTGGTATAGGGGTGGTATAGTGGTGGTATAGTGGTGGTATAGTGGTGGTATATTATCTGGTGGTATACTGGTGGTATAGTGGTGGTATAGTGGTTGTATAGTGGTGGTATAGTGTCTGGTGGTATAGTGGTGGTAGAGTGTCTGTTGGTATAGTGGTGGTATAGTGGTGGTATAGTGTCTGGTGGTATAGTGGTGGTATAGTGGTGGTATAGTGGTGGTATACTGTCTGGTGGTATAGTGTATGGTGGTATAGTGGTGGTATAGTGGTGGTATAGTGGTGGTATAGTGGTGGTATAGTGGTGGTATAGTGTCTGGTGGTATAGTGGTGGTATAGTGGTGGTATAGTGGTGGTATAGTGTCTGGTGTTATAGTGTTGGTATAGTGTCTGGTGGTATAGTGGTGGTATAGTGCCTGGTGGTATAGTGGTGGTATTTTGGTGGTATAGTGGTGGTATAGTGGTGGTATAGTGTCTGGTGGTATAGTGTCTGGTGGTATAGTGGTGGTATAGTGCCTGGTGGTATAGTGGTGGTATAGTGGTGGTATAGTGGTGGTATAGTGGTGGTATAGAGTCTGGTGGTATAGTGGTGGTATAGTGGCGGTGTAGTGGTGGTATAGTGGTGGTATAGTGGTGGTATAGTGGTGGTATAGTGGTGGTATAGTGTCTGGTGGTATAGTGGTGGTATAGTGGTGGTATAGTGGTGGTATAGTGTCTGGTGGTATAGTGTCTGGTGGTATAGTGGTGGTATAGTGTCTGGTGGTATAGTGTCTGGTGGTATAGTGTCTGGTGGTATAGTGGTGGTATAGTGGTGGTATAGTGGTGGTATAGTGTCTGGTGGTATAGTCTCTGGTGGTATAGTGGTGGTATAGTGGTGGTATATTGGTGGTATAGTGGTGGTAGAGTGGTGGTATAGTGTCTGGTGGTATAGTGGTGGTATAGTGTCTGGTGGTTTAGTGGTGGTATAGTGGTGG
Source organism: Salmo salar (assembly GCF_965601325.2). Lineage (NCBI taxonomy): Eukaryota > Metazoa > Chordata > Actinopteri > Salmoniformes > Salmonidae > Salmo > Salmo salar. The sequence goes on along the minus strand of NC_138291.1, from coordinate 181,029,618 downwards.
TATAGTGGTGGTATAGTGGTGGTATAGTGGTGGTATAGTGTCTGGTGGTATAGTGGTGGTATAGTGGTGGTATAGTGGTGGTATAGTGTCTGGTGGTATAGTGTCTGGTGGTATAGTGTCTGGTGGTATAGTGTCTGGTGGTATAGTGTCTGGTGGTATAGTGGTGGTATAGTGGTGGTATAGTGGTGGTATAGTGTCTGGTGGTATAGTGTCTGGTGGTATAGTGGTGGTATAGTGGTGGTATAGTGTCTGCTGGTATAGTGGTGGTATAGTGGTGGTATAGTGGTGGTATAGTGTCTGCTGGTATAGGGGTGGTATAGTGGTGGTATAGTGGTGGTATAGTTGTGGTATATTATCTGGTGGTATACTGGTGGTATAGTGGTGGTATAGTGGTTGTATAGTGGTGGTATAGTGTCTGGTGGTATAGTGGTGGTAGAGTGTCTGTTGGTATAGTGGTGGTATAGTGGTGGTATAGTGTCTGGTGGTATAGTGGTGGTATAGTGGTGGTATAGTGGTGGTATACTGTCTGGTGGTATAGTGTCTGGTGGTATAGTGGTGGTATAGTGGTGATATACTGGTGCTATAGTGTCTGGTGGTATAGTTTCTGGTGGTATAGTGGTGGTATAGTGTCTGGTGGTATAGTGGTGGTATAGTGGTGGTATAGCGGTGGTATAGTGGTGGTATAGTGTCTGGTGGTATAGTGGTGATATAGTGGTGGTATAGTGGTGGTATAGTGGTGGTATAGTAGTGGTATAGTGGTGGTATAGTGTCTGGTGGTATAGTGTCTGGTGGTATAGTGTCTGGTGGTATAGTGGTGGTATAGTGGTGGCATAGTGGTGGTATAGTGGTGGTATAGTGTCTGGTGGTATAGTGGTGGTATAGTGGCGGTATAGTGGTGGTATAGTGGTGGTATAGTGGTGGTATAGTGGTGGTATAGTGGTGGTACAGTGTCTGGTGGTATAGTGGTGGTATAGTGGTGGTATAGTGGTGGTATAGTGTCTGGTGGTATAGTGGTGGTATAGTGGTGGTATAGTGGTGGTATAGTGTCTGGTGGTATAGTGTCTGGTGGTATAGTGTCTGGTGGTATAGTGGTGGTATAGTGGTGGTATAGTGTCTGGTTGTATAGTGTCTGGTGGTATAGTGGTGGTATATTGTCTGGTATAGTGGTGGTATAGTGGTGGTATAGTGGTTGTATAATGTCTGGTGGTATAGTGTCTGGTGGTATAGTGTCTGGTGGTATAGTGGTGGTATAGTGGTGGTATAGTGTCTGGTGGTATAGTGTCTGGTGGTATAGTGGTGGTATAGTGTCTGGTGGTATAGTGGTGGTATAGTGGTGGTATAGTGTCTGGTGGTATAGTGGTGGTATAGTGGTGGTATAGTGTCTGGTGGTATAGTGGTGGTATAGTAGTGGTATAGTGGTGGTATAGTGGTGGTATAGTGTCTGGTGGTATAGTAGTGGTATAGTGGTGGTATAGTGTCTGGTGGTATAGTGGTTGTATAGTGGTGGTATAGTGTCTGGTGGTATAGTGTCTGGTGGTATAGTGGTGGTATAGTGGTGGTATAGTGTCTGGTGGTATAGTGGTGGTATAGTGGTGGTATAGTGGTGGTATAGTGTCTGGTGGTATAGTGTCTGGTGGTATAGTGTTGGTATAGTGGTGGTATAGTGGTGCTATAGTGTCTGGTGGTATAGTTTCTGGTGGTATAGTGGTGGTATAGTGTCTGGTGGTATAGTGGTGGTATAGTGGTGGTATAGTGGTGGTATAGTGGTGGTATAGTGGTGGTATAGTGTCTGGTGGTATAGTGGTGGTATAGTGGTGGTATAGTGGTGGTATAGTGTCTGGTGGTATAGTGGTGGTATAGTGTCTGGTGGTATAGTGTCTGGTGGTATAGTGGTGGTATAGTGGTGGTATAGTGGTGGTATAGTGTCTGGTGGTATAGTGTCTGGTGGTATAGTGGTGGTATAGTGTCTGGTATAGTGGTGGTATAGTGGTGGTATAGTGTCTGGTGGTATAGTGTCTGGTGGTATAGTGTCTGGTGGTATAGTGGTGGTATAGTGTCTGGTGGTATAGTGTCTGGTGGTATAGTGGTGGTATAGTGGTGGTATAGTTGTGGTAGAGTGGAGGTATAGTGTCTGGGTGTATAGTGGTGGTATAGTGTCTGGTGGTATAGTGGTGGTATAGTGGTGGTATAGTGATGGTATAGTGGTGGTATAGTGTCTGGTGGTATAGTGGTGGTATAGTGGTGGTATAGTGGTGGTACAGTGTCTGGTGGTATAGTGGTGGTATAGTGGTGGTATAGTGGTGGTATAGTGTCTGGTGGTTAAGTGGTGGTATAGTGGTGGTATAGTGGTGGTATAGTGTCTGGTGGTATAGTGTCTGGTGGTATAGTGTCTGGTGGTATAGTGGTGGTATAGTGGTGGTATAGTGGTGGTATAGTGTCTGGTGGTATAGTGGTGGTATAGTGTCTGGTATAGTGGTGGTATAGTGTTGGTATAGTGGTGGTATAGTGTCTGGTGGTATAGTGTCTGGTGGTATAGTGTCTGGTGGTATAGTGGTGGTATAGTGGTGGTATAGTGTCTGGTGGTATAGTGTCTGGTGGTATAGTGGTGGTATAGTGTCTGGTGGTATAGTGGTGGTATAGTGGTGGTATAGTGGTGGTATAGTGTCTGGTGGTATAGTGGTGGTATAGTGGTGGTATAGTGTCTGGTGGTATAGTGGTGGTATAGTGGTGGTATAGTGTCTGGTGGTATAGTGGTGGTATAGTAGTGGTATAGTGGTGGTATAGTGGTGGTATAGTGTCTGGTGGTATAGTAGTGGTATAGTGGTGGTATAGTGTCTGGTGGTATAGTGGTTGTATAGTGGTGGTATAGTGTCTGGTGGTATAGTGGTGGTATAGTGGTGGTATAGTGTCTGGTGGTATAGTGGTGGTATAGTGGTGGTATAGTGGTGGTATAGTGTCTGGTGGTAGAGTGTCTGGTGGTATAGTGGTGGTATAGTGGTGGTATAGTGGTGCTATAGTGTCTGGTGGTATAGTTTCTGGTGGTATAGTGGTGGTATAGTGTCTGGTGGTATAGTGGTGGTATAGTGGTGGTATAGTGGTGGTATAGTGGTGGTATAGTGGTGGTATAGTGTCTGGTGGTATAGTGTCTGGTGGTATAGTGGTGGTATAGTGGTGGTATAGTGTCTGGTGGTATAGTGTCTGGTGGTATAGTGGTGGTATAGTGTCTGGTATAGTGGTGGTATAGTGGTGGTATAGTGTCTGGTGGTATAGTGTCTGGTGGTATAGTGTCTGGTGGTATAGTGGTGGTATAGTGGTGGTATAGTGGTGGTATAGTGTCTGGTGGTATAGTGTCTGGTGGTATAGTGGTGGTATAGTGGTGGTATAGTTGTGGTAGAGTGGAGGTATAGTGTCTGGTGGTATAGTGGTGGTATAGTGTCTGGTGGTATAGTGGTGGTATAGTGGTGGTATAGTGATGGTATAGTGGTGGTATAGTGTCTGGTGGTATAGTGTCTGGTGGTATAGTGTCTGGTGGTACAGTGGTGGTATAGTGGTGGTATAGTGGTGGTATAGTGGTGGTATAGTGTCTGGTGGTATAGTGGTGGTATAGTGGTGGTATAGTGTCTGGTGGTATATTGTCTGGTGGTATAGTGTCTGGTGGTATAGTGTCTGGTGGTATAGTGGTGGTATAGTGGTGGTATAGTGGTGGTATAGTGGTGGTATAGTGTCTGGTGGTATAGTGGTGGTATAGTGTCTGGTGGTATAGTGTTGGTATAGTGGTGGTATAGTGGTGGTATAGTGGTGGTATAGTGTCTGCTGGTATAGTGGTGGTATAGTGGTGGTATATTGGCTGGTGGTATAGTGGTGGTATAGTGGTGGTATAGTGGTTGTATAGTGGTGGTATAGTGTCTGGTGGTATAGTGGTGGTATAGTGGTGGTATAGTGTCTGGTGGTATAGTGGTTGTATGGTGGTGGTATAGTGTCTGGTGGTATAGTGGTGGTATAGTGGTGGTATAGTGGTGGTATAGTGTCTGGTGGTATTGTGTCTGGTGGTATAGTGTCTGGTGGTATAGTGGTGGTATAGTGGTGGTATAGTGTCTGGTGGTATAGTGGTGGTATAGTGGTGGTATAGTGTCTGGTGGTATAGTGTCTGGTGGTATAGTGGTGGTATAGTGGTGGTATAGTGGTGGTATAGTGGTGGTATAGTGGTGGTATAGTGTCTGGTGGTATAGTGGTGGTATAGTGGTGGTATAGTGGTGGTATAGTGGTGGTATAGTGTCTGGTGGTATAGTGGTGGTATAGTGGTGGTATAGTGGTGGTATAGTGGTGGTATAGTGGTGGTATAGTGGTGGTATAGTGTCTGGTGGTATAGTGGTGGTATAGTGGTGGTATAGTGGTGGTATAGTGTCTGGTGGTATAGTGGTGGTATAGTGGTGGTATAGTGGTGGTATAGTGTCTGGTGGTATAGTGGTGGTATAGTGGTGGTATAGTGGTGATATAGTGTCTGGTGGTATAGTGGTGGTATAGTGTCTGGTGGTATAGTGGTGGTATAGTGGTGGTATAGTGGTGGTTTAGTGGTGGTATAGTGTCTGGTGGTATAGTGGTGGTATAGTGGTGGTATAGTGGTGGTATAGCGTCTGGTGGTATAGTGGTGGTATAGTGTCTGGTGGTATAGTGGTGGTATAGTGGTGCTATAGTGTTGGTATAGTGGTGGTATAGCGTCTGGTGGTATAGTGGTGGTATAGCGTCTGGTGGTATAGTGGTGGTATAGTGGTGGTATAGTGGTGGTATAGTGGTGGTATAGTGGTGGTATAGCGTCTGGTGGTATAGTGGTGGTATAGTGTCTGGTGGTATAGTGGTGGTATAGTGGTGGTATAGTGGTGGTATAGTGGTGGTATAGTGTCTGGTGGTATAGTGGTGGTATAGTGGTGGTATAGTGGTGGTATAGTGGTGGTATAGTGGTGGTATAGCGTCTGGTGGTATAGTGGTGGTATAGTGTCTGGTGGTATAGTGGTGGTATAGTGGTGGTATAGTGGTGGTATAGTGGTGGTATAGCGTCTGGTGGTATAGTGGTGGTATAGTGTCTTGTGGTATAGTGGTGGTATAGTGGTGGTATAGTGGTTGTATAGTGGTGGTATAGTGTCTGGTGGTATAGTGGTGGTATAGTGGTGGTATAGTGGTGGTATAGTGGTGGTATAGTGGTGGTATAGTGGTGGTATAGTGTCTGGTGGTATAGTGGTGGTATAGTGGTGGTATAGTGTCTGGTGGTATAGTGGTGGTATAGTGGTGGTATAGTGTCTGGTGGTATAGTGGTGGTATAGTGGTGGTATAGTGGTGGTATAGTGGTGGTATAGTGTCTGGTGGTATAGTGGTGGTATAGTGGTGGTATAGTGGTGGTATAGTGTCTGGTGGTATAGTGGTGGTATAGTGTCTGGTATATAGTGTCTGGTGGTATAGTGGTGGTATAGTGGTGGTATAGTGGTGGTATAGTGGTGGTATAGTGTCTGGTGGTATAGTGGTGGTATAGTGGTGGTATAGTGGTGGTATAGTGTCTGGTGGTAAAGTGTCTGGTGGTATAGTGGTGGTATAGTGTTGGTATAGTGGTGGTATAGTGTCTGGTGGTATAGTGGTGGTATAGTGGTGGTATAGTGTCTGGTGGTATAGTGGTGGTATAGTGGTGGTATAGTGTCTGGTGATATAGTGGTGGTATAGTGGTGGAATAGTGTCTGGTGGTATAGTGGTGGTATAGTGGTGGTATAGTGGTGGTATAGTGGTGGTATAGTGTCTGGTGGTATAGTGGTGGTATAGTGTCTGGTATATAGTGTCTGGTGGTATAGTGGTGGTATAGTGGTGGTATAGTGGTGGTATAGTGTCTGGTGGTATAGTGGTGGTATAGTGGTGGTATAGTGGTGGTATAGTGGTGGTATAGTGGTGGTATAGTGTCTGGTGGTATAGTGGTGGTATAGTGGTGGTATAGTGGTGGTATAGTGGTGGTATAGTGTCTGGTGGTATAGTGTCTGGTGGTATAGTGGTGGTATAGTGGTGGTATAGTGTCTGGTGGTATAGTGGTGGTATAGTGGTGGTATAGTGTCTGGTGGTATAGTGGTGGTATAGTGGTGGTATAGTGGTGGTATAGTGTCTGGTGGTATAGTGTCTGGTGGTATAGTGGTGGTATAGTGGTGGTATAGTGTCTGGTGGTATATTGTCTGGTGGTATAGTGTCTGGTGGTATAGTGTCTGGTGGTATAGTGGTGGTATAGTGGTGGTATAGTGGTGGTATAGTGGTGGTATAGTGTCTGGTGGTATAGTGGTGGTATAGTGTCTGGTGGTATAGTGTTGGTATGGTGGTGGTATAGTGGTGGTATAGTGGTGGTATAGTGTCTGCTGGTATAGTGGTGGTATAGTGGTGGTATATTGGCTGGTGGTATAGTGGTGGTATAGTGGTGGTATAGTGGTTGTATAGTGGTGGTATAGTGTCTGGTGGTATAGTGGTGGTATAGTGGTGGTATAGTGTCTGGTGGTATAGTGGTTGTATGGTGGTGGTATAGTGTCTGGTGGTATAGTGGTGGTATAGTGGTGGTATAGTGGTGGTATAGTGTCTGGTGGTATTGTGTCTGGTGGTATAGTGTCTGGTGGTATAGTGGTGGTATAGTGGTGGTATAGTGTCTGGTGGTATAGTGGTGGTATAGTGGTGGTATAGTGTCTGGTGGTATAGTGTCTGGTGGTATAGTGGTGGTATAGTGGTGGTATAGTGGTGGTATAGTGGTGGTATAGTGGTGGTATAGTGTCTGGTGGTATAGTGGTGGTATAGTGGTGGTATAGTGGTGGTATAGTGGTGGTATAGTGTCTGGTGGTATAGTGGTGGTATAGTGGTGGTATAGTGGTGGTATAGTGGTGGTATAGTGGTGGTATAGTGGTGGTATAGTGTCTGGTGGTATAGTGGTGGTATAGTGGTGGTATAGTGGTGGTATAGTGTCTGGTGGTATAGTGGTGGTATAGTGGTGGTATAGTGGTGGTATAGTGTCTGGTGGTATAGTGGTGGTATAGTGGTGGTATAGTGGTGATATAGTGTCTGGTGGTATAGTGGTGGTATAGTGTCTGGTGGTATAGTGGTGGTATAGTGGTGGTATAGTGGTGGTTTAGTGGTGGTATAGTGTCTGGTGGTATAGTGGTGGTATAGTGGTGGTATAGTGGTGGTATAGCGTCTGGTGGTATAGTGGTGGTATAGTGTCTGGTGGTATAGTGGTGGTATAGTGGTGCTATAGTGGTGGTATAGTGGTGGTATAGCGTCTGGTGGTATAGTGGTGGTATAGCGTCTGGTGGTATAGTGGTGGTATAGTGGTGGTATAGTGGTGGTATAGTGGTGGTATAGTGGTGGTATAGCGTCTGGTGGTATAGTGGTGGTATAGTGTCTGGTGGTATAGTGGTGGTATAGTGGTGGTATAGTGGTGGTATAGTGGTGGTATAGTGTCTGGTGGTATAGTGGTGGTATAGTGGTGGTATAGTGGTGGTATAGTGGTGGTATAGTGGTGGTATAGCGTCTGGTGGTATAGTGGTGGTATAGTGTCTGGTGATATAGTGGTGGTATAGTGGTGGTATAGTGGTGGTATAGTGGTGGTATAGCGTCTGGTGGTATAGTGGTGGTATAGTGTCTTGTGGTATAGTGGTGGTATAGTGGTGGTATAGTGGTTGTATAGTGGTGGTATAGTGTCTGGTGGTATAGTGGTGGTATAGTGGTGGTATAGTGGTGGTATAGTGGTGGTATAGTGGTGGTATAGTGGTGGTATAGTGTCTGGTGGTATAGTGGTGGTATAGTGGTGGTATAGTGGTGGTATAGTGGTGGTATAGTGGTGGTATAGTGTCTGGTGGTATAGTGGTGGTATAGTGGTGGTATAGTGTCTGTTGGTATAGTGGTGGTATAGTGGTGGTATAGTGTCTGGTGGTATAGTGGTGGTATAGTGGTGGTATAGTGGTGGTATAGTGGTGGTATAGTGTCTGGTGGTATAGTGGTGGTATAGTGGTGGTATAGTGGTGGTATAGTGTCTGGTGGTATAGTGGTGGTATAGTGTCTGGTATATAGTGTCTGGTGGTATAGTGGTGGTATAGTGGTGGTATAGTGGTGGTATAGTGGTGGTATAGTGTCTGGTGGTATAGTGGTGGTATAGTGGTGGTATAGTGGTGGTATAGTGTCTGGTGGTAAAGTGTCTGGTGGTATAGTGGTGGTATAGTGTTGGTATAGTGGTGGTATAGTGTCTGGTGGTATAGTGGTGGTATAGTGGTGGTATAGTGTCTGGTGGTATAGTGGTGGTATAGTGGTGGTATAGTGTCTGGTGATATAGTGGTGGTATAGTGGTGGAATAGTGTCTGGTGGTATAGTGGTGGTATAGTGGTGGTATAGTGGTGGTATAGTGGTGGTATAGTGTCTGGTGGTATAGTGGTGGTATAGTGTCTGGTATATAGTGTCTGGTGGTATAGTGGTGGTATAGTGGTGGTATAGTGGTGGTATAGTGTCTGGTGGTATAGTGGTGGTATAGTGGTGGTATAGTGGTGGTATAGTGGTGGTATAGTGGTGGTATAGTGTCTGGTGGTATAGTGGTGGTATAGTGGTGGTATAGTGGTGGTATAGTGGTGGTATAGTGTCTGGTGGTATAGTGTCTGGTGGTATAGTGGTGGTATAGTGGTGGTATAGTGTCTGGTGGTATAGTGGTGGTATAGTGGTGGTATAGTGTCTGGTGGTATAGTGGTGGTATAGTGGTGGTATAGTGGTGGTATAGTGTCTGGTGGTATAGTGTCTGGTGGTATAGTGGTGGTATAGTGGTGGTATAGTGTCTGGTGGTATAGTGGTGGTATAGTGGTGGTATAGTGTCTGGTGGTATAATGGTGGTATAGTGGTGGTATAGTGGTGGTATAGTGTCTGGTGGTATAGTGGTGGTATAGTGGTGGTATAGTGGTGGTATAGTGGTGGTATAGTGTCTGGTGGTATAGTGGTGGTATAGTGTCTGGTATATAGTGTCTGGTGGTATAGTGTCTGGTGGTATAGTAGTGGTATAGTGGTGGTATAGTGGTGGTATAGTGTCTGGTGGTATAGTGGTGGTATAGTGGTGGTATAGTGGTGGTATAGTGGTGGTATAGTGGTGGTATCGTGGTGGTATAGTGTCTGGTGGTATAGTGTCTGGTGGTATAGTGTCTGGTGGTATAGTGGTGGTATAGTGGTGGTATAGTGTCTGGTTGTATAGTGTCTGGTGGTATAGTGGTGGTATAGTGTCTGGTATAGTGGTGGTATAGTGGTGGTATAGTGGTGGTATAGTGTCTGGTGGTATAGTGTCTGGTGGTATAGTGTCTGGTGGTATAGTGGTGGTATAGTGGTGGTATAGTGTCTGGTGGTATAGTGTCTGGTGGTATAGTGGTGGTATAGTGGTGGTATAGTGGTGCTATAGTGTCTGGTGGTATAGTTTCTGGTGGTATAGTGGTGGTATAGTGTCTGGTGGTATAGTGGTGGTATAGTGGTGGTATAGTGGTGGTATAGTGGTGGTATAGTGGTGGTATAGTGTCTGGTGGTATAGTGGTGGTATAGTGGTGGTATAGTGGTGGTATAGCGTCTGGTGGTATAGTGGTGGTATAGTGTCTGGTGGTATAGTGATGGTATAGTGGTGGTATAGTGTCTGGTGGTATAGTGGTGGTATAGTGGTGGTATAGTGGTGGTATAGTGGTGGTATAGCGTCTGGTGGTATAGTGGTGGTATAGCGTCTGGTGGTATAGTGGTGGTATAGTGGTGGTATAGTGGTGGTATAGTGGTGGTATAGTGGTGGTATAGTGTCTGGTGGTATAGTGGTGGTATAGTGGTGGTATAGTGGTGGTATAGTGGTGGTATAGCGTCTGGTGGTATAGTGGTGGTATAGTGTCTGGTGGTACAGTGGTGGTATAGTGGTGGTATAGTGGTGGTATAGATCTGGTGGTATAGTGGTGGTATAGTGGTGGTATAGTGGTGGTATAGTGGTGGTATAGCGTCTGGTGGTATAGTGGTGGTATAGTGTCTGGTGGTATAGTGGTGGTATAGTGGTGGTATAGTGGTGGTATAGTGGTGGTATAGCGTCTGGTGGTATAGTGGTGGTATAGTGTCTGGTGGTATAGTGGTGGTATAGTGGTGGTATAGTGGTGGTATAGTGGTGGTATAGTGTCTGGTGGTATAGTGGTGGTATAGTGGTGGTATAGTGGTGGTATAGTGGTGGTATAGTGTCTGGTGGTATAGTGGTGGTATAGTGGTGGTATAGTGTCTGGTGGTGTAGTGGTGGTATAGTGGTGGTATAGTGTCTGGTGGTATAGTGGTGGTATAGTGGTGGTATAGTGGTGGTATAGTGGTGGTATAGTGTCTGTTGGTATAGTGGTGGTATAGTGGTGGTATAGTGGTGGTATAGTGGTGGTATAGTGGTGGTATAGTGTCTGGTGGTATAGTTGTGGTATAGTGTCTGGTATATAGTGTCTGGTGGTATAGTGGTGGTATAGTGGTGGTATAGTGGTGGTATAGTGTCTGGTGGTATAGTGGTGGTATAGTGGTGGTATAGTGGTGGTATAGTGGTGGTATAGTGGTGGTATAGTGTCTGGTGGTAAAGTGTCTGGTGGTATAGTGGTGGTATAGTGTTGGTATAGTGGTGGTATAGTGGTGGTATAGTGGTGGTATAGTGGTGGTATAGTGGTGGTATAGTGTCTGGTGGTATAGTGGTGGTATAGTGGTGGTATAGTGGTGGTATAGCGTCTGGTGGTATAGTGGTGGTATAGTGTCTGGTGGTATAGTGGTGGTATAGTGGTGGTATAGTGTCTGGTGGTATAGTGGTGGTATAGTGGTGGTATAGTGTCTGGTGGTATAGTGGTGGTATAGTGGTGGTATAGTGGTGGTATAGTGTCTGGTGGTATAGTGTCTGGTGGTATAGTGGTGGTATAGTGGTGGTATAGTGTCTGGTGGTATAGTGGTGGTATAGTGGTGGTATAGTGTCTGGTGGTATAATGGTGGTATAGTGGTGGTATAGTGGTGGTATAGTGTCTGGTGGTATAGTGGTGGTATAGTGGTGGTATAGTGGTGGTATAGTGGTGGTATAGTGTCTGGTGGTATAGTGGTGGTATAGTGTCTGGTATATAGTGTCTGGTGGTATAGTGTCTGGTGGTATAGTAGTGGTATAGTGGTGGTATAGTGGTGGTATAGTGTCTGGTGGTATAGTGGTGGTATAGTGGTGGTATAGTGGTGGTATAGTGGTGGTATAGTGGTGGTATAGTGGTGGTATCGTGGTGGTATAGTGTCTGGTGGTATAGTGTCTGGTGGTATAGTGTCTGGTGGTATAGTGGTGGTATAGTGGTGGTATAGTGTCTGGTTGTATAGTGTCTGGTGGTATAGTGGTGGTATAGTGTCTGGTATAGTGGTGGTATAGTGGTGGTATAGTGGTGGTATAGTGTCTGGTGGTATAGTGTCTGGTGGTATAGTGTCTGGTGGTATAGTGGTGGTATAGTGGTGGTATAGTGTCTGGTGGTATAGTGTCTGGTGGTATAGTGGTGGTATAGTGGTGGTATAGTGGTGCTATAGTGTCTGGTGGTATAGTTTCTGGTGGTATAGTGGTGGTATAGTGTCTGGTGGTATAGTGGTGGTATAGTGGTGGTATAGTGGTGGTATAGTGGTGGTATAGTGGTGGTATAGTGTCTGGTGGTATAGTGGTGGTATAGTGGTGGTATAGTGGTGGTATAGCGTCTGGTGGTATAGTGGTGGTATAGTGTCTGGTGGTATAGTGATGGTATAGTGGTGGTATAGTGTCTGGTGGTATAGTGGTGGTATAGTGGTGGTATAGTGGTGGTATAGTGGTGGTATAGCGTCTGGTGGTATAGTGGTGGTATAGCGTCTGGTGGTATAGTGGTGGTATAGTGGTGGTATAGTGGTGGTATAGTGGTGGTATAGTGGTGGTATAGTGTCTGGTGGTATAGTGGTGGTATAGTGGTGGTATAGTGGTGGTATAGTGGTGGTATAGCGTCTGGTGGTATAGTGGTGGTATAGTGTCTGGTGGTATAGTGGTGGTATAGTGGTGGTATAGTGGTGGTATAGATCTGGTGGTATAGTGGTGGTATAGTGGTGGTATAGTGGTGGTATAGTGGTGGTATAGCGTCTGGTGGTATAGTGGTGGTATAGTGTCTGGTGGTATAGTGGTGGTATAGTGGTGGTATAGTGTCTGGTGGTATAGTGGTGGTATAGTGGTGGTATAGTGGTGGTATAGTGGTGGTATAGTGTCTGGTGGTATAGTGGTGGTATAGTGGTGGTATAGTGTCTGGTGGTATAGTGGTGGTATAGTGGTGGTATAGTGTCTGGTGGTATAGTGGTGGTATAGTGGTGGTATAGTGGTGGTATAGTGGTGGTATAGTGTCTGTTGGTATAGTGGTGGTATAGTGGTGGTATAGTGGTGGTATAGTGGTGGTATAGTGGTGGTATAGTGTCTGGTGGTATAGTTGTGGTATAGTGTCTGGTATATAGTGTCTGGTGGTATAGTGGTGGTATAGTGGTGGTATAGTGGTGGTATAGTGTCTGGTGGTATAGTGGTGGTATAGTGGTGGTATAGTGGTGGTATAGTGGTGGTATAGTGGTGGTATAGTGTCTGGTGGTAAAGTGTCTGGTGGTATAGTGGTGGTATAGTGTTGGTATAGTGGTGGTATAGTGGTGGTATAGTGGTGGTATAGTGGTGGTATAGTGTCTGGTGGTATAGTGGTGGTATAGTGGTGGTATAGTGGTGGTATAGCGTCTGGTGGTATAGTGGTGGTATAGTGTCTGGTGGTATAGTGATGGTATAGTGGTGGTATAGTGGTGGTATAGTGGTGGTATAGCGTCTGGTGGTATAGTGGTGGTATAGCGTCTGGTGGTATAGTGGTGGTATAGTGGTGGTATAGTGGTGGTATAGTGGTGGTATAGTGTCTGGTGGTATAGTGGTGGTATAGTGGTGGTATAGTGGTGGTATAGTGGTGGTATAGCGTCTGGTGGTATAGTGGTGGTATAGTGTCTGGTGGTATAGTGGTGGTATAGTGGTGGTATAGTGTCTGGTTGTATAGTGTCTGGTGGTATAGTGGTGGTATAGTGTCTGGTATAGTGGTGGTATAGTGGTGGTATAGTGGTGGTATAGTGTCTGGTGGTATAGTGTCTGGTGGTATAGTGTCTGGTGGTATAGTGGTGGTATAGTGGTGGTATAGTGTCTGGTGGTATAGTGTCTGGTGGTATAGTGGTGGTATAGTGGTGGTATAGTGGTGCTATAGTGTCTGGTGGTATAGTTTCTGGTGGTATAGTGGTGGTATAGTGTCTGGTGGTATAGTGGTGGTATAGTGGTGGTATAGTGGTGGTATAGTGGTGGTATAGTGGTGGTATAGTGTCTGGTGGTATAGTGGTGGTATAGTGGTGGTATAGTGGTGGTATAGCGTCTGGTGGTATAGTGGTGGTATAGTGTCTGGTGGTATAGTGATGGTATAGTGGTGGTATAGTGTCTGGTGGTATAGTGGTGGTATAGTGGTGGTATAGTGGTGGTATAGTGGTGGTATAGCGTCTGGTGGTATAGTGGTGGTATAGCGTCTGGTGGTATAGTGGTGGTATAGTGGTGGTATAGTGGTGGTATAGTGGTGGTATAGTGGTGGTATAGTGTCTGGTGGTATAGTGGTGGTATAGTGGTGGTATAGTGGTGGTATAGTGGTGGTATAGCGTCTGGTGGTATAGTGGTGGTATAGTGTCTGGTGGTATAGTGGTGGTATAGTGGTGGTATAGTGGTGGTATAGATCTGGTGGTATAGTGGTGGTATAGTGGTGGTATAGTGGTGGTATAGTGGTGGTATAGCGTCTGGTGGTATAGTGGTGGTATAGTGTCTGGTGGTATAGTGGTGGTATAGTGGTGGTATAGTGTCTGGTGGTATAGTGGTGGTATAGTGGTGGTATAGTGGTGGTATAGTGGTGGTATAGTGTCTGGTGGTATAGTGGTGGTATAGTGGTGGTATAGTGTCTGGTGGTATAGTGGTGGTATAGTGGTGGTATAGTGTCTGGTGGTATAGTGGTGGTATAGTGGTGGTATAGTGGTGGTATAGTGGTGGTATAGTGTCTGTTGGTATAGTGGTGGTATAGTGGTGGTATAGTGGTGGTATAGTGGTGGTATAGTGGTGGTATAGTGTCTGGTGGTATAGTTGTGGTATAGTGTCTGGTATATAGTGTCTGGTGGTATAGTGGTGGTATAGTGGTGGTATAGTGGTGGTATAGTGTCTGGTGGTATAGTGGTGGTATAGTGGTGGTATAGTGGTGGTATAGTGGTGGTATAGTGTCTGGTGGTAAAGTGTCTGGTGGTATAGTGGTGGTATAGTGTTGGTATAGTGGTGGTATAGTGGTGGTATAGTGGTGGTATAGTGGTGGTATAGTGGTGGTATAGTGTCTGGTGGTATAGTGGTGGTATAGTGGTGGTATAGTGGTGGTATAGCGTCTGGTGGTATAGTGGTGGTATAGTGTCTGGTGGTATAGTGATGGTATAGTGGTGGTATAGTGGTGGTATAGTGGTGGTATAGCGTCTGGTGGTATAGTGGTGGTATAGCGTCTGGTGGTATAGTGGTGGTATAGTGGTGGTATAGTGGTGGTATAGTGGTGGTATAGTGTCTGGTGGTATAGTGGTGGTATAGTGGTGGTATAGTGGTGGTATAGTGGTGGTATAGCGTCTGGTGGTATAGTGGTGGTATAGTGTGTGGTGGTATAGTGGTGGTATAGTGGTGGTATAGTGGTGGTATAGATCTGGTGGTATAGTGGTGGTATAGTGGTGGTATAGTGGTGGTATAGTGGTGGTATAGCGTCTGGTGGTATAGTGGTGGTATAGTGTCTGGTGGTATAGTGGTGGTATAGTGGTGGTATAGTGGTGGTATAGTGGTGGTATAGTGGTGGTATAGCGTCTGGTGGTATAGTGGTGGTATAGTGTCTGGTGGTATAGTGGTGGTATAGTGGTGGTATAGTGGTGGTATAGTGGTGGTATAGTGTCTGGTGGTATAGTGGTGGTATAGTGGTGGTATAGTGGTGGTATAGTGGTGGTATAGTGTCTGGTGGTATAGTGGTGGTATAGTGGTGGTATAGTGTCTGGTGGTATAGTGGTGGTATAGTGGTGGTATAGTGTCTGGTGGTATAGTGGTGGTATAGTGGTGGTATAGTGGTGGTATAGTGGTGGTATAGTGTCTGGTGGTATAGTGGTGGTATAGTGGTGGTATAGTGGTGGTATAGTGGTGGTATAGTGGTGGTATAGTGTCTGGTGGTATAGTTGTGATATAGTGTCTGGTATATAGTGTCTGGTGGTATAGTGGTGGTATAGTGGTGGTATAGTGGTGGTATAGTGTCTGGTGGTATAGTGGTGGTATAGTGGTGGTATAGTGGTGGTATAGTGGTGGTATAGTGGTGGTATAGTGTCTGGTGGTAAAGTGTCTGGTGGTATAGTGGTGGTATAGTGTTGGTATAGTGGTGGTATAGTGTCTGGTGGTATAGTGGTGGTATAGTGGTGGTATAGTGGTGGTATAGTGGTGGTATAGTGGTGGTATAGTGTCTGGTGGTAAAGTGTCTGGTGGTATAGTGGTGGTATAGTGTTGGTATAGTGGTGGTATAGTGTCTGGTGGTATAGTGGTGGTATAGTGGTGGTATAGTGTCTGGTGGTATAGTGGTGGTATAGTGGTGGTATAGTGTCTGGTGATATAGTGGTGGTATAGTGGTGGTATAGTGGTGGAATAGTGTCTGGTGGTATAGTGGTGGTATAGTGGTGGTATAGTGGTGGTATAGTGGTGGTATAGTGTCTGGTGGTATAGTGGTGGTATAGTGTCTGGTATATAGTGTATGGTGGTATAGTGGTGGTATAGTGGTGGTATAGTGGTGGTATAGTGTCTGGTGGTATAGTGGTGGTATAGTGGTGGTATAGTGGTGGTATAGTGGTGGTATAGTGTCTGGTGGTATAGTGGTGGTATAGTGGTGGTATAGTGGTGGTATAGTGGTGGTATAGTGTCTGGTGGTATAGTGTCTGGTGGTATAGTGGTGGTATAGTGGTGGTATAGTGTCTGGTGGTATAGTGGTGGTATAGTGGTGGTATAGTGTCTGGTGGTATAGTGGTGGTATAGTGGTGGTATAGTGGTGGTATAGTGTCTGGTGGTATAGTGTCTGGTGGTATAGTGGTGGTATAGTGGTGGTATAGTGTCTGGTGGTATAGTGGTGGTATAGTGGTGGTATAGTGTCTGGTGGTATAATGGTGGTATAGTGGTGGTATAGTGGTGGTATAGTGTCTGGTGGTATAGTGGTGGTATAGTGGTGGTATAGTGGTGGTATAGTGGTGGTATAGTGTCTGGTGGTATAGTGGTGGTATAGTGTCTGGTGGTATAGTGTCTGGTGGTATAGTAGTGGTATAGTGGTGGTATAGTGGTGGTATAGTGTCTGGTGATATAGTGGTGGTATAGTGGTGGTATAGTGGTGGTATAGTGGTGGTATAGTGGTGGTATCGTGGTGGTATAGTGTCTGGTGGTATAGTGTCTGGTGGTATAGTGTCTGGTGGTATAGTGCTGGTATAGTGGTGGTATAGTGTCTGGTTGTATAGTGTCTGGTGGTATAGTGGTGGTATAGTGTCTGGTATAGTGGTGGTATAGTGGTGGTATAGTGGTGGTATAGTGTCTGGTGGTATAGTGTCTGGTGGTATAGTGTCTGGTGGTATAGTGGTGGTATAGTGGTGGTATAGTGTCTGGTGGTATAGTGTCTGGTGGTATAGTGTCTGGTGGTATAGTGGTGGTATAGTGGTGGTATAGTGTCTGGTGGTATAGTGTCTGGTGGTATAGTGGTGGTATAGTGTCTGGTGGTATAGTGGTGGTATAGTGGGGGTATAGCGTCTGGTGGTATAGTGGTGGTATAGTGTCTGGTTGTATAGTGGTGGTATAGTGGTGGTATAGTGGTGGTATAGTGTCTGGTGGTATAGTGGTGGTATAGTGGTGGTATAGTGGTGGTATAGTGGTGGTATAGTGGTGGTATAGTGGTGGTATAGTGTCTGGTGGTATAGTGGTGGTATAGTGGTGGTATAGTGGTGGTATAGTGGTGGTATAGTGTCTGGTGGTATAGTGGTGGTATAGTGGTGGTATAGTGGTGGTATAGTGGTGGTATAGTGGTGGTATAGTGTCTGGTGGTATAGTGGTGGTATAGTGGTGGTATAGTGGTGGTATAGTGGTGGTATAGTGGTGGTATAGTGTCTGGTGGTATAGTGGTGGTATAGTGTCTGGTATATAGTGTCTGGTGGTATAGTGGTGGTATAGTGGTGGTATAGTGGTGGTATAGTGTCTGGTGGTATAGTGGTGGTATAGTGGTGGTATAGTGGTGGTATAGTGGTGGTATAGTGTCTGGTGGTAAAGTGTCTGGTGGTATAGTGGTGGTATAGTGTTGGTATAGTGGTGGTATAGTGTCTGGTGGTATAGTGGTGGTATAGTGGTGGTATAGTGTCTGGTGGTATAGTGGTGGTATAGTGGTGGTATAGTGTCTGGTGGTATAGTGGTGGTATAGTGGTGGTATAGTGGTGGTATAGTGTCTGGTGGTATAGTGGTGGTATAGTGTCTGGTATATAGTGTCTGGTGGTATAGTGTCTGGTGGTATAGTAGTGGTATAGTGGTGGTATAGTGGTGGTATAGTGTCTGGTGGTATAGTGGTGGTATAGTGGTGGTATAGTGGTGGTATAGTGGTGGTATAGTGGTGGTATCGTGGTGGTATAGTGTCTGGTGGTAGCGTGTCTGGTGGTATAGTGGTGGTATAGTGGTGGTATAGTGGTGGTATAGTGGTGGTATAGTGTCTGGTGGTATAGTGGTGGTATAGTGGTGGTATAGTGGTGGTATAGTGTCTGGTGGTATAGTGGTGGTATAGTGGTGGTATAGTGGTGGTATAGTGGTGGTATAGTGGTGGTATAGTGGTGGTATAGTGTCTGGTGGTATAGTGGTGGTATAGTGGTGGTATAGTGGTGGTATAGTGGTGGTATAGTGTCTGGTGGTATAGTGGTGGTATAGTGGTGGTATAGTGGTGGTATAGTGGTGGTATAGTGGTGGTATAGTGGTGGTATAGTGGTGGTATAGTGGTGGTATAGTGTCTGGTATATAGTGTCTGGTGGTATAGTGGTGGTATAGTGGTGGTATAGTGGTGGTATAGTGTCTGGTGGTATAGTGGTGGTATAGTGGTGGTATAGTGGTGGTATAGTGTCTGGTGGTAAAGTGTCTGGTGGTATAGTGGTGGTATAGTGTTGGTATAGTGGTGGTATAGTGTCTGGTGGTATAGTGGTGGTATAGTGGTGGTATAGTGTCTGGTGGTATAGTGGTGGTATAGTGGTGGTATAGTGGTGGTATAGTGGTGGTATAGTGGTGGTATAGTGTCTGGTGGTATAGTGTCTGGTTGTATAGTGGTGGTATAGTGGTGGTATAGTGTCTGGTGGTATAGTGGTGGTATAGTGGTGGTATAGTGTCTGGTGGTATAGTGGTGGTATAGTGGTGGTATAGTGGTGGTATAGTGGTGGTATAGTGTCTGGTGGTATAGTGGTGGTATAGTGTCTGGTATATAGTGTCTGGTGGTATAGTGTCTGGTGGTATAGTAGTGGTATAGTGGTGGTATAGTGGTGGTATAGTGTCTGGTGGTATAGTGGTGGTATAGTGGTGGTATCGTGGTGGTATAGTGTCTGGTGGTAGCGTGTCTGGTGGTATAGTGGTGGTATAGTGGTGGTATAGTGGTGGTATAGTGGTGGTATAGTGTCTGGTGGTATAGTGGTGGTATAGTGGTGGTATAGTGTCTGGTGGTATAGTGGTGGTATAGTGGTGGTATAGTGGTGGTATAGTGTCTGGTGTTATAGTGTCTGGTGGTATAGTGGTGGTATAGTGGTGGTATAGTGTCTGGTGGTATAGTGGTGGTATAGTGGTGGTATAGTGTCTGGTGGTATAGTGGTGGTATAGTGGTGGTATAGTGGTGGTATAATGGTGATATAGTGTCTGGTGGTATAGTGGTGGTATAGTGGTGGTATAGTGTCTGGTGGTATAGTGGTGGTATAGTGGTGATATAGTGTCTGGTGGTATAGTGGTGGTATAGTGGTGGTATAGTGGTGGTATAGTGGTGGTATAGTGTCTGGTGGTATAGTGGTGGTATAGTGGTGGTATAGTGGTGGTATAGTGCCTGGTGGTATAGTGGTGGTATAGTGTCTGGTGGTATAGTGGTGGTATAGTGGTGGTATAGTGCCTGGTGGTATAGTGGTGGTATAGTGGTGGTATAGTGGTGGTATAGTGTCTGGTGGTATAGTGTCTGGTGGTATAGTGGTGGTATAGTGTCTGGTGGTATAGTGGTGGTATAGTGTCTGGTGGTATAGTGGTGGTATAGTGGTGGTATAGTGTCTGGTGGTAAAGTGTCTGGTGGTATAGTGGTGGTATAGTGGTGGTATAGTGTCTGGTATAGTGGTGCTATATCGTCTGGTGGTATAGTGGTGGTATAGTGGTGGTATAGTGTCTGGTATAGTGGTGGTATAGCGGTGGTATAGTGTCTGGTTGTATAGTGTCTGGTGGTATAGTGGTGGTATAGTGGTGGTATAGTGGTGGTATAGTGGTGGTAGAGTGGAGGTATAGTGTCTGGTGGTATAGTGGTGGTATAGTGTCTGGTGGTATAGTGGTGTTATAGTGGTGGTATAGTGATGGTATAGTGGTGGAATAGTGGTGGTATAGTGGTGGTATAGTGTCTGGTGGTATAGTGGTGGTATAGTGGTGGTATAGTGGTGGTATAGTGGTGGTATAGTGGTGGTATAGTGTCTGGTGGTATAGTGGTGGTATAGTGGTGGTATAGTGGTGGTATAGTGGTGGTATAGTGTCTGGTGGTATAGTGGTGGTATAGTGGTGGTATAGTGGTGGTATAGTGGTGGTATAGTGTCTGGTGGTATAGTGGTGGTATAGTGTCTGATGGTAAAGTGGTGGTATAGTGGTGGTATAGTGGTGGTATAGTGTCTGGTGGTATAGTGGTGGTATAGTGGTGGTATAGTGGTGGTATATTGGCTGGTGGTATAGTGGTGTTATAGTGGTGGTATATTGGCTGGTGGTATAGTGGTGGTATAGTGGTGGTATAGTGTCTGGTGGTATAGTGGTGGTATAGTGTCTGGTGGTATAGTGGTGGTATAGTGGTGGTATAGTGGTGGTATAGTGGTGCTATAGTGTCTGGTGGTATAGTTTCTGGTGGTATAGTGGTGGTATAATGTCTGGTGGTATAGTGGTGGTATAGTGGTGGTATAGTGGTGGTATAGTGTCTGGTGGTATAGTGGTGGAATAGTGGTGGTATAGTGGTGGTATAGTGGTGGTATAGTGTCTGGTGGTATAGTGGTGGTATAGTGGTGGTATAGTGCCTGGTGGTATAGTGGTGGTATAGTGGTGGTATAGTGGTGGTATAGTGTCTGGTGGTATAGTGTCTGGTGGTATAGTGGTGGTATAGTGGTGGTATAGTGGTGGTATAGTGTCTGGTGGTATAGTGTCTGGTGGTATAGTGTCTGGTGGTATAGTGGTGGTATAGAGGTGGTATAGGGTCTGGTGGTATAGTGGTGGTATAGTGTCTGGTGGTATAGTGGTGGTATAGTGGTGGTATAGTGGTGGTATAGTGTCTGGTGGTATAGTGGTGGTATAGTGGTGGTATAGTGTCTGGTGGTATAGTGGTGGTATAGTGTCTGGTGGTATAGTGGTGGTATAGTGGTGGTATAGTGGTGGTATAGTGTCTGGTGGTATAGTGGTGGTATAGTGGTGGTATAGTGGTGGTATACTGGCTGGTGGTATAGTGGTGGTATAGTGGTGGTATATTGGCTGGTGGTATAGTGGTGGTTTAGTGGTTGTATAGGGGTGGTATAGTGTCTGGTGGTATAGTGTCTGGTGGTATAGTGGTGGTATAGTGGTGGTATAGTGTCTGGTGGTATAGTGGTGGTATAGTGGTGGTATAGTGTCTGGTGGTATAGTGTCTGGTGGTATAGTGGTGGTATAGTGGTGGTATAGTGTCTGGTGGTATAGTGTCTGGTGGTATAGTTTCTGGTGGTATAGTGGTGGTATAGTATCTGGTGGTATAGTGGTGGTATAGTGGTGGTATAGTGGTGGTATAGTGGTGGTATAGTGTCTGGTGGTATAGTGGTGGTATAGTGGTGGTATAGTGGTGGTATAGTGTCTGGTGGTATAGTGGTGGTATAGTGTCTGGTGGTATAGTGGTGGTATAGTGCCTGGTGGTATAGTGGTGGTATAGTGGTGGTATAGTGGTGGTATAGTGTCTGGTGGTATAGTGTCTGGTGGTATAGTGGTGGTATAGTGCCTGGTGGTATAGTGGTGGTATAGTGGTGGTATAGTGGTGTTATAGTGGTGGTATAGAGTCTGGTGGTATAGTGGTGGTATAGTGGCGGTATAGTGTTGGTATAGTGGTGGTATAGTGGTGGTATAGTGGTGGTATAGTGGTGGTACAGTGTCTGGTGGTATAGTGGTGGTATAGTGGTGGTATAGTGGTGGTATAGTGTCTGGTGGTATAGTGTCTGGTGGTATAGTGGTGGTATAGTGGTGGTATAGTGGTGGTATAGTGTCTGGTGGTATAGTGTCTGGTGGTATAGTGGTGGTATAGTGTCTGGTGGTATAGTGTCTGGTGGTATAGTGTCTGGTGGTATAGTGGTGGTATAGTGGTGGTATAGTGGTGGTATAGTGTCTGGTGGTATAGTCTCTGGTGGTATAGTGGTGGTATAGTGGTGGTATAGTGGTGGTATAGTGGTGGTAGAGTGGTGGTATAGTGTCTGGTGGTATAGTGGTGGTATAGTGTCTGGTGGTTTAGTGGTGGTATAGTGGTGGTATAGTGGTGGTATAGTGTCTGGTGGTATAGTGTCTGGTGGTATAGTGTCTGGTGGTATAGTAGTGGTATAGTGGTGGTATAGTGGTGGTATAGTGTCTGGTGGTATAGTGGTGGTATAGTGGTGGTATAGTGGTGGTATAGTGGTGGTATAGTGGTGGTATCGTGGTGGTATAGTGTCTGGTGGTAGCGTGTCTGGTGGTATAGTGGTGGTATAGTGGTGGTATAGTGGTGGTATAGTGGTGGTATAGTGTCTGGTGGTATAGTGGTGGTATAGTGGTGGTATAGTGTCTGGTGGTATAGTGGTGGTATAGTGGTGGTATAGTGGTGGTATAGTGTCTGGTGTTATAGTGTCTGGTGGTATAGTGGTGGTATAGTGGTGGTATAGTGTCTGGTGGTATAGTGGTGGTATAGTGGTGGTATAGTGTCTGGTGGTATAGTGGTGGTATAGTGGTGGTATAGTGGTGGTATAGTGGTGGTATAATGGTGATATAGTGTCTGGTGGTATAGTGGTGGTATAGTGGTGGTATAGTGTCTGGTGGTATAGTGGTGGTATAGTGGTGATATAGTGTCTGGTGGTATAGTGGTGGTATAGTGGTTGTATAGTGGTGGTATAGTGGTGGTATAGTGTCTGGTGGTATAGTGGTGGTATAGTGGTGGTATAGTGGTGGTATAGTGTCTGGTGGTATAGTGGTGGTACAGTGTCTGGTGGTATAGTGGTGGTATAGTGGTGGTATAGTGCCTGGTGGTATAGTGGTGGTATAGTGGTGGTATAGTGGTGGTATAGTGTCTGGTGGTATAGTGTCTGGTGGTATAGTGGTGGTATAGTGTCTGGTGGTATAGTGGTGGTATAGTGTCTGGTGGTATAGTGGTGGTATAGTGGTGGTATAGTGGTGGTATAGTGTCTGGTGGTAAAGTGTCTGGTGGTATAGTGGTGGTATAGTGGTGGTATAGTGTCTGGTATAGTGGTGGTATATCGTCTGGTGGTATAGTGGTGGTATAGTGGTGGTATAGTGTCTGGTATAGTGGTGGTATAGCGGTGGTATAGTGTCTGGTGGTATAGTGGTGGTATAGTGGTGGTATAGTGGTGGTATAGTGGTGGTAGAGTGGAGGTATAGTGTCTGGTGGTATAGTGGTGGTATAGTGTCTGGTGGTATAGTGGTGTTATAGTGGTGGTATAGTGATGGTATAGTGGTGGAATAGTGGTGGTATAGTGGTGGTATAGTGTCTGGTGGTATAGTGGTGGTATAGTGGTGGTATAGTGGTGGTATAGTGGTGGTATAGTGTCTGGTGGTATAGTGGTGGTATAGTGGTGGTATAGTGGTGGTATAGTGGTGGTATAGTGTCTGGTGGTATAGTGGTGGTATAGTGGTGGTATAGTGGTGGTATAGTGGTGGTATAGTGTCTGGTGGTATAGTGGTGGTATAGTGTCTGATGGTAAAGTGGTGGTATAGTGGTGGTATAGTGGTGGTATAGTGTCTGGTGGTATAGTGGTGGTATAGTGGTGGTATAGTGGTGGTATATTGGCTGGTGGTATAGTGGTGTTATAGTGGTGGTATATTGGCTGGTGGTATAGTGGTGGTATAGTGGTGGTATAGTGTCTGGTGGTATAGTGGTGGTATAGTGTCTGGTGGTATAGTGGTGGTATAGTGTCTGGTGGTATAGTGTCTGGTGGTATAGTGGTGGTATAGTGGTGGTATAGTGGTGCTATAGTGTCTGGTGGTATAGTTTCTGGTGGTATAGTGGTGGTATAATGTCTGGTGGTATAGTGGTGGTATAGTGGTGGTATAGTGTTGGTATAGTTGTGGTATAGTGTCTGGTGGTATAGTGGTGGAATAGTGGTGGTATAGTGGTGGTATAGTGGTGGTATAGTGTCTGGTGGTATAGTGGTGGTATAGTGGTGGTATAGTGCCTGGTGGTATAGTGGTGGTATAGTGGTGGTATAGTGGTGGTATAGTGTCTGGTGGTATAGTGTCTGGTGGTATAGTGGTGGTATAGTGGTGGTATAGTGGTGGTATAGTGTCTGGTGGTATAGTGTCTGGTGGTATAGTGTCTGGTGGTATAGTGGTGGTATAGAGGTGGTATAGGGTCTGGTGGTATAGTGGTGGTATAGTGTCTGGTGGTATAGTGGTGGTATAGTGGTGGTATAGTGGTGGTATAGTGTCTGGTGGTATAGTGGTGGTATAGTGGTGGTATAGTGTCTGGTGGTATAGTGGTGGTATAGTGTCTGGTGGTATAGTGGTGGTATAGTGGTGGTATAGTGTCTGGTGGTATAGTGGTGGTATAGTGGTGGTATAGTGGTGGTATACTGGCTGGTGGTATAGTGGTGGTATAGTGGTGGTATATTGGCTGGTGGTATAGTGGTGGTTTAGTGGTTGTATAGGGGTGGTATAGTGTCTGGTGGTATAGTGTCTGGTGGTATAGTGGTGGTATAGTGGTGGTATAGTGTCTGGTGGTATAGTGGTGGTATAGTGGTGGTATAGTGTCTGGTGGTATAGTGTCTGGTGGTATAGTTTCTGGTGGTATAGTGGTGGTATAGTATCTGGTGGTATAGTGGTGGTATAGTGGTGGTATAGTGGTGGTATAGTGGTGGTATAGTGGTGGTATAGTGTCTGGTGGTATAGTGGTGGTATAGTGGTGGTATAGTGTCTGGTGGTATAGTGGTGGTATAGTGTCTGGTGGTATAGTGGTGGTATAGTCCCTGGTGGTATAGTGGTGGTATTTTGGTGGTATAGTGGTGGTATAGTGGTGGTATAGTGTCTGGTGGTATAGTGTCTGGTGGTATAGTGGTGGTATAGTGCCTGGTGGTATAGTGGTGGTATAGTGGTGGTATAGTGGTGTTATAGTGGTGGTATAGAGTCTGGTGGTATAGTGGTGGTATAGTGGCGGTATAGTGGTGGTATAGTGGTGGTATAGTGGTGGTATAGTGGTGGTATAGTGGTGGTACAGTGTCTGGTGGTATAGTGGTGGTATAGTGGTGGTATAGTGGTGGTATAGTGTCTGGTGGTATAGTGTCTGGTGGTATAGTGGTGGTATAGTGGTGGTATAGTGGTGGTATAGTGTCTGGTGGTATAGTGTCTGGTGGTATAGTGGTGGTATAGTGTCTGGTGGTATAGTGTCTGGTGGTATAGTGTCTGGTGGTATAGTGGTGGTATAGTGGTGGTATAGTGGTGGTATAGTGTCTGGTGGTATAGTCTCTGGTGGTATAGTGGTGGTATAGTGGTGGTATAGTGGTGGTAGAGTGGTGGTATAGTGTCTGGTGGTATAGTGGTGGTATAGTGTCTGGTTGTTTAGTGGTGGTATAGTGGTGGTATAGTGATGGTATAGTGGTGGTATAGTGTCTGGTGGTATAGTGTCTGGTGGTATAGTGGTGGTATAGTGGTGGTATAGTGGTGGCATAGTGGTGGTATAGTGGTGGTATAGTGTCTGGTGGTATAGTGGTGGTATAGTGGTGGTATAGTGGTGGTATAGTGGTGGTATAGTGTCTGGTGGTATAGTGGTGGTATAGTGGTGGTATAGTGTCTGGTGGTATAGTGTCTGGTGGTATAGTGTCTGGTGGTATAGTGTCTGGTGGTATAGTGGTGGTATAGTGGTGGTATAGTGGTGGTATAGTGTCTGGTGGTATAGTGTCTGGTGGTATAGTGGTGGTATAGTGGTGGTATAGTGTCTGCTGGTATAGTGGTGGTATAGTGGTGGTATAGTGGTGGTATAGTGTCTGCTGGTATAGGGGTGGTATAGTGGTGGTATAGTGGTGGTATATTATCTGGTGGTATAGTGGTGGTATAGTGGTGGTATAGTGGTTGTATAGTGGTGGTATAGTGTCTGGTGGTATAGTGGTGGTATAGTGTCTGTTGGTATAGTGGTGGTATAGTGTCTGGTGGTATAGTGGTGGTATAGTGGTGGTATAGTGGTGGTATACTGTCTGGTGGTATAGTGTCTGGTGGTATAGTGGTGGTATAGTGGTGATATACTGGTGCTATAGTGTCTGGTGGTATAGTTTCTGGTGGTATAGTGGTGGTATAGTGTCTGGTGGTATAGTGGTGGTATAGTGGTGGTATAGCGGTGGTATAGTGGTGGTATAGTGTCTGGTGGTATAGTGGTGATATAGTGGTGGTATAGTGGTGGTATAGTGGTGGTATAGTGGTGGTATAGTAGTGGTATAGTGGTGGTATAGTGTCGGGTGGTATAGTGTCTGGTGGTATAGTGTCTGGTGGTATAGTGGTGGTATAGTGGTGGCATAGTGGTGGTATAGTGGTGGTGTAGTGTCTGGTGGTATAGTGGTGGTATAGTGGCGGTATAGTGGTGGTATAGTGGTGGTATAGTGGTGGTATAGTGGTGGTACAGTGTCTGGTGGTATAGTGGTGGTATAGTGGTGGTATAGTGGTGGTATAGTGTCTGGTGGTATAGTGGTGGTATAGTGGTGGTATAGTGGTGGTATAGTGTCTGGTGGTATAGTGTCTGGTGGTATAGTGTCTGGTGGTATAGTGGTGGTATAGTGGTGGTATAGTGTCTGGTTGTATAGTGTCTGGTGGTATAGTGGTGGTATAGTGTCTGGTGGTATAGTGGTGGTATAGTGGTGGTATAGTGGTGGTATAGTGTCTGGTGGTATAGTGTCTGGTGGTATAGTGGTGGTATAGTGTCTGGTGGTATAGTGGTGGTATAGTGTCTGGTGGTATAGTGGTGGTATAGTGGTGGTATAGTGGTGGTATAGTGTCTGGTGGTATAGTGGTGGTATAGTGGTGGTGTAGTGTCTGGTGGTATAGTGGTGGTATAGTGGTTGTATAGTGTCTGGTGGTATAGTGGTGGTATATTAGTGGTATAGTGGTGGTATAGTGGTGGTATAGTGTCTGGTGGTATAGTAGTGGTATAGTGGTGGTATAGTGTCTGGTGGTATAGTGGTTGTATAGTGGTGGTATAGTGTCTGGTGGTATAGTGTCTGGTGGTATAGTGGTGGTATAGTGGTGGTATAGTGTCTGGTGGTATAGTGGTGGTATAGTGGTGGTATAGTGGTGGTATAGTGTCTGGTGGTATAGTGGTGGTATAGTGGTGGTATAGTGGTGCTATAGTGTCTGGTGGTATAGTTTCTGGTGGTATAGTGGTGGTATAGTGTCTGGTGGTATAGTGGTGGTATAGTGGTGGTATAGTGGTGGTATAGTGGTGGTATAGTGTCTGGTGGTATAGTGGTGGTATAGTGGTGGTATAGTGTCTGGTGGTATAGTGGTGGTATAGTGTCTGGTGGTATAGTGTCTGGTGGTATAGTGGTGGTATAGTGGTGGTATAGTGGTGGTATAGTGTCTGGTGGTATAGTGTCTGGTGGTATAGTGGTGGTATAGTGTCTGGTATAGTGGTGGTATAGTGGTGGTATAGTGTCTGGTGGTATAGTGTCTGGTGGTATAGTGTCTGGTGGTATAGTGGTGGTATAGTGGTGGTATAGTGGTGGTATAGTGTCTGGTGGTATAGTGGTGGTATAGTGTCTGGTGGTAAAATGGTGGTATAGTGGTGGTATAGTGGTGGTATAGTGGTGGTATAGTGTCTGGTGGTATAGTGGTGGTATAGTAGTGGTATAGTGGTGGTATACTGGCTGGTGGTATAGTGGTGGTATAGTGGTGGTATATTGGCTGGTGGTATAGTGGTGGTTTAGTGGTTGTATAGGGGTGGTATAGTGTCTGGTGGTATAGTGTCTG
Source organism: Salmo salar (assembly GCF_965601325.2). NCBI lineage: Eukaryota > Metazoa > Chordata > Actinopteri > Salmoniformes > Salmonidae > Salmo > Salmo salar. Next base: position 181,002,083 of record NC_138291.1, on the reverse strand, counting down.
GTGGTATAGTGGTGGTATAGTGGTGGTATAGTGTCTGGTGGTATAGTGGTGGTATAGTGGTGGTGTAGTGTCTGGTGGTATAGTGGTGGTATAGTGGTTGTATAGTGTCTGGTGGTATAGTGGTGGTATATTAGTGGTATAGTGGTGGTATAGTGGTGGTATAGTGTCTGGTGGTATAGTAGTGGTATAGTGGTTTTATAGTGTCTGGTGGTATAGTGGTTGTATAGTGGTGGTATAGTGTCTGGTGGTATAGTGTCTGGTGGTATAGTGGTGGTATAGTGGTGGTATAGTGTCTGGTGGTATAGTGGTGGTATAGTGGTGGTATAGTGGTGGTATAGTGTCTGGTGGTATAGTGGTGGTATAGTGGTGGTATAGTGGTGCTATAGTATCTGGTGGTATAGTTTCTGGTGGTATAGTGGTGGTATAGTGTCTGGTGGTATAGTGGTGGTATAGTGGTGGTATAGTGGTGGTATAGTGGTGGTATAGTGTCTGGTGGTATAGTGGTGGTATAGTGGTGGTATAGTGTCTGGTGGTATAGTGGTGGTATAGTGTCTGGTGGTATAGTGTCTGGTGGTATAGTGGTGGTATAGTGGTGGTATAGTGGTGGTATAGTGTCTGGTGGTATAGTGTCTGGTGGTATAGTGGTGGTATAGTGTCTGGTATAGTGGTGGTATAGTGGTGGTATAGTGTCTGGTGGTATAGTGTCTGGTGGTATAGTGTCTGGTGGTATAGTGGTGGTATAGTGGTGGTATAGTGGTGGTATAGTGTCTGGTGGTATAGTGGTGGTATAGTGTCTGGTGGTAAAATGGTGGTATAGTGGTGGTATAGTGGTGGTATAGTGGTGGTATAGTGTCTGGTGGTATAGTGGTGGTATAGTGGTGGTATAGTGGTGGTATACTGGCTGGTGGTATAGTGGTGGTATAGTGGTGGTATATTGGCTGGTGGTATAGTGGTGGTTTAGTGGTTGTATAGGGGTGGTATAGTGTCTGGTGGTATAGTGTCTGGTGGTATAGTGGTGGTATAGTGGTGGTATAGTGTCTGGTGGTATAGTGGTGGTATAGTGGTGGTATAGTGTCTGGTGGTATAGTGTCTGGTGGTATAGTGGTGGTATAGTGGTGGTATAGTGTCTGGTGGTATAGTGTCTGGTGGTATAGTTTCTGGTGGTATAGTGGTGGTATAGTATCTGGTGGTATAGTGGTGGTATAGTGGTGGTATAGTGGTGGTATAGTGGTGGTATAGTGGTGGTATAGTGTCTGGTGGTATAGTGGTGGTATAGTGGTGGTGTAGTGGTGGTATAGTGTCTGGTGGTATAGTGGTGGTATAGTGTCTGGTGGTATAGTGGTGGTATAGTGCCTGGTGGTATAGTGGTGGTATTTTGGTGGTATAGTGGATGTATAGTGGTGGTATAGTGTCTGGTGGTATAGTGTCTGGTGGTATAGTGGTGGTATAGTGCCTGGTGGTATAGTGGTGGTATAGTGGTGGTATAGTGGTGTTATAGTGGTGGTATAGAGTCTGGTGGTATAGTGGTGGTATAGTGGCGGTATAGTGTTGGTATAGTGGTGGTATAGTGGTGGTATAGTGGTGGTATAGTGGTGGTACAGTGTCTGGTGGTATAGTGGTGGTATAGTGGTGGTATAGTGTCTGGTGGTATAGTGTCTGGTGGTATAGTGGTGGTATAGTGGTGGTATAGTGGTGGTATAGTGTCTGGTGGTATAGTGTCTGGTGGTATAGTGGTGGTATAGTGTCTGGTGGTATAGTGTCTGGTGGTATAGTGTCTGGTGGTATAGTGGTGGTATAGTGGTGGTATAGTGGTGGTATAGTGTCTGGTGGTATAGTCTCTGGTGGTATAGTGGTGGTATAGTGGTGGTATAGTGGTGGTATAGTGGTGGTAGAGTGGTGGTATAGTGTCTGGTGGTATAGTGGTGGTATAGTGTCTGGTGGTTTAGTGGTGGTATAGTGGTGGTATAGTGATGGTATAGTGGTGGTATAGTGTCTGGTGGTATAGTGGTGGTATAGTGGTGGTATAGTGGTGGCATAGTGGTGGTATAGTGGTGGTATAGTGTCTGGTGGTATAGTGGTGGTATAGTGGTGGTATAGTGGTGGTATAGTGGTGGTATAGTTTCTGGTGGTATAGTGGTGGTATAGTGGTTGTATAGTGTCTGGTGGTATAGTGTCTGGTGGTATAGTGTCTGGTGGTATAGTGTCTGGTGGTATAGTGGTGGTATAGTGGTGGTATAGTGGTGGTATAGTGTCTGGTGGTATAGTGTCTGGTGGTATAGTGGTGGTATAGTGGTGGTATAGTGTCTGCTGGTATTGTGGTGGTATAGTGGTGGTATAGTGGTGGTATAGTGTCTGCTGGTATAGGGGTGGTATAGTGGTGGTATAGTGGTGGTATAGTGGTGGTATATTATCTGGTGGTATAGTGGTGGTATAGTGGTGGTATAGTGGTTGTATAGTGGTGGTATAGTGTCTGGTGGTATAGTGGTGGTATAGTGTCTGTTGGTATAGTGGTGGTATAGTGGTGGTATAGTGTCTGGTGGTATAGTGGTGGTATAGTGGTGGTATAGTGGTGGTATACTGTCTGGTGGTATAGTGTCTGGTGGTATAGTGGTGGTATAGTGGTGATATACTGGAGCTATAGTGTCTGGTGGTATAGTTTCTGGTGGTATAGTGGTGGTATAGTGTCTGGTGGTATAGTGGTGGTATAGTGGTGGTATAGTGGTGGTATAGTGGTGGTATAGTGTCTGGTGGTATAGTGGTGATATAGTGGTGGTATAGTGGTGGTATAGTGGTGGTATAGTAGTGGTATAGTGGTGGTATAGTGTCTGGTGGTATAGTGTCTGGTGGTATAGTGTCTGGTGGTATAGTGGTGGTATAGTGGTGGCATAGTGGTGGTATAGTGGTGGTGTAGTGTCTGGTGGTATAGTGGTGGTATAGTGGCGGTATAGTGGTGGTATAGTGGTGGTATAGTGGTGGTATAGTGGTGGTACAGTGTCTGGTGGTATAGTGGTGGTATAGTGGTGGTATAGTGGTGGTATAGTGTCTGGTGGTATAGTGGTGGTATAGTGGTGGTATAGTGGTGGTATAGTGTCTGGTGGTATAGTGTCTGGTGGTATAGTGGTGGTATAGTGGTGGTATAGTGTCTGGTTGTATAGTGTCTGGTGGTATAGTGGTGGTATAGTGGTGGTATAGTGGTGGTATAGTGTCTGGTGGTATAGTGTCTGGTGGTATAGTGGTGGTATAGTGTCTGGTGGTATAGTGGTGGTATAGTGTCTGGTGGTATAGTGGTGGTATAGTGGTGGTATAGTGGTGGTATAGTGTCTGGTGGTATAGTGGTGGTATAGTGGTGGTATAGTGTCTGGTGGTATAGTGGTGGTATAGTGGTGGTATAGTGTCTGGTGGTATAGTGGTGGTATATTATTGGTATAGTGGTGGTATAGTGGTGGTATAGTGTCTGGTGGTATAGTAGTGGTATAGTGGTGGTATAGTGTCTGGTGGTATAGTGGTTGTATAGTGGTGGTATAGTGTCTGGTGGTATAGTGTCTGGTGGTATAGTGGTGGTATAGTGGTGGTATAGTGTCTGGTGGTATAGTGGTGGTATAGTGGTGGTATAGTGGTGGTATAGTGTCTGGTGGTATAGTGGTGGTATAGTGGTGGTATAGTGGTGCTATAGTGTCTGGTGGTATAGTTTCTGGTGGTATAGTGGTGGTATAGTGTCTGGTGGTATAGTGGTGGTATAGTGGTGGTATAGTGGTGGTATAGTGGTGGTATAGTGTCTGGTGGTATAGTGGTGGTATAGTGGTGGTATAGTGTCTGGTGGTATAGTGGTGGTATAGTGTCTGGTGGTATAGTGTCTGGTGGTATAGTGGTGGTATAGTGGTGGTATAGTGGTGGTATAGTGTCTGGTGGTATAGTGTCTGGTGGTATAGTGGTGGTATAGTGTCTGGTATAGTGGTGGTATAGTGGTGGTATAGTGTCTGGTGGTATAGTGTCTGGTGGTATAGTGTCTGGTGGTATAGTGGTGGTATAGTGGTGGTATAGTGGTGGTATAGTGTCTGGTGGTATAGTGTCTGGTGGTATAGTGGTGGTATAGTGCTGGTATAGTTGTGGTAGAGTGGAGGTATAGTGTCTGGTGGTATAGTGGTGGTATAGTGTCTGGTGGTATAGTGGTGGTATAGTGGTGGTATAGTGATGGTATAGTGGTGGTATAGTGTCTGGTGGTATAGTGTCTGGTGGTATAGTGTCTGGTGGTATAGTGGTGGTATAGTGGTTGTATAGTGGTGGTATAGTGGTGGTATAGTGTCTGGTGGTATAGTGGTGGTATAGTGGTGGTATAGTGTCTGGTGGTATAGTGTCTGGTGGTATAGATTCTTGTGGTATAGTGTCTGGTGGTATAGTGGTGGTATAGTGGTGGTATAGTGGTGGTATAGTGTCTGGTGGTATAGTGGTGGTATAGTGTCTGGTGGTATAGTGGTGGTATAGTGGTGGTATAGTGGTGGTATAGTGGTGGTATAGTGTCTGCTGGTATAGTGGTGGTATAGTGGTGGTATATTGGCTGGTGGTATAGTGGTGGTATAGTGGTGGTATAGTGGTTGTATAGTGGTGGTATAGTGTCTGGTGGTATAGTGGTGGTATAGTGGTGGTATAGTGGTGGTATAGTGTCTGGTGGTATAGTGGTTGTATGGTGGTGGTATAGTGTCTGGTGGTATAGTGGTGGTATAGTGGTGGTATAGTGGTGGTATAGTGTCTGGTGGTATAGTGTCTGGTGGTATAGTGTCTGGTGGTATAGTGTCTGGTGGTATAGTGTCTGGTGGTATAGTGGTGGTATAGTGGTGGTATAGTGGTGGTATAGTGGTGGTATAGTGTCTGGTGGTATAGTGTCTGGTGGTATAGTGTCTGGTGGTATAGTGGTGCTATAGTGTCTGGTGGTATAGTTTCTGGTGGTATATTGGTGGTATAGTGTCTTGTGGTATAGTGGTGGTATAGTGGTGGTATAGTGTTGGTATAGTGGTGGTATAGTGGTGGTATAGTGTCTGGTGGTATAGTGGTGGTATAGTGTCTGGTGGTATAGTGGTGGTATAGTGGTGGTATAGTGGTGGTATAGTGGTGGTATAGTGTCTGGTGGTATAGTGGTGGTATAGTGTCTGGTGCTATAGTGTCTGGTGGTATAGTGGTGGTATAGTGGTGGTATAGTGGTGGTATAGTGTCTGGTGGTATAGTGTCTGGTGGTATAGTGGTGGTATAGTGGTGGTATAGTGGTGGTATAGTGTCTGGTGGTATAGTGTCTGGTGGTATAGTGTCTGGTGGTATAGTGGTGGTATAGTGGTGGTATAGTGGTGGTATAGTGTCTGGTGGTATAGTGTCTGGTGGTATAGTGGTGGTATAGTGGTGGTATAGTTGTGGTAGAGTGGAGGTATAGTGTCTGGTGGTATAGTGGTGATATAGTGTCTGGTGGTATAGTGGTGGTATAGTGGTGGTATAGTGATGGTATAGTGGTGGTATAGTGTCTGGTGGTATAGTGTCTGGTGGTATAGTGTCTGGTGGTATAGTGTCTGGTGGTATAGTGGTGGTATAGTGGTGGTATAGTGGTGGTATAGTGGTGGTATAGTGGTATAGTGTCTGGTGGTATAGTGGTGGTATAGTGTCTAGTGGTATAGTGTCTGGTGGTATAGTGTCTGGTGGTATAGTGTCTGGTGGTATAGTGGTGGTATAGTGGTGGTATAGTGTCTGGTGGTATAGTGGTGGTATAGTGGTGGTATAGTGGTGGTATAGTGGTGGTATAGTGTCTGGTGGTATAGTGGTGGTATAGTGTCTGGTGGTATAGTGGTGGTATAGTGGTGGTATAGTGGTGGTATAGTGGTGGTATATTGGCTGGTGGTATAGTGGTGGTATAGTGGTGGTATAGTGGTTGTATAGTGGTGGTATAGTGTCTGGTGGTATTGTGATAGTATAGTTTCTGTTGGTATAGTGGTGGTATAGTGGTGGTATAGTGTCTGGTGGTATAGTGGTGGTATAGTGGTGGTATAGTGGTGGTATAGTGGTGGTATAGTGTCTGGTGGTATAGTGGTGGTATAGTGGTGGTATAGTGGTGGTATAGTGGTGGTATAGTGTCTGGTGGTATAGTGTCTGGTGGTATAGTGGTGGTATAGTGGTGGTATAGTGGTGCTATAGTGTCTGGTGGTATAGTTTCTGGTGGTATAGTGGTGGTATAGTGTCTGGTGGTATAGTGGTGGTATAGTGGTGGTATAGTGGTGGTATAGTGGTGGTATAGTGGTGGTATAGTGTCTGGTGGTATAGTGGTGGTATAGTGGTGGTTTAGTGGTGGTATAGTGGTGGTATAGTAGTGGTATAGTGGTGGTATAGTGTCTGGTGGTATAGTGTCTGGTGGTATAGTGTCTGGTGGTATAGTGGTGGTATAGTGGTGGCATAGTGGTGGTATAGTGGTGGTATAGTGTCTGGTGGTATAGTGGTGGTATAGTGGCGGTATAGTGGTGGTATAGTGGTGGTATAGTGGTGGTATAGTGGTGGTATAGTGGTGGTACAGTGTCTGGTGGTATAGTGGTGGTATAGTGGTGGTATAGTGGTGGTATAGTGTCTGGTGGTATAGTGTCTGGTGGTATAGTGGTGGTATAGTGGTGGTATAGTGGTGGTATAGTGTCTGGTGGTATAGTGTCTGGTGGTATAGTGGTGGTATAGTGGTGGTATAGTGTCTGGTGGTATAGTGTCTGGTGGTATAGTGGTGGTATAGTGGTGGTATAGTGTCTGGTGGTATAGTGGTGGTATAGTGGTGGTATAGTGGTGGTATAGTGTCTGATGGTATAGTGTTGGTATAGTGGTGGTATAGTGTCTGGTGGTATAGTGGTGGTATAGTGGTGGTATAGTGTCTGGTGATATAGTGTCTGGTGGTATAGTGGTGGTATAGTGGTGGTATAGTGGTGGTATAGTGTCTGGTGGTATAGTGTCTGGTGGTATAGTGGTGGTATAGTGGTGGTATAGTGTCTGGTGGTATAGTGTCTGGTGGTATAGTGGTGGTATAGTGGTGGTATAGTGTCTGGTGGTATAGTGGTGGTATAGTGTCTGGTGGTATAGTGGTGGTATAGTGTCTGGTGGTATAGTGGTGGTATAGTGGTGGTATAATGTCTGGTGGTATAGTGGTGGTATAGTGGTGGTATAGTGTCTGGTGGTATAGTGGTGGTATAGTGGTGGTATAGTGTCTGGTGGTATAGTGGGGGTATAGTAGTGGTATAGTGGTGGTATAGTGGTGGTATAGTGTCTGGTGGTATAGTGGTGGTATAGTGGTGGTATAGTGTCTGGTGGTATAGTGGTTGTATAGTGGTGGTATAGTGTCTGGTGGTATAGTGTCTGGTGGTATAGTGGTGGTATAGTGGTGGTATAGTGGTGGTATAGTGTCTGGTGGTATAGTGTCTGGTGGTATAGTGGTGGTATAGTGGTGGTATAGTGGTGCTATATTTTCTGGTGGTATAGTTTCTGGTGGTATAGTGGTGGTATAGTGTCTGGTGGTATAGTGGTGGTATAGTGGTGGTATAGTGGTGGTATAGTGGTGGTATAGTGTCTGGTGGTATAGTGGTGGTATAGTGGTGGTATAGTGGTGGTATAGTGTCTGGTGGTATAGTGGTTGTATAGTGGTGGTATAGTGTCTGGTGGTATAGTGTCTGGTGGTATAGTGGTGGTATAGTGGTGGTATAGTGTCTGGTGGTATAGTGTCTGGTGGTATAGTGGTGGTATAGTGGTGGTATAGTGTCTGGTGGTATAGTGTCTGGTGGTATAGTGGTGGTATAGTGGTGGTATAGTGTCTGGTGGTATAGTGGTGGTATAGTGTCTGGTGGTATAGTGGTGGTATAGTGTCTGGTGGTATAGTGGTGGTATAGTGGTGGTATAATGTCTGGTGGTATAGTGGTGGTATAGTGGTGGTATAGTGTCTGGTGGTATAGTGGTGGTATAGTGGTGGTATAGTGTCTGGTGGTATAGTGGGGGTATAGTAGTGGTATAGTGGTGGTATAGTGGTGGTATAGTGTCTGGTGGTATAGTGGTGGTATAGTGGTGGTATAGTGTCTGGTGGTATAGTGGTTGTATAGTGGTGGTATAGTGTCTGGTGGTATAGTGTCTGGTGGTATAGTGGTGGTATAGTGGTGGTATAGTGGTGGTATAGTGTCTGGTGGTATAGTGTCTGGTGGTATAGTGGTGGTATAGTGGTGGTATAGTGGTGCTATATTTTCTGGTGGTATAGTTTCTGGTGGTATAGTGGTGGTATAGTGTCTGGTGGTATAGTGGTGGTATAGTGGTGGTATAGTGGTGGTATAGTGGTGGTATAGTGTCTGGTGGTATAGTGGTGGTATAGTGGTGGTATAGTGGTGGTATAGTGTCTGGTGGTATAGTGGTTGTATAGTGGTGGTATAGTGTCTGGTGGTATAGTGTCTGGTGGTATAGTGGTGGTATAGTGGTGGTATAGTGGTGGTATAGTGGTGGTATATTGGCTGGTGGTATAGTGGTGGTATAGTGGTGGTATAGTGGTTGTATAGTGGTGGTATAGTGTCTGGTGGTATAGTGGTGGTATAGTGTCTGTTGGTATAGTGGTGGTATAGTGGTGGTATAGTGTCTGGTGGTATAGTGGTGGTATAGTGTCTGGTGGTATAGTGTCTGGTGGTATAGTGGTGGTATAGTGGTGGTATAGTGGTGCTATAGTGTCTGGTGGTATAGTTTCTGGTGGTATAGTGGTGGTATAGTGTCTGGTGGTATAGTGGTGGTATAGTGGTGGTATAGTGGTGGTATAGTGGTGGTATAGTGGTGGTATAGTGTCTGGTGGTATAGTGCTGGTATAGTGGTGGTATAGTGGTGGTATAGTGGTGGTATAGTAGTGGTATAGTGGTGGTATAGTGTCTGGTGGTATAGTGGTGGTATAGGGGTGGCATAGTGGTGGTATAGTGGTGGTATAGTGTCTGGTGGTATAGTGGTGGTATAGTGGCGGTATAGTGGTGGTATAGTGGTGGTATAGTGGTGGTATAGTGGTGGTACAGTGTCTGGTGGTATAGTGGTGGTATAGTGGTGGTATAGTGGTGGTATAGTGTCTGGTGGTATAGTGTCTGGTGGTATAGTGGTGGTATAGTGGTGGTATAGTGGTGGTATAGTGTCTGGTGGTATAGTGTCTGGTGGTATAGTGGTGGTATAGTGGTGGTATAGTGTCTGGTGGTATAGTGTCTGGTGGTATAGTGTCTGGTGGTATAGTGGTGGTATAGTGGTGGTATAGTGTCTGGTGGTATAGTGGTGGTATAGTGTCTGGTGGTATAGTGGTGGTATAGTGGTGGTATAGTGGTGGTATAGTGTCTGGTGGTATAGTGGTGGTATAGTGGTGGTATAGTGTCTGGTGGTATAGTGCCTGGTGGTATAGTGGTGGTATAGTGGTGGTATAGTGGTGGTATAGTGTCTGGTGGTATAGTGTCTGGTGGTATAGTGGTGGTATAGTGGTGGTATAGTGTCTGGTGGTATAGTGGTGGTATAGTGTCTGGTGGTATAGTGGTGGTATAGTGGTGGTATAGTGGTGGTATAGTGTCTGGTGGTATAGTGTCTGGTGGTATAGTGGTGGTATAGTGGTGGTATAGTGGTGGTATAGTGTCTGGTGGTATAGTGTCTGGTGGTATAGTGGTGGTATAGTGGTGGTATAGTGTCTGGTGGTATAGTGTCTGGTGGTATAGTGTCTGGTGGTATAGTGGTGGTATAGTGGTGGTATAGTGTCTGGTGGTATAGTGGTGGTATAGTGTCTGGTGGTATAGTGGTGGTATAGTGGTGGTATAGTGTCTGGTGGTATAGTGGTGGTATAGTGGTGGTATAGTGTCTGGTGGTATAGTGCCTGGTGGTATAGTGGTGGTATAGTGGTGGTATAGTGGTGGTATAGTGTCTGGTGGTATAGTGTCTGGTGGTATAGTGGTGGTATAGTGGTGGTATAGTGGTGGTATAGCGGTGGTATAGTGGTGGTATAGTGGTGGTATAGTGTCTGGTGGTATAGTGGTGGTATAGTGTCTGGTGGTATAGTGGTGGTATAGTGTCTGGTGGCATAGTGTCTGGTGGTATAGTGTCTGGTGGTATAGTGGTGGTATAGTGGTGGCATAGTGGTGGTATAGTGGTGGTATAGTGTCTGGTGGTATAGTGGTGGTATAGTGGCGGTATAGTGGTGGTATAGTGGTGGTATAGTGGTGGTTTAGTGGTGGTATAGTGGTGGTATAGTGTCTGCTGGTATAGTGGTGGTATAGTGGTGGTATAGTGGTGGTATAGTGGTGGTATATTGGCTGGTGGTATAGTGGTGGTATAGTGGTGGTATAGTGGTGGTATAGTGTCTGGTGGTATAGTGGTGGTATAGTGTCTGTTGGTATAGTGGTGGTATAGTGGTGGTATAGTGTCTGGTGGTATAGTGGTGGTATAGTGGTGGTATAGTGGTGGTATAGTGTCTGGTGGTATAGTGTCTGGTGGTATAGTGGTGGTATAGTGGTGGTATAGTGGTGCTATAGTGTCTGGTGGTATAGTTTCTGGTGGTATAGCGGTGGTATAGTATCTGTTGGTATAGTGGTGGTATAGTGGTGGTATAGTGGTGGTATAGTGGTGGTATAGTGTCTGGTGGTATAGTGGTGGTATAGTGGTGGTATAGTGGTGGTATAGTGGTGGTATAGTAGTGGTATAGTGGTGGTATAGTGTCTGGTGGTATAGTGTCTGGTGGTATAGTGGTGGTATAGTGGTGGCATAGTGGTGGTATAGTGGTGGTATAGTGTCTGGTGGTATAGTGTCTGGTGGTATAGTGGTGGTATAGTGTCTGGTGGTATAGTGGTGGTATAGTGGTGGTATAGTGGTGGTATAGTGGTGGTATAGTGGAGGTATAGTGTCTGGTGGTATAGTGCTGGTATAGTGGTGGTATAGTGGTGCTATAGTGTCTGGTGGTATAGTTTCTGGTGGTATAGTGGTGGTATAGTGTCTGGTGGTATAGTGGTGGTATAGTGGTGGTATAGTGGTGGTATAGTGGTGGTATAGTGGAGGTATAGTGTCTGGTGGTATAGTGCTGGTATAGTGGTGGTATAGTGGTGGTATAGTGGTGGTATAGTAGTGGTATAGTGGTGGTATAGTGTCTGGTGGTATAGTGTCTGGTGGTATAGTGTCTGGTGGTATAGTGGTGGTATAGTGGTGGTATAGTGGTGGTATAGTGGTGGTATAGTGTCTGGTGGTATAGTGGTGGTATACTGGCGGTATAGTGGTGGTATAGTGGAGGTATAGTGGTGGTATAGTGGTGGTACAGTGTCTGGTGGTATAGTGGTGGTATAGTGGTGGTATAGTGGTGGTATAGTGTCTGGTGGTATAGTGTCTGGTGGTATAGTGGTGGTATAGTGGTGGTATAGTGGTGGTATAGTGTCTGGTGGTATAGTGTCTGGTGGTATAGTGGTGGTATAGTGGTGGTATAGTGTCTGGTGGTATAGTGTCTGGTGGTATAGTGGTGGTATAGTGGTGGTATAGTGGTGGTATAGTGGTGGTATAGTGTCTGGTGGTATAGTGGTGGTATAGTGTCTGGTGGTATAGTGGTGGTATAGTGGGGGTATAGTGTCTGCTGGTATAGTGGTGGTATAGTGGTGGTATAGTGGTGGTATAGTGGTGGTATATTGGCTGGTGGTATAGTGGTGGTATAGTGGTGGTATAGTGGTTGTATAGTGGTGGTATAGTGTCTGGTGGTATAGTGGTGGTATAGTGGTGGTATAGTGGTGGTATAGTGTCTGGTGGTATAGTGGTTGTATAGTGGTGGTATAGTGTCTGGTGGTATAGTGTCTGGTGGTATAGTGGTGGTATAGTGGTGGTATAGTGGTGGTATAGTGTCTGGTGGTATAGTGGTGGTATAGTGGTGGTATAGTGGTGGTATAGTGTCTGGTGGTATAGTGTCTGGTGGTATAGTGGTGGTATAGTGGTGGTATAGTGGTGCTATATTTTCTGGTGGTATAGTTTCTGGTGGTATAGTGGTGGTATAGTGTCTGGTGGTATAGTGGTGGTATAGTGGTGGTATAGTGGTGGTATAGTGGTGGTATAGTGTCTGGTGGTATAGTGGTGGTATAGTGTCTGGTGGTATAGTGGTGGTATAGTGGTGGTATAGTGGTGGTATAGTGGTGGTATAGTGTCTGGTGGTATAGTGGTGGTATAGTGTCTGGTGGTATAGTGGTGGTATAGTGGTGGTATAGTGTCTGGTGGTATAGTGTCTGGTGGTATAGTGGTGGTATAGTGGTGGTATAGTGGTGGTATAGTGGTGGTATATTGGCTGGTGGTATAGTGGTGGTATAGTGGTGGTATAGTGGTTGTATAGTGGTGGTATAGTGTCTGGTGGTATAGTGGTGGTATAGTGTCTGTTGGTATAGTGGTGGTATAGTGGTGGTATAGTGTCTGGTGGTATAGTGGTGGTATAGTGTCTGGTGGTATAGTGGTGGTATAGTGGTGGTATAGTGGTGCTATAGTGTCTGGTGGTATAGTTTCTGGTGGTATAGTGGTGGTATAGTGTCTGGTGGTATAGTGGTGGTATAGTGGTGGTATAGTGGTGGTATAGTGGTGGTATAGTGGTGGTATAGTGGTGGTATAGTGTCTGGTGGTATAGTGCTGGTATAGTGGTGGTATAGTGGTGGTATAGTGGTGGTATAGTAGTGGTATAGTGGTGGTATAGTGTCTGGTGGTATAGTGTCTGGTGGTATAGTGTCTGGTGGTATAGTGGTGGTATAGTGGTGGCATAGTGGTGGTATAGTGTCTGGTGGTATAGTGGTGGTATAGTGGCGGTATAGTGGTGGTATAGTGGTGGTATAGTGGTGGTATAGTGGTGGTATAGTGGTGGTACAGTGTCTGGTGGTATAGTGGTGGTATAGTGGTGGTATAGTGGTGGTATAGTGTCTGGTGGTATAGTGGTGGTATAGTGGTGGTATAGTGGTGGTATAGTGGTGGTATAGTGTCTGGTGGTATAGTGGTGGTATAGTGTCTGGTGGTATAGTGGTGGTATAGTGGTGGTATAGTGGTGGTATAGTGGTGGTATAGTGTCTGCTGGTATAGTGGTGGTATAGTGGTGGTATAGTGGTGGTATAGTGGTGGTATATTGGCTGGTGGTATAGTGGTGGTATAGTGGTGGTATAGTGGTTGTATAGTGGTGGTATAGTGTCTGGTGGTATAGTGGTGGTATAGTGGTGGTATAGTGGTGGTATAGTGTCTGGTGGTATAGTGGTTGTATAGTGGTGGTATAGTGTCTGGTGGTATAGTGTCTGGTGGTATAGTGGTGGTATAGTGGTGGTATAGTGTCTGGTGGTATAGTGGTGGTATAGTGGTGGTATAGTGGTGGTATAGTGTCTGGTGGTATAGTGGTGGTATAGTGGTGGTATAGTGGTGCTATAGTGTCTGGTGGTATAGTTTCTGGTGGTATAGTGGTGGTATAGTGTCTGGTGGTATAGTGGTGGTATAGTGGTGGTATAGTGGTGGTATAGTGTCTGGTGGTATAGTGGTGGTATAGTGTCTGGTGGTATAGTGGTGGTATAGTGGTGGTATAGTGGTGGTATAGTGTCTGGTGGTATAGTGGTGGTATAGTGTCTGGTGGTATAGTGGTGGTATAGTGGTGGTATAGTGGTGGTATAGTGTCTGGTGGTATAGTGTCTGGTGGTATAGTGGTGGTATAGTGGTGGTATAGTGGTGGTATATTGGCTGGTGGTATAGTGGTGGTATAGTGGTGGTATAGTGGTGGTATAGTGGTTGTATAGTGGTGGTATAGTGTCTGGTGGTATAGTGGTGGTATAGTGTCTGTTGGTATAGTGGTGGTATAGTGGTGGTATAGTGTCTGGTGGTATAGTGGTGGTATAGTGTCTGGTGGTATAGTGGTGGTATAGTGGTGGTATAGTGGTGCTATAGTGTCTGGTGGTATAGTTTCTGGTGGTATAGTGGTGGTATAGTGTCTGGTGGTATAGTGGTGGTATAGTGGTGGTATAGTGGTGGTATAGTGGTGGTATAGTGGTGGTATAGTGTCTGGTGGTATAGTGCTGGTATAGTGGTGGTATAGTGGTGGTATAGTGGTGGTATAGTAGTGGTATAGTGGTGGTATAGTGTCTGGTGGTATAGTGTTTGGTGGTATAGTGTCTGGTGGTATAGTGGTGGTATAGTGGTGGCATAGTGGTGGTATAGTGTCTGGTGGTATAGTGGTGGTATAGTGGCGGTATAGTGGTGGTATAGTGGTGGTATAGTGGTGGTATAGTGGTGGTATAGTGGTGGTACAGTGTCTGGTGGTATAGTGGTGGTATAGTGGTGGTATAGTGGTGGTATAGTGTCTGGTGGTATAGTGTCTGGTGGTATAGTGGTGGTATAGTGGTGGTATAGTGGTGGTATAGTGTCTGGTGGTATAGTGTCTGGTGGTATAGTGGTGGTATAGTGGTGGTATAGTGTCTGGTGGTATAGTGTCTGGTGGTATAGTGTCTGGTGGTATAGTGGTGGTATAGTGGTGGTATAGTGTCTGGTGGTATAGTGGTGGTATAGTGTCTGGTGGTATAGTGGTGGTATAGTGGTGGTATAGTGTCTGGTGGTATAGTGGTGGTATAGTGGTGGTATAGTGTCTGGTGGTATAGTGCCTGGTGGTATAGTGGTGGTATAGTGGTGGTATAGTGGTGGTATAGTGTCTGGTGGTATATTGTCTGGTGGTATAGTGGTGGTATAGTGGTGGTATAGTGTCTGGTGGTATAGTGGTGGTATAGTGTCTGGTGGTATAGTGGTGGTATAGTGGTGGTATAGTGGTGGTATAGTGTCTGGTGGTATAGTGTCTGGTGGTATAGTGGTGGTATAGTGGTGGTATAGTGGTGGTATAGTGTCTGGTGGTATAGTGTCTGGTGGTATAGTCGTGGTATAGTGGTGGTATAGTGTCTGGTGGTATAGTGGTGGTATAGTGTCTGGTGGTATAGTGGTGGTATAGTGTCTGGTGGTATAGTGGTGGTATAGTGGTGGTATAGTGGTGGTATAATGTCTGGTGGTATAGTGGTGGTATAGTGGTGGTATAGTGTCTGGTGGTATAGTGCCTGGTGGTATAGTGGTGGTATAGTGGTGGTATAGTGGTGGTATAGTGTCTGGTGGTATAGTGTCTGGTGGTATAGTGGTGGTATAGTGTCTGGTGGTATAGTGGTGGTATAGTGTCTGGTGGTATAGTGGTGGTATAGTGTCTGGTGGCATAGTGTCTGGTGGTATAGTGTCTGGTGGTATAGTGGTGGTATAGTGGTGGCATAGTGGTGGTATAGTGGTGGTATAGTGTCTGGTGGTATAGTGGTGGTATAGTGGCGGTATAGTGGTGGTATAGTGGTGGTATAGTGGTGGTTTAGTGGTGGTATAGTGGTGGTATAGTGTCTGCTGGTATAGTGGTGGTATAGTGGTGGTATAGTGGTGGTATAGTGGTGGTATATTGGCTGGTGGTATAGTGGTGGTATAGTGGTGGTATAGTGGTGGTATAGTGGTGGTATAGTGTCTGGTGGTATAGTGGTGGTATAGTGGTGGTATAGTGTCTGGTGGTATAGTGGTGGTATAGTGTCTGGTGGTATAGTGGTGGTATAGTGGTGGTATAGTGGTGGTATAGTGTCTGGTGGTATAGTGTCTGGTGGTATAGTGGTGGTATAGTGGTGGTATAGTGGTGGTATAGTGTCTGGTGGTATAGTGTCTGGTGGTATAGTGGTGGTATAGTGGTGGTATAGTGTCTGCTGGTATAGTGTCTGGTGGTATAGTGTCTGGTGGTATAGTGGTGGTATAGTGGTGGTATAGTGTCTGGTGGTATAGTGGTGGTATAGTGTCTGGTGGTATAGTGGTGGTATAGTGGTGGTATAGTGGTGGTATAATGTCTGGTGGTATAGTGGTGGTATAGTGGTGGTATAGTGTCTGGTGGTATAGTGCCTGGTGGTATAGTGGTGGTATAGTGGTGGTATAGTGGTGGTATAGTGTCTGGTGGTATAGTGTCTGGTGGTATAGTGGTGGTATAGTGTCTGGTGGTATAGTGGTGGTATAGTGTCTGGTGGTATAGTGGTGGTATAGTGTCTGGTGGCATAGTGTCTGGTGGTATAGTGTCTGGTGGTATAGTGGTGGTATAGTGGTGGCATAGTGGTGGTATAGTGGTGGTATAGTGTCTGGTGGTATAGTGGTGGTATAGTGGCGGTATAGTGGTGGTATAGTGGTGGTATAGTGGTGGTTTAGTGGTGGTATAGTGGTGGTATAGTGTCTGCTGGTATAGTGGTGGTATAGTGGTGGTATAGTGGTGGTATAGTGGTGGTATATTGGCTGGTGGTATAGTGGTGGTATAGTGGTGGTATAGTGGTGGTATAGTGGTGGTATAGTGTCTGGTGGTATAGTGGTGGTATAGTGTCTGTTGGTAGAGTTGTGGTATAGTGGTGGTATAGTGTCTGGTGGTATAGTGGTGGTATAGTGGTGGTATAGTGGTGGTATAGTGGTGGTATAGTGTCTGGTGGTATAGTGTCTGGTGGTATAGTGGTGGTATAGTGGTGGTATAGTGGTGCTATAGTGTCTGGTGGTATAGTTTCTGGTGGTATAGCGGTGGTATAGTATCTGTTGGTATAGTGGTGGTATAGTGGTGGTATAGTGGTGGTATAGTGGTGGTATAGTGTCTGGTGGTATAGTGGTGGTATAGTGGTGGTATAGTGGTGGTATAGTAGTGGTATAGTGGTGGTATAGTGTCTGGTGGTATAGTGTCTGGTGCTATAGTGGTGGTATAGTGGTGGCATAGTGGTGGTATAGTGGTGGTATAGTGTCTGGTGGTATAGTGGTGGTATAGTGGCGGTATAGTGGCGGTATAGTGGCGGTATAGTGGTGGTATAGTGGTGGTATAGTGGTGGTAAAGTGTCTGGTGGTATAGTGGTGGTATAGTGGTGGTATAGTGGTGGTATAGTGTCTGGTGGTATAGTGTCTGGTGGTATAGTGGTGTTATAGTGGTGGTATAGTCTCTGGTGGTATAGTGTCTGGTGGTATAGTGGTGGTATAGTGGTGGTATAGTGTCTGGTGGTATAGTGTCTGCTGGTATAGTGGTGGTATAGTGGTGGTATAGTGGTGGTATAGTGGTGGTATATTGGCTGGTGGTATAGTGGTGGTATAGTGGTGGTATAGTGGTTGTATAGTGGTGGTATAGTGTCTGGTGGTATAGTGGTGGTATAGTGTCTGTTGGTATAGTGGTGGTATAGTGGTGGTATAGTGTCTGGTGGTATAGTGGTGGTATAGTGTCTGGTGGTATAGTGTCTGGTGGTATAGTGGTGGTATAGTGGTGGTATAGTGGTGCTATAGTGTCTGGTGGTATAGTTTCTGGTGGTATAGTGGTGGTATAGTGTCTGGTGGTATAGTGGTGGTATAGTGGTGGTATAGTGGTGGTATAGTGGTGGTATAGTGTCTGGTGGTATAGTGGTGGTATAGTGGTGGTATAGTGGTGGTATAGTGGTGGTATAGTAGTGGTATAGTGGTGGTATAGTGTCTGGTGGTATAGTGTCTGGTGGTATAGTGGTGGTATAGTGGTGGTATAGTGGTGGTATAGTGGTGGTATAGTGTCTGGTGGTATAGTGGTGGTATAGTGGCGGTATAGTGGTGGTATAGTGGTGGTATAGTGGTGGTATAGTGGTGGTATAGTGGTGGTACAGTGTCTGGTGGTATAGTGGTGGTATAGTGGTGGTATAGTGGTGGTATAGTGTCTGGTGGTATAGTGTCTGGTGGTATAGTGGTGGTATAGTGGTGGTATAGTGTCTGGTGGTATAGTGTCTGGTGGTATAGTGGTGGTATAGTGGTGGTATAGTGTCTGGTGGTATAGTGGTGGTATAGTGTCTGGTGGTATAGTGGTGGTATAGTGTCTGGTGGTATAGTGGTGGTATAGTGGTGGTATAGTGGTGGTATAGTGTCTGGTGGTATAGTGGTGGTATAGTGGTGGTATAGTGTCTGGTGGTATAGTGGTGGTATAGTGGTGGTATAGTAGTGGTATAGTGGTGGTATAGTGGTGGTATAGTGTCTGGTGGTATAGTGGTGGTATTGTGGGTGTATAGTGTCTGGTGGTATAGTGGTTGTATAGTGGTGGTATAGTGTCTGGTGGTATAGTGTCTGGTGGTATAGTGGTGGTATAGTGGTGGTATAGTGGTGGTATAGTGTCTGGTGGTATAGTGTCTGGTGGTATAGTGGTGGTATAGTGGTGGTATAGTGGTGCTATAGTGTCTGGTGGTATAGTTTCTGGTGGTATAGTGGTGGTATAGTGTCTGGTGGTATAGTGGTGGTATAGTGGTGGTATGGTGGTGGTATAGTGGTGGTATAGTGTCTGGTGGTATAGTGGTGGTATAGTGGTGGTATAGTGGTGGTATAGTGTCTGGTGGTATAGTGGTTGTATAGTGGTGGTATAGTGTCTGGTGGTATAGTGTCTGGTGGTATAGTGGTGGTATAGTGGTGGTATAGTGTCTGGTGGTATAGTGGTGGTATAGTGGTGGTATAGTGGTGGTATAGTGGTGGTATAGTGTCTGGTGGTATAGTGGCGGTATAGTGTCTGGTGGTATAGTGGTGGTATAGTGGTGGTATAGTGGTGGTATAGTGGTGGTATAGTGGTGGTATAGTGGTGGTATAGTGTCTGCTGGTATAGTGGTGGTATAGTGGTGGTATAGTGGTGGTATAGTGGTGGTATATTGGCTGGTGGTATAGTGGTGGTATAGTGGTGGTATAGTGGTTGTATAGTGGTGGTATCAGTGGTGGTATAGTGGTGGTATAGTGGTGGTATAGTGTCTGGTGGTATAGTGGTTGTATAGTGGTGGTATAGTGTCTGGTGTTATAGTGTCTGGTGGTATAGTGGTGGTATAGTGGTGGTATAGTGTCTGGTGGTATAGTGGTGGTATAGTGGTGGTATAGTGGTGGTATAGTGTCTGGTGGTATAGTGGTGGTATAGTGATGGTATAGTGGTGCTATAGTGTCTGGTGGTATAGTTTCTGGTGGTATAGTGGTGGTATAGTGTCTGGTGGTATAGTGGTGGTATAGTGGTGGTATAGTGGTGGTATAGTGGTGGTATAGTGTCTGGTGGTATAGTGGTGGTATAGTGTCTGGTGGTATAGTGGTGGTATAGTGGTGGTATAGTGGTGGTATAGTGGTGGTATAGTGTCTGGTGGTATAGTGGTGGTATAGTGTCTGGTGGTATAGTGGTGGTATAGTGGTGGTATAGTGGTGGTATAGTGTCTGGTGGTATAGTGTCTGGTGGTATAGTGGTGGTATAGTGTCTGGTATAGTAGTGGTATAGTGGTGGTATAGTGTCTGGTGGTATAGTGTCTGGTGGTATAGTGGTGGTATAGTGGTGGTATAGTGGTGGTATAGTGTCTGGTGGTATAGTGTCTGGTGGTATAGTGGTGGTATAGTGGTGGTATAGTTGTGGTAGAGTGGAGGTATAGTGTCTGGTGGTATAGTGGTGATATAGTATCTGGTGGTATAGTGGTGGTATAGTGGTGGTATAGTGATGGTATAGTGGTGGTAAAGTGTCTGGTGGTATAGTGTCTGGTGGTATAGTGTCTGGTGGTATAGTGGTGGTATAGTGGTGGTATAGTGGTGGTATAGTGGTATAGTGTCTGGTGGTATAGTGGTGGTATAGTGGTGGTATAGTGTCTGGTGGTATAGTGTCTGGTGGTATAGTGTCTGGTGGTATATTGTCTGGTGGTATAGTGGTGGTATAGTGGTGGTATAGTGTCTGGTGGTATAGTGGTGGTATAGTGGTGGTATAGTGGTGGTATAGTGGTGGTATAGTGTCTGGTGGTATAGTGGTGGTATAGTGTCTGGTGGTATAGTGGTGGTATAGTGGTGGTATAGTGGTGGTATAGTGTCTGCTGGTGTAGTGGTGGTATAGTGGTGGTATAGTGGTGGTATAGTGGTGGTATATTGGCTGGTGGTATAGTGGTGGTATAGTGGTGGTATAGTGGTTGTATAGTGGTGGTATAGTGTCTGGTGGTATAGTGGTGGTATAGTGTCTGTTGGTATAGTGGTGGTATAGTGGTGGTATAGTGTCTGGTGGTATAGTGGTGGTATAGTGGTGGTATAGTGGTGGTATAGTGTCTGGTGGAATAGTGTCTGGTGGTATAGTGGTGGTATAGTGGTGGTATAGTGGTGCAATAGTGTCTGGTGGTATAGTTTCTGGTAGTATAGTGGTGGTATAGTGTCTGGTGGTATAGTTGTGGTATAGTGGTGGTATAGTGGTGGTATAGTGGTGGTATAGTGGTGGTATAGTGTCTGGTGGTATAGTGGTGGTATAGTGGTGGTATAGTGGTGGTATAGTGGTGGTATAGTGTCTGGTGGTATAGTGTCTGGTGGTATAGTGGTGGTATAGTGGTGGTATAGTGTCTGCTGGTATAGTGGTGGTATAGTGGTGGTATAGTGGTGGTATAGTGGTGGTATATTGGCTGGTGGTATAGTGGTGGTATAGTGGTGGTATAGTGGTTGTATAGTGGTGGTATAGTGTCTGGTGGTATAGTGGTGGTATAGTGTCTGTTGGTATAGTGGTGGTATAGTGGTGGTATAGTGTCTGGTGGTATAGTGGTGGTATAGTGTCTGGTGGTATAGTGCGGTGGTATAGTGGTGGTATAGTGGGTGGGGCTATAGTGTCTGGTGGTATAGTTTCTGGTGGTATAGTGGTGGTATAGTGTCTGGTGGTATAGTGGTGGTATAGTGGTGGTATAGTGGTGGTATAGTGGTGGTATAGTGGTGGTATAGTGTCTGGTGGTATAGTGGTGGTATAGTGGTGGTATAGTGGTGGTATAGTAGTGGTATAGTGGTGGTATAGTGTCTGGTGGTATAGTGTCTGGTGGTATAGTGTCTGGTGGTATAGTGGTGGTATAGTGGTGGTATAGTGGTGGTATAGTGTCTGGTGGTATAGTGGTGGTACAGTGGTGGTATAGTGTCTGGTGGTATAGTGGTGGTATAGTCGTGGTATAGTGTCTGGTGGTATAGTGGTTGTATAGTGGTGGTATAGTGTCTGGTGGTATAGTGTCTGGTGGTATAGTGGTGGTATAGTGGTGGTATAGTGTCTGGTGGTATAGTGTCTGGTGGTATAGTGGTGGTATAGTGGTGGTATAGTGGTGCTATAGTGTCTGGTGGTATAGTTTCTGGTGGTATAGTGGTGGTATAGTGTCTGGTGGTATAGTGGTGGTATAGTGGTGGTATAGTGGTGGTATAGTGTCTGGTGGTATAGTGGTGGTATAGTTGTGGTATAGTGGTGGTATAGTGTCTGGTGGTATAGTGGTTGTATAGTGGTGGTATAGTGTCTGGTGGTATAGTGTCTGGTGGTATAGTGGTGGTATAGTGGTGGTATAGTGTCTGGTGGTATAGTGGTGGTATAGTGGTGGTATAGTGGTGGTATAGTGTCTGGTGGTATAGTGTCTGGTGGTATAGTGGTGGTATAGTGGTGCTATAGTGTCTGGTGGTATAGTGGTGGTATAGTGTCTGGTGGTATAGTGGTGGTATAGTGGTGGTATAGTTTCTGGTGGTATAGTGGTGGTATAGTGGTGGTATAGTGTCTGGTGGTATAGTGGTGGTATAGTGGTGGTATAGTGGTGGTATAGTGTCTGGTGGTATAGTGTCTGGTGGTATAGTGGTGGTATAGTGGTGCTATAGTGTCTGGTGGTATAGTGGTGGTATAGTGTCTGGTGGTATAGTGGTGGTATAGTGGTGGTATAGTTTCTGGTGGTATAGTGGTGGTATAGTGGTGGTATAGTGGTGGTATAGTGGTGGTATAGTGTTGGTATAGTGGTGGTATAGTGTCTGGTGGTATAGTGGTGGTATAGTGGTGGTATAGTGGTGGTATAGTGGTGGTATAGTGTCTGGTGGTATAGTGGTGGTATAGTGGTGGTATAGTGGTGGTATTGTGTCTGGTGGTATAGTGGTGGTATAGTGCCTGGTGGTATAGTGGTGGTATTTTGGTGGTATAGTGGTGGTATAGTGGTGGTATAGTGGTGGTATAGTGTCTGGTGGTATAGTGTTTAGTGGTATAGTGGTGGTATAGTGCCTGGTGGTATAGTGGTGGTATATTGGTGGTATAGTGGTGGTATAGTGGTGGTATAGTGTCTGGTGGTAGAGTGTCTGGTGGTATAGTGGTGGTATAGTGGTGGTATAGTGGTGCTATAGTGTCTGGTGGTATAGTTTCTGGTGGTATAGTGGTGGTATAGTGTCTGGTGGTATAGTGGTGGTATATTGGTGGTATAGTGGTGGTATAGTGGTGGTATAGTGTCTGGTGGTATAGTGGTGGTATAGTGGTGGTATAGTGGTGGTATAGTGGTGGTATAGTGTCTGGTGGTATAGTGGTGGTATAGTGTCTGGTGGTATAGTGGTGGTATAGTGGCGGTATAGTGGTGGTATAGTGGTGGTATAGTGGTGGTATAGTGGTGGTACAGTGTCTGGTGGTATAGTGGTGGTATAGTGGTGGTATAGTGGTGGTATAGTGTCTGGTGGTATAGTGTCTGGTGGTATAGTGGTGGTATAGTGGTGGTATAGTTGTGGTATAGTGTCTGGTGGTATAGTGTCTGGTGGTATAGTGGTGGTATAGTGGTGGTATAGTGGTGGTATAGTGTCTGGTGGTATAGTGTCTGGTGGTATAGTGGTGGTATAGTGTCTGGTATAGTGGTGGTATAGTGTCTGGTGGTATAGTGTCTGGTGGTATAGTGTCTGGTGGTATAGTGGTGGTATAGTGGTGGTATAGTGGTGGTATAGTGTCTGGTGGTATAGTGTCTGGTGGTATAGTGGTGGTATAGTGGTGGTATAGTGGTGGTATAGTTATGGTAGAGCGGAGGTATAGTGTCTGGTGGTATAGTGGTGGTATAGTGTCTGGTGGTATAGTGTCTGGTGGTATAGTGGTGGTATAGTGGTCGTATAGTGGTGCTATAGTGTCTGGTGGTATAGTTTCTGGTGGTATAGTGTCTGGTGGTATAGTGGTGGTATAGTGGTGGTATAGTGGTGGTATAGTGGTGGTATAGTGTCTGGTGGTATAGTGGTGGTATAGTGGTGGTATAGTGGTGGTATAGTGTCTGGTGGTATAGTGGTTGTATAGTGGTGGTATAGTGTCTGGTGGTATAGTGTCTGGTGGTATAGTGGTGGTATAGTGGTGGTATAGTGTCTGGTGGTATAGTGGTGGTATAGTGGTGGTATAGTGGTGGTATAGTGGTGGTATAGTGTCTGGTGGTATAGTGTCTGGTGGTATAGTGGTGGTATAGTGGATGTATAGTGGTGCTATAGTGTCTGGTGGTATAGTTTCTGGTGGTATAGTGGTGGTATAGTGGTGGTATAGTTTCTGGTGGTATAGTGGTGGTATAGTGGTGGTATAGTGGTGGTATAGTGGTGGTATAGTGTCTGGTGGTATAGTGGTGGTATAGTGTCTGGTGGTATAGTGGTGGTATAGTGCCTGGTGGTATAGTGGTGGTATTTTGGTGGTATAGTGGTGGTATAGTGGTGGTATAGTGTCTGGTGGTATAGTGTCTGGTGGTATAGTGGTGGTATAGTGCCTGGTGGTATAGTGGTGGTATAGTGGTGGTATAGTGGTGGTATAGTGGTGGTATAGTGTCTGGTGGTATAGTGTCTGGTGGTATAGTGGTGGTATAGTGGTGGTATGGTGGTGCTATAGTGTCTGGTGGTATAGTTCCTGGTGGTATAGTGGTGGTATAGTGTCTGGTGGTATAGTGGTGGTATAGTGGTGGTATAGTGGTGGTATAGTGTCTGGTGGTATAGTGGTGGTATAGTGGTGGTATAGTGGTGGTATAGTGGTGGTATAGTGTCTGGTGGTATAGTGGTGGTATAGTGTCTGGTGGTATAGTGGTGGTATAGTGGCGGTATAGTGGTGGTATAGTGGTGGTATAGTGGTGGTATAGTGGTGGTATAGTGGTGGTACAGTGTCTGGTGGTATAGTGGTGGTATAGTGGTGGTATAGTGTCTGGTGGTATAGTGTCTGGTGGTATAGTGGTGGTATAGTGGTGGTATAGTGGTGGTATAGTGTCTGGTGGTATAGTGTCTGGTGGTATAGTGGTGGTATAGTGGTGGTATAGTGGTGGTATAGTGTCTGGTTGTATAGTGTCTGGTGGTATAGTGGTGGTATAGTGGTGGTATAGTGTCTGGTGGTATAGTGTCTGGTGGTATAGTGTCTGGTGGTATAGTGGTGGTATAGTGGTGGTATAGTGGTGGTATAGTGTCTGGTGGTATAGTGTCTGGTGGTATAGTGGTGGTATAGTGGTGGTATAGTGTGGTAGAGTGGAGGTATAGTGTCTGGTGGTATAGTGGTGGTATAGTGTCTCGTGGTATAGTGGTGGTATAGTGGTGGTATAGTGATGGTATAGTGTTGGTATAGTGTCTGGTGGTATAGTGTCTGGTGGTATAGTGGTGGTATAGTGGTGGTATAGTGGTGGCATAGTGGTGGTATAGTGGTGGTATAGTGTCTGGTGGTATAGTGGTGGTATAGTGGTGGTATAGTGGTGGTATAGTGTCTGGTGGTATAGTGGTGGTATAGTGGTGGTATAGTGGTGGTATAGTGTCTGGTGGTATAGTGTCTGGTGGTATAGTGCCTGGTGGTATAGTGCCTGGTGGTATAGTGGTGGTATAGTGGTGGTATAGTGGTGGTATAGTGTCTGGTGGTATAGTGGTGGTATAGTGGTGGTATAGTGTCTGGTGGTATAGTGTCTGGTGGTATAGTGTCTGGTGGTATAGTGTCTGGTGGTATAGTGTCTGGTGGTATAGTGGTGGTATAGTGTTGGTATAGTGTCTGGTGGTATAGTGGTGGTATAGTGGTGGTATAGTGGTGGTATAGTGTCTGGTGGTATAGTGTCTGGTGGTATAGTGTCTGGTGGTATAGTGTCTGGTGGTATAGTGGTGGTATAGTGGTGGTATAGTGGTGGTATAGTGGTGGTATAGTGTCTGGTGGTATAGTGGTGGTATAGTGGTGGTATAGTGTCTGGTGGTATAGTGTCTGGTGGTATAGTGTCTGGTGGTATAGTGTCTGGTGGTATAGTGGTGGTATAGTGTTGGTATAGTGTCTGGTGGTATAGTGGTGGTATAGTGGTGGTATAGTGGTGGTATAGTGGTGGTATAGTGTCTGGTGGTATAGTGGTGGTATAGTGTCTGGTGGTATAGTGGTGGTATAGTGGTGGTATAGTGGTGGTATAGTGGTGGTATAGTGTCTGCTGGTATAGTGGTGGTATAGTGGTGGTATAGTGGTGGTATAGTGGTGGTATATTGGCTGGTGGTATAGTGGTGGTATAGTGGTGGTATGGTGGTGGTATAGTGGTGGTATAGTGTCTGTTGGTATAGTGGTGGTATAGTGGTGGTATAGTGTCAGGTGGTATAGTGGTGGTATAGTGGTGGTATAGTGGTGGTATAGTGGTGGTATAGTGTCTGGTGGTATAGTGTCTCGTGGTATAGTGGTGGTATAGTGGTGGTATAGTGGTGCTATAGTGTCTGGTGGTATAGTTTCTGGTGGTATAGTGGTGGTATAGTGTCTGTTGGTATAGTGGTGGTATAGTGGTGGTATAGTGGTGGTATAGTGGTGGTATAGTGGTGGTATAGTGTCTGGTGGTATAGTGGTGGTATAGTGGTGGTATAGTGGTGGTATAGTTGTGGTATAGTGTCTGGTGGTATAGTGGTGGTATAGTGTCTGGTGGTATAGTGGTGGTATAGTGGTGGTATAGTGGTGGTATAGTGGTGGTATAGTGGTGGTATAGTGTCTGCTGGTATAGTGGTGGTATAGTGGTGGTATAGTGGTGGTATAGTGGTGGTATATTGGCTGGTGGTATAGTGGTGGTATAGTGGTGGTATGGTGGTGGTATAGTGGTGGTATAGTGTCTGGTGGTATAGTGGTGGTATAGTGTCTGTTGGTATAGTGGTGGTATAGTGGTGGTATAGTGTCTGGTGGTATAGTGGTGATATAGTGGTGGTATAGTGGTGGTATAGTGGTGGTATAGTGTCTGGTGGTATAGTGTCTGGTGGTATAGTGGTGGTATAGTTGTGGTATAGTGGTGGTATAGTGGTGGTATAGTGGTGCTATAGTGTCTGGTGGTATAGTTTCTGGTGGTATAGTGGTGGTATAGTGTCTGTTGGTATAGTGGTGGTATAGTGGTGGTATAGTGGTGGTATAGTGTCTGGTGGTATAGTGGTGGTATAGTGGTGGTATAGTGGTGGTATAGTAGTGGTATAGTGGTGGTATAGTGTCTGGTGGTATAGTGTCTGGTGGTATAGTGTCTGGTGGTATAGTGGTGGTATAGTGGTGGTATAGTGTCTGGTGGTATAGTGGTGGTATAGTGTCTGGTGGTATAGTGGTGGTATAGTGGCGGTATAGTGGTGGTATAGTGGTGGTATAGTGGTGGTATAGTGGTGGTACAGTGTCTGGTGGTATAGTGGTGGTATAGTGGTGGTATAGTGGTGGTATAGTGTCTGGTGGTATAGTGTCTGGTGGTATAGTGGTGGTATAGTGGTGGTATAGTGGTGGTATAGTGTCTGGTGGTATAGTGTCTGGTGGTATAGTGGTGGTATAGTGTCTGGTATAGTGGTGGTATAGTGGTGGTATAGTGTCTGGTGGTATAGTGTCTGGTGGTATAGTGGTGGTATAGTGGTGGTATAGTTTTGGTATAGTGTCTGGTGGTATAGTGTCTGGTGGTATAGTGGTGGTATAGTGGTGGTATAGTGGTGGTAGAGTGGAGGTATCGTGTCTGGTGGTATAGTGGTGGTATAGTGTCTGGTGGTATAGTGGTGGAATAGTGGTGGTATAGTGATGGTATAGTGGTGGTATAGTGTCTGGTGGTATAATGTCTGGTGGTATAGTGTCTGGTGGTATAGTTGTGGCATAGTGGTGGTATAGTGTTGGTATAGTGTCTGGTGGTATAGTGGTGGTATAGTGGTGGTATAGTGGTGGTATAGTGTCTGGTGGTATAGTGGTGGTATAGTGTCTGGTGGTATAGTGGTGGTATAGTGGTGGTATAGTGGTGGTATAGTAGTGGTATAGTGGTGGTATAGTGTCTGGTGGTATAGTGTCTGGTGGTATAGTGTCTGGTGGTATAGTGGTGGTATAGTGGTGGCATAGTGGTGGTATAGTGGTGTTATAGTGTCTGGTGGTATATTGTCTGGTGGTATAGTGGTGGTATAGTGGTGGTATAGTGGTGGTATAGTGGTGGTATAGTGGTGGTATAGTGGTGGTATAGTGGTGGTATAGTGGTGGTATAGTGTCTGGTGGTATAGTGGTGGTATAGTGGTGTTATAGTGGTGGTATAGTGATGGTATAGTGTCTGGTGGTATAGTGTCTGGTGGTATAGTGGTGGTATAGTGGTGGTATAGTGGTGGTATAGTGGTGGTATAGTGTCTGGTGGTATAGTGGTGGTATAGTGGTGGTATAGTGGTGGTATAGTGGTGGTATAGTGTCTGGTGGTATAGTGGCCTTACAGTGAAATTATAATTTACGGGTCCTTTCCAAACAATGTAGAGATTAAATAATAATAACAGAAATAGTGCCACAAGTAATACATTCTCTGTAGAGGAACAACAAAAGCAAGTAAAAATAGCATGGCTATATACAGGAAGTAGAAAATAACATGGCTATATACAGAGAGTATAAAATAACATGTCTATATACAGGAAGTAGAAAATAACATGTCTATATACAGGGAGTAGAAAATAACATGGCTATATACAGAGAGTAGATAATAACATGGCTATATACAGAGAGTAGATAATAACATGGCTATATACAGAGAGTAGAAAATAACATGGCTATATACAGGGAGTAGAAAATAACATGTCTATATACAGGAAGTAGAAAATAACATGGCTATATACAGGAAGTAGAAAATAACATGGCTATATACAGGGAGTATAAAATAACATGGCTATATACATGAAGTAGATAATAACATGGCTATATACAGGGAGTATAAAATAACATGGCTATATACATGAAGTAGATAATAACATGGCTATATACAGAGAGTATAAAATAACATGGCTATATACAGGGAGTATAAAATAACATGGCTATATACAGAGAGTAGAAAACACCAAGGCTATATACAGAGAGTAGAAAACAACATGGTTATATACAGAGAGTACCAGTACTGAGTCTATGTTAAGGGTTACTAGGTAATTGAGGTATCTATGTACTGTACATATAGGTAGGGGTAAAGTGACTAGACAGCAGGATAGATAATAGACAGTAACAGCAGTATACTGTAGGTAGGGGTAAAGTGACTAGACAACAGGATAGATTATAGACAGTAACAGTAGTATACTGTGTGTGTGTGTGTTGACGTGTCAGTGTAAGTATGTCTGTGTGTGTTTGTGTGTTGGGATGTCAATGAAAGTATGTCCGTGTGTGTGTGTGTGTGTGTGTGTGTGTGTGTGTGTGTGTGTGTGTGTGTGTGTGTGTGTGTGTGTGTGTGTGTGTGTGTGTGTGTGTGTGTGTGTGTGTTGGGGTGTCAGTGTAAGTGTGTGAGTGTGTGGGTAAAGTCCAGTGTGTGCAGAGAGTCAGTGCAAAAAAATGGTAGTCCGTTTAGCCATTGGATTTGCTAATTAGCAGTCTTGTTTAGCAGTCTTATGGCTTGGGGGTAGAAGCTATTCAGGGTCCTGTTAGTTCAAGACTTAGTGCACTGGTACCGCTTTGCAATGAGGTAGCAGAGAGAACAGTCTATGGCTTGGATGGCTGGAGTAAAAAAAACAAAAAAACACATGCTTTCCTATGACACCGCCTGGTATAGAGGTCCTGGATGGCAGGGAGCTCGGCCCCAGTGATGTCCAGGGCCGTGCAGCACTACCCTCTGTAACGCATTGTGGTCGGGTACCTTGCAGTTGCCATACCAAGCGGTGATGCAGCCAGTCAAGACGCTGTCAAAGGTGCAGCTGTAGAATTTTTTGAGGATCTGAGGACCCATGCCTGCTGAGGGGGAAAGAGAGCTAACATTAGCAATATGCATGTCAACCTCTCCTGGTTCAAAGTGGAGAAGAGATTGACCTCATTATTACTTGTGAGAGGTATTGTCTAGTTTAAATGATACACCAGGACCAAGCTTCATTTGTTTTAGCAGTAAGACTGAAGTTGATTCATGCAAATACATTTAATGACTATCACAACGAATTGATCAAGAAGCTGAAGTCAACACTTTATTGGTTTTTCTGATGCAGCTGGAATCATTTAGTCACTTGTCACTTGAAAAAAAAAACATGATATAAAACATCGTTATCTACACACAGTTGAAGTGGGAAGTTTACAGATACCTTAGACAAATACATTTAAACTCAGTTTTTCACAATTCCTGACATTAAATCCAAGTAATCCAACTGTATTAGGGCAGTTAGGATCACCACTTTATTTTAAGAATGTGAAATGTCAGAATAATAATAGAGTGAATGATTTATTTCAGCTTTAATTTCTTTCATCACATTCCCAGTGGGTCAGAAGTTTACATACACTCAATTAGTATTTGGTAGCATTGCCTTTAAATGGTTTAACTTGGGTCAAACGTTTCGGGTAGCCTTCCACAAGCTTCCCACAATAAGTTGCGTGAATTTTGCCCCATTCTTCCTGACAGAGCTGGTGTAACAGAGTCAGTTTTGTAGGCCTCCTTGCTCGCACACACTTTTTCAGTTCTGCCCACAAATTTTCTATAGGGTTGAGGTCAGGGCTTTGTGGTGGCTACTCCAATACCTTGACTTTGTTCTCCTTAAGCCATTTTGCCACAACTCTGGAAGTATGCTTGGGGTCATTGTCCATTTGGAAGACCCATTTGCGACCAAGCTTTAACTTCCTGACTGATGTCTTGAGATGTTGCTTCAATGTATCCACTTAATTTTCCTCCCTCATGATGCCATCTATTTTGTGATGTGCACCAGTCCCTCCTGCAGCAAAGCACCCCCACAACATGATGCTGCCACCCCCGTGCTTCACGGTTGGGATGGTGTTCTTCAGCTTGCAAGCCTCCCCCCTTTTCCTCAAAACATAATGATGGTCATTATGGTCAAACAGTTCTATTTTTGTTTCATCAGACCAGAGGACATTTCTCCAAAAAGTACAATCTTTGTCCCCATGTGCAGTTGCAAACCGTAGTCTGGCTTTTTATTGGCGGTTTTGGAGCAGTGGCTTCTTCCTTGCTGAGTGGCCTTTCAGGTTATGTGGATATAGGACTCGTTTTACTGTGGATATAGATACTTTTGTACCTGTTTCCTCCAGCATCTTCACAAGGTCCTTTGCTGTTATTCTGGGATTGATTTCCACTTTTCGCACCAAAGTACATTCATCTCTAGGAGACAGAACGTGTCTCCTTCCTGAGCGGTATGACGGCTGTGTGGTCCCATGGTGTTTATACTTGCGTACTATTGTTTGTACAGATGAACATGGTACCTTCAGGCGTTTGGAAATTGCTCCCAAGGATGAACCAGAGGCCTACAATTTTTTTTCTGAGGTCTTGGTTGATTTCTTTTGATTTTCCCATGACGTCAAGCAAAGAGGCACTGAGTTTGAAGGTAGGCCTTGAAATACATCCACAGGTACACCTCCAATTGACTCAAATGATGTCAATTAGCCTATCAGAAGCTTCTAAAGCCATGACATAATTTTCTGGAATTTTCCAAGCTGTTTAAAGGCACAGTCAACTTAGTGTATGTTAACTTCTGACCCACTGGAATTGTGATACAGTGAATTATAAGTGAAATAATCTGTTTGTAAACAATTGTTATAAAAATGACTTGTGTCATGCACAAAGTAGATGTCCTAACTGACTTGCCAAAACCATAGTTTGTTAACAAGAAATTTGTGGAGTGGTTGAAAAATGTATTTTAATGACTCCAACACAAGTGTATGTAAACTTTCAACTTCAACTGTATGTACATCAGCTAGCAATATCTATAGCACAATGCATTTGCGAACATACTAGGCATCCTGTATTACACTACAACATCAGTCTAACTGAATTTGTATGTTGTGTTGGTTGAATGTCCCAGAATGTTCTTCAGCTGGTGAACCTCTTCTTGTGTTGGGTAATGGCAGCTGGTTTAGCAAGCTTTGGCACTGTGTCAATGTTGGCAGGGATGTTGGGTTTGGGAGGCTGTGACTATGGCTCCTTGCAGACAACCGTCTGGTACTTTCTGCACTCCACAGCCAGCTGGACAAGCCTCTCGTACACTTTCTTCACCACCCACTGCTTCGATCTCTGGCAGAAGATTTGTTTGTACTGCATGTCTTTTAGAAAGACATGAAGACTGATCATGAGGATGTGTAAAACATGAAGACTGATCACGAGGAACTGTAAAACATGAAGACTGATCATGAGGATGTGTCTAACTGAATGTGGATGTTGTGTTGGTTCCAGAGGGTGCTAAGCTGTCTTCAAGGCAAAGGGTGGCTACTTTGAAGAATCTCAAATATAAAATATATTTCTTTAACACTTTTTTGTTTACTGCATGATTCCATGTGTGTCATTTCATAGTTTTGATGTCTTCACTATTATTCTACAATGTAGAAAATAGTATAAATAAAGAAAAACCCTTCTATTTCACCTGCCTTTGTTCTTGTCTCCACCCCGCTCCAGGTGTCGCCCATCTTCCTCATTATCCCCAGTGTATTTATACCTGTGTTCTCTGTCTGTTGCCAGTTCGTCTTGTTTTGTCAGGTCTTACCAGCGTGTTTTCCCATATCCCTACTTTCTCAAGTTATGTTTCCTAGTTTTCCCCGATTCTGACTATTCTGCCTGCCCTGACCCTGAGCCTGCCTGCCGTTCTGTACCTGCCTGACTCTGACCCGTTTACGAACCTCTGCCTGTCCTGACCCCGAGCCTGCCTGCTGTTCTGTACCTTATTGACTCTGCCCTGTGTTATGGACCTCTCCCTGTCGTTGACCTGTCTTTTGCCTGCCCTCTGTTTGGGTCAATAAACATCTGTGACTCTAGCTGTCTGAATCTGGGTCTTATGAGTTCTGATATAATGAGTAGGTGTGTTCAAACTTTTGACTAGTACTATACATTGATATGCTTTGGAATGTCTAGCCAGCGTATTATGAAATCCAGCTAGCTAACGTTAGCTATGTTACCTCAGCTTGACTTATTTTCTGCTGCACTGATGTTGGCTGATACAGTAGCTCCCTCTTTGAAGTGAAGTGGAAAATTGCTAGAATAGCTCACTTTTCAATGTTTGATGACATGGAAACACCATCAGTTGAGATTTCAATCCTGTTTCTAAATCCTTTAGCTGAAAGAGTCGGCAGGGTAGCCTTGTGGTTAGAGCTTTGGGCCAGTAACCGAAAGGTTGATAGATCGAATCCCTCAGCCGACAAGGTAAAAATCTGTCGTTCGGCCCCTGAACAAGGAAGTTAACCTGTTGGGTCTAGGGGGCAGCATTTGCACGTCTGGATAAAAAAAATGTACCCGATTTAATCTGGTTACTAATCCTACCCAGTAACTAGAATATGCATATACTTATTATATATGGATAGAAAACACTCTAAAGTTTCCAAAACTGTTTGAATGGTGTCTGTGAGTATAACAGAACTCATTTGGCAGGCAAAACCCTGAGACATTTTCTGACAGGAAGTGGATACCTGATGTGTTGTATTGACTTTAAACCTATCCCATTGAAAAACACAGGGGTTTAGGAATATTTTGGCACTTCCTATTGCTTCCACTAGATGTCACCAGCCTTTACAAAGTGTTTTGAGTCTTCTGGAGGGAGATCTGACCGAACAAGAGCCATGGAACGGTGATGTCCCATTAGACACCTGGCGCGCTACTTCATGTTGGGTACCCTCGTTCCAATACGTTATAAAAGAGTATGCATTCGTCCACCTTGAATATTATTCATGTTCTGGTTAAAAAAGGCCCTAATGATTTATGCTATACAACGTTTGACATGTTTGAACGAACGGAAATATATTTTTTCCCCTCGTTCATGACGAGAAGTCCGGCTGGCTTACATCATGTGCTAACGAGACGGAGATTTTTGGACATAAATGATGAGCTTTTTTGAACAAAACTACATTCGTTATGGACCTGTGATACCTGGAAGTGACATCTGATGAAGAGAATCAAAGGTAATGGATTATTTACATAGTATTTTCGATTTTAGATCTCCCCAACATGACGTCTAGTCTGTATCGCAACGCGTATTTTTCCGGGCGCAGTGCTCAGATTATTGCAAAGTGTGATTTCCCAGTAAGGTTATTTTTAAATCTGGCAAGTTGATTGCGTTCAAGAGATGTAAATCTATAATTCTTTAAATGACAATATAATATTTTACCAATGTTTTCTAATTTTAATTATTTAATTTCTGACGCTGACTTGACTGCCGGTTATTGGAGGGAAACGATTTCCTCAACATCAATGCCATAGTAAAACGCTGTTTTTGTATATAAATATGAACTTGATAGAACTAAAAATGCATGCATTGTCTAACATAATGTCCTAGGAGTGTCATCTGATGGAGATTGTAAAAGGTTAGTGCATCATTTTAGCTGGTTTTATGGTTTTGGTGACCCTGTCTTTGACTTGACAAAACATTACACACAACTCTTGTAAATGTACTGTCCTAACATACTCTAAATTTATGCTTTCGCCGTAAAACCTTTTTGAAATCGTAAAACGTGGTTAGATTAAGGAGATGTTTATCTTTCAAATGGTGTAACATAGTTGTATTTTTGAAAAATTTGAATTTTGACATTTATTTGGATTCAAATTTGCCGCTCTTGAAATGCACCTGCTGTTGATGGAGTGCACCACGGGTGGCACGCTAGCGTCCCACCTAGCCCCAAGAGGTTTTAACCCACTGTTCTTAGGCTGTCATTGTAAATAAGAATTTGTTCTTATCTGACTTTCTTAGTTCAATAAAGGGTTGTGCCATGGCGGAGATCGTTGTGGGCTATACTCGGCCTTGTCTTAGGACGGTAAGTTGGTGGTTGGAGACATCCCTCTAGTGGTGTGGGGGCTGTGCTTTGGCAAAGTGGGTGGGGTTATATCCTGCCTGTTTGGCCCTGTCCGGGGGTATCATCGGATGG
Source organism: Salmo salar (assembly GCF_965601325.2). Lineage (NCBI taxonomy): Eukaryota > Metazoa > Chordata > Actinopteri > Salmoniformes > Salmonidae > Salmo > Salmo salar. The sequence goes on along the minus strand of NC_138291.1, from coordinate 180,968,059 downwards.
GGCCACAGTGTCTTCTGATCCCTCCTGTCTCAGCCTCCAGTATTTATGCTGCAGTAGTTTATGTGTCGGGGGGCTAGGGTCAGTCTGTTACATCTGGAGTATTTCTCTTGTCTTATCCGGTGTCCTGTGTGTATTTAAATATGCTCTCTCTAATTCTCTCTTTCTCTCTTTCTGTCTTTCTCTCGGAGGACCTGAGCCCTAGGACCATGCCTCAGGACTACCTGGTATGATGACTCCTTGCTGTCCCCAGTCCACCTGGCCGTGCTGCTGCTCCAGTTTCAACTGTTCTGCCTGCGGCTATGGAACCCTGACCTGTTCACCGGACGTGCTTGTTGCACCCTCGACAACTACTATGATTATTATTATTTGACCATGCTGGTCATTTATGAACATTTTAACATTTTAACATTTTGACCATGTTCTGTTATAATATCCACCCTGCACAGCCAGAAGAGGACTGGCCACCCCTCATAGCCTGGTTCCTCTCTAGGTTTCTTCCTAGGTTTTTGGCCTTTCTAGGGAGTTTTTCCTAGGGAGTTTTTCCTAGCCACCGTGCTTCTTTCACATGCTTTGCTTGCTGTTTGGGGTTTTAGGCTGGGTTTCTGTACAGCACTTTGAGAATATCAGCTGATGTACGAAGGGCTATATAAAAATAAATTTGATTTGATTTGATTTGATTTGATTTAAATAAGAAGTGCTGGCTACAGACATTTTTTATATTTTTCACACTGGACTGTCCTCTATGTACTGAAATCGCTATGAATTATGGATATTGTGGTTTGCTTGCAACCAGGCAATGTAGCTGGCCTGTTTTCTACCAGTGAGATGAAGAAACGCTCGTACTTGTAGTATAGTAGGAAATTCAACATATTTTTGACTGGAGCTGACTTTAGCCAATGTTAATGGTCTTTTATAAATTAATTCAACAATCAAAACATAAAAATGAACAACAATTACAGTATATACTTAAACTTAACTTGGTGTTTCATATCCTATGCTTTGTAACTCGCTCACCGTGATGATAAGTGATAACGTTTGAAATCATTTGTTTATATGGTGCCTCTCTCTTCAATTTCCAGTTGGCTTGGCTCTCTCATTCACCTGACTCACTGGCTAGGCAGGCTAGCGGCTCCCTCTGCAGGTGGCTCTCTCATTCACCTGACTCACTGACTAGGTAGGCTAGTGCTAGAGCGAGTGGCTCCCTCTGTGGGCCGAAATAAGCGCAACACAGTATAAATATAAATACTGTAAATGAATACATAATAGCAAAGATTAGGCTACCATATATCTCACATTCTCCCACATTTTATGTTGGCAACACAGGGAACCCAAACATGAGCAAAAAACAGTACTCTTAATACAGTATTGCTACTATTTTCCTTGACGTTACAGACAATCTAGGACCAACAACAGTAGCCTGCCTCTGACTTTATCAGAAACTGACCATACTGTTATATAAATTAATCAATATAATACCAACCAACCTCTTTTGACCTTGGGAGGTTTATTTATGTAATGTATTATATTGTCATTGTACTATGGTAACAAACAATTAATAAAGATGGTACCATATGATCATTTATTGGTACCATTTCTCATAATTGTGCGTTACCATGGTAGAATGTATAAATGTAGGTTCTCCATATTCCACATCTATACCATGGTAGAATTGATGTAATACCATGGTAATATTTACGTAAAATGGCAATACCATCATACTTCAAAGCTAAAACCATGATACATTTTGATTCAGATTTATACCATGGTTTAAGTGAAAGTACCATAGTAGTACCCTGGTACATTTTAAAATCACTGGCCATGAGAAACGCTGCCTCTGGATGAGCATTTTCTTGTTTGCTTATGGTCCTATACAGCTCGTTCAGTGAGGTTTTAGTGGCAGCATTGGTTTGTGGTAGTAAATAGACAGCAACGAAGAATATAGAGGAAAACTCTCTTGGTAAATAATATGGTCTGCAGCTTATCATGAGATACTCTACCTCGGGTGAGAAAAAACTTGACACCTCAACATTAGAGATCATCAGCTGTTGTTATCAAAGAGACACACACTTTCATCTTTTATTTCACCTTAATTTAACTCAGCAAGTCAGTTATGAACAAATTCTTATTTTCCCACGAAAGGGAGATACCTAGTCAGTTGTACAACTGAATGCCTTCAACTGAAGTGTGTCTTCCTCATTTAACTGAACCCCTTTGAATCAGAGAGGTGCAGGGGGCTGCCTTAATAAGGGATAGGCGTCCTGCTAGCGGGACACCAGCCGACAACATCCGGTGAAATTGTAGCGCAATTCAAATAAATAATCGCAATATTAAACATTCATGAACATACAAGTATCTTATATCATTTAAAAGCTTAAATTCTTGTTAACCTCTTACATCTAGACGTTCCGCTAGCGGAACACCTGCTCCAATATCCAATGATAGGCGTGGCGCGAATTACAAATTCCTCAAAAATACAAAAACTTCAATTTTTCAAACATATGACTATTTCACAGCATTTTAAAGATAAGACTCTCCTTTATCTAACCACACTGTCCGATTTCAAAAAGGCTTTACAACGAAAGCAAAACATTAGATTATGTCAGCAGAGTACCAAGCCAGAAATAATCAGACACCCATTTTTCAAGCTAGCATATAATGTCACAAAAACCCAGAAGACAGCTAAATGCAGCACTAACCTTTGATGATCTTCAATCAAGTTCATATTTATATCAAAAACCAGCTTTTTACATTAGCATGTGACGTTCAGAACTAGCATACCCCCCGCAAACTTCCGGCGAATTCACTAAGAATTTACTAAATTACTCACGATAAACGTTCACAAAAAGCATAACAATTATTTTAAGAATTATAGATACAGAACTCCTCTATGCACTCGATATGTCCGATTTTAAAATAGCTTTTTGGTGAAAGCACATTTTGCAATATTCTAAGTACATAGCCCAGGCATCACGGGCTAGCTATTTAGACACCCGGCAAGTTTAGCACTCACCAATATCAGGTTTACTATTATAAAAGTTTGATTACCTTTTGTTGTCTTCGTCAGAATGCACTCCCAGGACTGCTACTTCAATAACAAATGTTGGTTTGGTCCAAAATAATCCATCGTTATATCCGAATAGCGGCGTTTTGTTCGTGCGTCCCAGACACTATCTGAAATGGTAAATCAGGGTCGCGCGCATGGCGCAATTCGTGACAAAAAAAATCTAAATATTCCATTACCGTACTTCGAAGCATGTCAACCGCTGTTTAAAATCCATTTTTATGCCATTTTTCTCGTAAAAAAGCGATAATATTCCGACCGGGAATCTCCTTTTAGCTAAACAGAGGAAAGTAAACAAAGCTTTCGGTCGACGCGGGCACGAGCCTGAGTCTCACAGTACTGTAACCAGCCAGTACCCAAACGCGCTACTTTTTTTCAGCCAGAGCCTGCAAAGCCACGATTCAGCTTTTTACCGCCTTCTGAGACCCTATGGCAGCCGTAGGAAGTGTCACGGGACAGCTAAGATCCTCACTCTTCAATAAACAGAGACAAGAAGAACGACACCTTGTCAGACAGGCCACTTCCTGCCTGAAACCTTGTCAGGTTTTTGCCTGCCAAATGAGTTCTGTTATACTCACAGACACCATTCAAACAGTTTTAGAAACTTTAGGGTGTTTTCTATCCATATGTAATAAGTATATGCATATTCTAGTTACTGGGTAGGAGTGGTAACCAGATTAAATCGGGTACGTTTTTTATCCAGCCGTGAAAATACTGCCCCCTAGCCATAACAGGTTAATCTAACTGCGTTGTCCGATTTACAAAAGGCTTTACGGCGAAAGCATACTATGCGATTGTCTGAGGACGACGCCCCACATGAACATATTTTTCAACCAGCACAGGCTTCATAAAATCACAAATAGCAATTAAATAAATCACTTACCTTTTAAGATCTTCCTCTGTTTGCAATCCCAAGGGTCCCAGCTACAACAAGAATGGTGGTTTTGTTAGATAAAATCGTTCTTTATATCCAAAAAGGTCTGATTAGTTGGCGCAATCGATTTCAGTAATCCACTCGCTCAACATGCAGACATAGTCCAAAAAGCTAAACTTGTCCAAACAAGTCAATGATGTTTCTATTTAATCCCCAGGTACTCTAAAATGTAAATAAACTACAATATTTCATACAGAAAGTAGTATGTTCAATAGGAAAGCAAAATAATCTCTCCCTCGCGCGCCAAAAGACTGATATTTTACAGGTGCTCTCCTAACCAAAACTTCAAATTCTTGCTTGTTTTTCAAAAAACAAGCCTGAAATCTTGGATAAAGACTGTTGACATCTAGTGGAAGCCATAGGAATTGCAATCTGGGAGACGGATTTATATAGGAACAATAGGTTTCCATTATAAAATGTTCGGATTTTTGACTGCCATATCAATTCTGTTAGTCTCAGACATTATTTTAACAGATTTCGAAACTGTGTTTTCTATCAAAGTGTTTTCTATCCAATGCTACCAATTATATGCATATCCTGGCTTCTGGGCCTGAGTAACAGGCAGTTTATTTTGGGCTCGTCAGTCAGGCGGAAATTCAGGAAACTAGACCCAACCACAAATCGACAACCACGGTGCCCGTGAATTAACTGCCTTGCTCAGGGGCAAAACAACAGATTTTTACCTTGTCGGTTCAGGCATTCAATCCAGCAACCTTTCAGTTACTGGTCCAACGCTCTAACCACTAGGTTACCTGCCACCCCTATAATGACGGCTTACCAGAAGGCTGGGATTTTTAAAAAAAATAAAAAAATATTGGTCAAAACACAAGATGATGGTGTTGGATGATGGTTAATGATGGTTAAAGATGGTTAATGGTTAATGATGGTGTTGGAGTCGTGGCCACGCAGTCATGAGTGAACAAGGAGTACAGGAGGGGACTGAGCACGCATCCCTGAGGGGGCGCTGTGTTGAGGATCAGCGTGGCGGATGTGTTGTTACCTACCCTTAACCTCTATGGGCTAGGTGGGACGCTAGCGTGCCACCCGTGGTGCACTCCATCAACAGCAGGTGCATTTCAAGAGCGGCAAATTTGAATCCAAATAAATGTCAAAATTCCAATTTTTCAAAAATACAACTATTTTACACCATTTGAAAGATAAACATCTCCTTAATCTAACCACGTTTTACGATTTCAAAAAGGTTTTACGGCGAAAGCATAAATTTAGAGTATGTTAGGACAGTACATTTACAAGAGTTGTGTGTAATGTTTTGTCAAGTCAAAGACAGGGTCACCAAATCCATAAAACCAGCTAAAATGATGCACTAACCTTTTACAATCTCCATCAGATGACACTCCTAGGACATTATGTTAGACAATGCATGCATTTTTAGTTCTATCAAGTTCATATTTATATCCAAAAACAGCGTTTTACTATGGCATTGATGTTGAGGAAATCGTTTCCCTCCAATAACCGGCAGTCAAGTCAGCGTCACAAATTAAATAATTAAAATTAGAAAACATTGGTAAAATATTATATTGTCATTTAAAGAATTATAGATTTACATCTCTTGAACGCAATCAACTTGCCAGATTTAAAAATAACCTTACTGGGAAATCACACTTTGCAATAATCTGAGCACTGCGCCCAGAAAAATACGCGTTGCGATACAGACTAGACGTCATGTTGGGGAGATCTAAAATCGAAAATACTATGTAAATAATCCATTACCTTTGATTCTCTTCATCAGATGTCACTTCCAGGTATCACAGGTCCATAACGAATGTAGTTTTGTTCAAAAAAGCTCATCATTTATGTCCAAAAATCTCCGTCTTGTTAGCACATGATCTAAGCCAGCCGGACTTCTCGTCATGAACGAGGGGAAAAAATATATTTACGTTCGTTCAAACATGTCAAACGTTGTATAGCATAAATCATTAGGGCCTTTTTTAACCAGAACATGAATAATATTCAAGGTGGACGAATGCATACTCTTTTATAACGTATTGGAACGAGGGTACCCAACATGAACTCACGCGCCAGGTGTCTAATGGGACATCATCGTTCCATGGCTCTTGTTCGGTCAGATCTCCCTCCAGAAGACTCGAAACGCTTTGTAAAGGCTGGTGACATCTAGTGGAAGCAATAGGAAGTGCCAAAATATTCCTCAGCCCCTGTGTTTTTCAATGGGATAGGTTTAAAGTCAATACAACACATCAGGTATCCACTTCCTGTCAGAAAATGTCTCAGGGTTTTGCCTGCCAAATGAGTTCTGTTATACTCACAGACACCATTCAAACAGTTTTAGAAACTTTAGAGTGTTTTCTATCCATATATAATAAGTATATGCATATTCTAGTTACTGGGTAGGATTAGTAACCAGATTAAATCGGGTACATTTTTTTTATCCAGACGTGCAAATGCTGCCCCCTAGCCCTAACAGGTTAACACCTGGGGGCGACCCGTCAGGAAGTCCAGGATCCAGTTGCAGAGGGAGGTGTTTAGTCCCAGGGTCCTTAGTGTATTGATGAGTTCTGAGGGCACTTCCCTTTGTAGTCTGTAATAATTTGCAAGCCCTGCCACATCCGCCGAGCGTCAGAGCCGGTGTAGTACGATTCGATCTTAGTCCTGTATTAATACATTGCCTGTTTGATAGTTCGTCGGAGGGCATAGCGGGATTTCTTTTAAGCTTCCGGGTTAGAGTCCCGCTCTTTTGAAAGCGGCAGCTCTAGTCGTTAGCTCAGTGCGGATTTTGCCTGTAATCCATGGCTCCTATTTGGTGTATGTACGTACGGTCACTGTGGGGACGATGTCATCTATGCACTTATTTATGAAGCCAATGACTGATTTGGTGTACTCCTCAATGCCATCGGAGGAATCCCGGAACATATTCCAGTCTATGCTAGAAAAACTGTCCTGTAGTTTAGCATCTGCTTCATCTGACCACTTTTGTATTGATCGAGTCACTGGTGCTTCCTGCTTTAATTTTTGGTTGTAAACAGGAATCAGGAGGATAGAATTATGGTCAGTTTTGCCAAATGGAGGGCGAGGGAGAGCTTTGTCTGTGTCTCTTTGTGTGGAGTAAAGGTGGTCCAGAGTTTTTTTTCCCCTCTGGTTGCACATTTAACATGCTGATAGAAATCTGGTAAACCAGATTTAAGTTTCCCTGCATTAAAGTCTCCGGCTACTAGGAGCGCCGCCTCTGGGTGAGCATTTTCTTGTTTGCTTATGGCAGAATACAGCTCATTCAATGAGGTCTTAGTGCCAGAGTCAGTCTGTGGTGGTATGTAAACAGCTACGAAAAATACAGACTCTCTAGGTAGGTGGTGTGGTCTACAGCTTATCATGAGATACTCTACCTCAGGCGAGCAATAGCTCGAGACTTCCTTAGATATCGTGCACCAGCTCTTATTTACAAAAATACATAGGCCGCCGCCTCTTGTCTTACCAGACGCCGCTGTTCTGTCCTGCCGGTACATCGTATAACCAGCCAGCTGTATGTTGATAGTGTCGTCGTTTAGCCACGACTCCGTGAAGCATAAGATATTACAGTTTTGAATGTCCCGTTGGTAGTTTAGCCTTCTGTGTAGGTCATCTATTTTATTTTCCAAAGATTACACATTTGCTAGCAGAATGGAAGGAAGGGTTTTTTTTCCCATCGCCTACGAATTCTCAGAAGGCAGCCCGCCCTTTGGCACTACAGAGGGTAGTGCGTACGGTCCAGTACATCACTGGGGCCAAGCTGCCTGCCATCCAGGACCTCTATACCAGGCGGTGTCAGAGGAAGGCCCTAAAAACTGTCTGACTCCAGCCACCCGAGTCATAGACTGTCTCTCTGCTACCTTACGGTAAGCTGTACCGGAACGCCAAGTCTAGGTCCAAGAGGCTTCTAAACAGCTTCCACCCCCAAGCCATAAGACTCCTGAACATCTAATCAAATGGCTACCTAGACTATTTGCATTGCCCCCCCCCACCCCTTCTTTATGCCGCTGCTACTCTCTGTTATTATCTATGTATAGTCACTTTAATAACGCTAACTACGTGTACAAAAAACCTCAATTACCTCGACAAACCGGTGCCCCCGCACAATGACAGTCTCTAGCAGTACCCATTGTATATAGTCTCGCTATTGTTATTTTACTGCTGCTCTTTAATTACGTGTTTCTTTAATTTCTTACTCATATTTTTTAAACTGCATTGTTGATTTGATTTGAGAGACACCACAACATTAAATAAAGAGAGAACTACAACATAGCATGGCACATAGCATGGCACATAGCATGGCAACATAGCATGGCACATAGCATAGCATGGCACATAGCATGGCACATAGCATAGCATGGCACATAGCATAGCATGGCACATAACATGGCACATAGCATGGCAACATAGCATGGCACATAGCATAGCATGGCACATAGCATGGCACATAGCATAGCATGGCACATAGTATGGCATGGCAACATAGCATGACACATAGCATAGCATGGCACATAGCATAGCATGGCACATAGCATGGCATGGCAACATAGCATGGCACATAGCATATTATGGTACATAGCATAGCATGGCAACATAGCATGGCACATAGCATGGCATGGCAACATAGCATGGCACATAGCATGGCATGGCAACATAGCATGGCAGCAACACATGAAAACACAGCATGGTAGAAACACAACATGACAACAAAATGGTAGAAACACAAAACATGGTACAAACATTACTGGGCACAGATGGCACAACAGCACAAAGGGAAAGAAGGTAGAGACAACAATACATCACGCGAAGCTATACCCGTCACAAGTGGGTCTGACGGGTATAGAGAGATGACCAGTTTACAGAGGAGTATAGAGTGCAGTGATGTGTCCTATAAGGAGCATCGGTGGCAAATCTGATGGCTGAATGGTAAAGAACATCTAGCCGCTCAAGAGTACCCTTACCTGCCGATCTATAAATTACATCTCCGTAATCTAGCATGGGTAAGATGGTCATCTGAATAGTTTGGCAGCTGTGGTGAAAGAGGAGCGATTACGATAGAGGAAACCAAGTCTAGATTTAACTTTAGCCTGCAGCTTTGATATGTGCTGAGAGAAGGACAGTGTACCATCTAGCCATACTCCCAAGTACTTGTATGAGGTGACTACCTCAAGCTCTAAATCCTCAGAGGTAGTAATCACACCTGTAGGGAGAGGGGCATTATTCTTACCAAACCACATGACCTCTGTTTTGGAGGTGTTCAGAACAACGTTAAGGGCAGAGAAAGCTTGTTGGACACTAAGAAAGCTTTGTTGTAGAGCGTTCATCACAAAATCCGGGGAGGGGCCAGCTGTGTATAAGACTGTATCAACTGCATATAAACGGATGAGAGAGCTTCCTACTGCATGAGCTGTCTTGTTGATGTAAATTGAGAAGAGCGTGGGGCCCTAGGATCGAGCCTTGGTGTACTCTCAGCAGTGGCTGAGATAGCAGATGTTATGACTTTACACACTGCACTCTTTGAGAGTGGTAGTTAGCAAACCAGGCCAAAGACCCCTATTCCTTAGCCGGCCCACAAGAATGGAATGGTCTACTGTATCAAAAGCTTTGGCCAATTCAATAAAAATAGCAGCACAACATTGCTAAGAATCAAGGGCAATGGCGACATCATTTAGAACCTTTAAGGTTGCAGTGACACATCCATAACCTGAGTGGAAACCAGATTGCATACCAGAGAGAATACTATAGACATCAAGAAAGCCAGTCAGTTGATTATTGACAAGTTTTTCCAACACTTTTGATTAACAGGGCACAATAGAAATAACCCTATAACAGTTAGGATCAGCTTGATCTCCCCCTTTAAATAAAGGACGAACCGTGGCTGCCTTCCAAGCAATAGGAACCTCCCCAAAGAGGAGAGATAGGATAAAAAGGTTAGAGAGAAGCTTGGCGATGATAGGGGCAGCAACCTTAAAGAAGAAATGGTCTAAACCATCTGAACCAGTTGTTTTTTGGGGGTCAAGTTTAAGGAGCTCCTTTAGCACCTCGGACTCAGTGACTGCCTGCAGGGAGAAACTTTGTAGCGGGGCAGGGGAAAAAGAGGGAGGAGCATCGTGATAGTCACATTAGAAGGGCTGAGAGATGAGGAAATGTTGGACAGGCAAGGAGGCGTGGCTGAGTCAAATAGGAATCCTGACTTAATGAAGTTGTGATTAAAGAGCTCAGCCATGTGCTTCTTGTCAGTAACAACAACATCATCAACATTAAGGGACATGGGCAGCTGTGAGGAGGAGGATTTATTCTCCAGGTCTTTAACCGTTTTCCAGAACTTCTTGTGGTTAGACCCACAGAGATTGAACTGCTCCTTAAAGTAACTAACTTTGGCCTTCCGGATAGACTGAGTGCACTTATTTCTCATTTGCCTGAACGAGAGCCAGTCAGCCTGAGTATGCCTGTGCCGAGCAATTTGCCAAATGGAATTCTTGAGGTGGAATAACTCTGCCAGATCACGATCGAACCAGGGGCTGAACCTGTTTTTAAATCTCATTTTCTCTATGGGTACGTATTCGTTAACGATACCACTGAAAATATCAAAAAAGAAAGGTCCAATCATCTTCGATAGAGGGGGGGATCAAGTTGATTCTCAATCATTTTACAGAGGCCAGTTCATGAAGGAAGGCTTGCTCAATAAAGTTTTTTAGCAAGCGTCTATGACAAGTCAGGATATGTCGTTTTACTGAGCAGCCATTATGAACACAGGCTGTAAAACAGTGATCACTAAGGTCGTTACAGAAAACACCAGACTGATACCTATCAGGATTATTTGTAAGGATAACATCAAGGTGTGTCACCTTTTCTGGGTGTTTGGAGTCATATCTTGTGGGATTGGTAATAATCAGAGAAAAATGTAGAGTTCCATTGCTTTAGGACTTGGTCAGGTAGTTTAAGCATGTCCCAGTTTAGGTCTTGGCAAAGTGTTTTCGGTCATAGGAAATGAAGGTGGAGACATTATCTACAAAAAAAAGGTTAATAAGGTCAGCATAAAAAAACACATAAAATAGGTCGAGCCCGCCTTCCAGCAGTGGTGTAAAGTACGTAAAGTAAAAATACTTTAAAGTACTACTGAATTCGTTTTGGGGGGTATATCTATACTTTACTTTACTATTTATATGTTTGACAACTTTTACTTCACTCCATACCCTAAAGAAAATAATGTAATATTTACTCCATACATTTTACCTGACACCTAAAAGTACTCGGTACATTATGAATGCTTAGACAGGACAGGAAAATTGACCTATTTACGCACCTATTCACGCATCAAGACAACACATGGTCCTCCCTTTTGCCTCTGATCTGGTGGACTCACTAAACACAAATGCATCTTTTGTAAATGATGTCGGAGTGTCGGAGTGTCGGAGTATCTGAGTGCCGGAGTGCCGCAGACTATTCATACATTTTAAAAACAAGAACAAGATGCCGTCTGCTTTGCTTAATAAAAAGAAGGAATTTGAAATTATTTATACTTTTACTTTTGATACTTAAGTATATTTAGGACCAAATACTTTTTGACTTACACTCAAGTTGTATTTTACTGGGTAACTTTTACTTTTACTTGAGTAACTTTCTATTAAGGTATCTTTACTTTTACTCAAGTATGTACATTTTTTCCACTGCAGTGCCATCTTGCTTTTTAATGTTGTGTCTCCAACATGCTAATAAAAGCCCAGCTATATTGACTTCTAGCTCACCGGACAGTGCAGTGTGAGGGGCGTACTGTCTAATGATGTAGCAGCCTAGCTAGGGTTTAACTGTCTGATGTATCAGCCTAGCTAGGGTTTAACTGTCTGATGTATCAGCCTAGCTAGGGTTTACCTGTCTAATGATGTAGCAGCCTAGCTAGGGTGTATCTGTCTAATGATGTAGCAGCCTAGGTAGGGTTTAACTGTCTAATGATGTAGCAGCCTAGCTAGGGTTTATCTGTCTAATGATGTAGCAGCCTAGCTAGGGTTTAACTGTCTAATGATGTAGCAGCCTAGCTAGGGTTTAACTGTCTAATGATGTAGCAGCCTAGCTAGGGTTTAACTGTCTAATGATGTAGCAGCCTAGTTAGGGTTTAACTGTCTAATGATGTAGCAGCCTAGCTAGGGTTTATCTGTCTAATGATGTAGCAGCCTAGCTAGGGTTTAACTGTCTAATGATGTAGCAGCCTAGCTAGGGTTTATCTGTCTAATGATGTAGCAGCCTAGCTAGGGTTTATCTGTCTAATGATGTAGCAGCCTAGCTAGGGTTTAACTGTCTAATGATGTAGCAGCCTAGCTAGGGTTTAACTGTCTAATGATGTAGCAGCCTAGTTAGGGTTTAACTGTCTAATGATGTAGCAGCCTAGCTAGGGTTTATCTGTCTAATGATGTAGCAGCCTAGCTAGGGTTTAACTGTCTAATGATGTAGCAGCCTAGCTAGGGTTTAACTGTCTAATGATGAGGCAGCCTAGCTAGGGTTTTAGCGTTCTAATGATGTAGCAGCCTAGCTAGGGTTTATCTGTCTAATGATGTAGCAGCCTAGCTAGGGTTTAACTGTCTAATGATGTAGCAGCCTAGCGGGGGCTGTAACTGCGTAGCTAGCTGGCTGTATTTACTACCAAGGCAGCTAACGGCCTAGCGGGGGCTGTAACTTGTTGATTTATTGCTCCTGTTAAGGCTGGAATGGCCGGTGGCCTGGAGTGGAGACTGCTAATTGATTGTCCTCCTCTGGAGTCTTCCAAATATAATTTTGTTTGCCGCAGATACATCATCAACAGACCTGGCACTTAGGTCCATATTGTGACAGCAAGGCTATATGCACTGATCTAGCCAGGTCCCCTTACTACTGCAGAGCACTGGGCCTGTATTCAGTGTGTAAATCTGATCTAGCCAGGTCCCCTTACTACTGCAGAGCACTGGGCCTGTATTCACTGTGTAAATCTGATCTAGTCAGGTCCCCTTACTACTGCAGAGCACTGGGCCTGTATTCACTGTGTAAATCTGATCTAGCCAGGTTCCCTTACTACTGCAGAGCACTGGGCCTGTATTCACTGTGTAAATCTGATCTAGTCAGGTCCCCTTACTACTGCAGAGCACTGGGCCTGTATTCACTGTGTAAAGCTGCCAATGGAGCAAATTGCATTTTGTAATGGTAAGGACTAGGATTACACGTAGGGTGTCCACCCACGCTACCCAGGGAGGAAGATAAAATGTCCCTTTCTTATGTTATAAAATACATTTTACCAAGACAAATATGATTCTTCATGTTCTGAATCATTCAGTGTGGTCTTTCTCTAACTTATCATTAGCATTATGTAAAAAAATAAAAAAATAAATAAATGTCAGATTTAATAGCCTAATACACCCGATAATAAGCCCTTGAGCTTCATGTTTCATGTCCTCTGGATTTGAGAAGATAGATAACGGGTTAAAATGTTTTGTTACTGGTAGCCACAGCTCTCAGCTGACGTGATGCTATTTTCCAGATTGTTCTACCGCTTTTTTCTCTAGGCCTCCATTGAATTATTCACCCTAATTCTGGGCATCCTACAAGGGTAAAAACTTCAGGAGGTTTCGACCATTAGTTTTCTTAGAGGATTATCTATACAATTAAAATATTATTTTACCCATTGGTAAAAAGATGCGTTTTTTGATTGGACACCCTACAAATATGCACAGTGGTGTTTTTTTTTCCTGTTAGAAAGTCTGTTGAGAACGGTTGGTTGCCAATTATCTTTTTTGTTGTTGTAAACAATGCAGGTGTTTGACGGGTCTTTGACGTAGCCTAAAGCCCTTGAAGAGTCAAGCAGCATCTTCATCATGTTTTTTTATCATGTTGTTGTTGTTGAAGCACTAACAGATGCAGCTATCCAGCTGTGCAGGGTTATTGCCTGTTGGCAGGATCTGGAATGAATACAATGTTGAGGTGACCATGCTTTATCAGCACACATCAAATCATCTGGTCATGCAATATTGAACGGAGGGGAGGAGATATATTGACAAAAACCCTGGCTCACTAAGGCCATTTCTCAAATGACACGCTCTTTCCTAAAGGTGGCATTTATGATGCAGCCTAGATGTCCTCGCCCCATCTCTCCTCAACATCCTGCAGTAGTCAATCTAAGAAAGAGAGAGAGAGATACACAGAGACAGAGAGAGAGAGATACACAGAGACAGAGAGAGAGATACACAGAGACAGAGAGAGATACACAGAGACAGAGAGAGAGATACACAGACAGAGAGAGAGATACACAGAGACAGAGAGAGAGAGAGAGATACACAGAGACAGAGAGAGAGAGAGAGAGAGAGAGATACACAGAGACAGAGAGAGAGATACACAGAGACAGAGAGAGAGAGAGAGAGACACAGAGACAGAGAGAGAGAGACAGATACACAGAGACTGAGAGCGAGATACACAGAGACAGAGAGAGAGAGAGATACACAGAGACAGAGAGAGAGCGAGAGAGAGAGAGAGAGAGAGATACACAGAGACAGATACACAGAGACAGATACACAGAGACAGAGAGAGAGATACACAGAGACAGAGAGAGAGAGAGAGAGATACACAGAGACAGAGAGAGAGATACACAGAGACAGAGAGAGAGAGAGAGAGAGAGAGAGAGAGAGAGAGAGAGAGAGAGGAGAGAGAGAGAGAGAGAGAGAGAGAGATACACAGAGACAGATACACAGAGACAGAGACAGAGAGACAGATACACAGAGACAGAGAGAGAGATACACAGAGACACAGAGAGAGAGAGAGATACACAGAGACAGATACACAGAGACAGAGAGAGAGATACACAGAGACAGAGAGAGAGATACACAGAGACAGAGAGAGAGAGAGAGAGAGAGAGAGAGAGACAGAGACAGAGAGAGAGATACACAGAGACAGAGAGAGATACACAGAGACAGAGAGAGAGAGAGATAGATACACAGAGACAGAGAGAGAGATACACAGAGACAGAGAGAGAGAGAGAGAGAGAGATACACAGAGACAGATACACAGAGACAGAGAGAGAGATACACAGAGACAGAGAGAGAGAGAGATACACAGAGACAGAGAGAGACAGAGAGACAGAGACAGAGACAGAGACAGAGACAGAGACAGAGACAGAGAGACAGAGAGAGAGAGAGATGCTCTACGACGTTTCTGTAGAAATCATGAAAAACATAGATGAAGCATTAAAAACCAGAGTGAACAAAAAGTGAACTTGGTAGAAGGATTTTGTTTTATTAATCTAGCTGGAGTCTTGTTAAACATCTTAAAGAATGTGTGATGACATTAGAGATGCTGCGGATGGTGGAGAGTTTATTTTATACATGAGCTACCTTACCGGAGCAGTGTTACTGGATCTGAGTGATTTCACTCATCCCAGCCAATACCCCAAATACCCAAAACTATGATCCAAACCAGTTGGTGGAAAAAAAAGTAACTAATTGTCATACTTGAGTAAAAGTATAGATACCTTTAACGGAAAAAATAATTTCAAATTCCTTCTATTAAAACCAATTCCTTCTATTTAAAATGTACGGATAACCAGGGGCACACTCCAACAGTCAGACATCATTTACAAAAGATGCATTTGTGTTTAGTGAGTTCGCCAGATCAGAGGCAGAATGGATGACCATGTGTTGTCTTGTGAATTGGACCGTTTTTCTGTCCTGTCTAAGCATTCAAAATGTAACGAGTACTTTTAGGTGTCAGGTAAAATGTATGGACTAAAAAAGTATGTTATTTTCTTTAGGAATGTAGTGGAAGTTAAAGTTGTCAAACATAAATAGTAAAGTAAAGTACAGATACCCCAAAAAACTATTGAAGTAGTACTTTAAAAGTATTTTTTACTTATGTACTTTACACCACTGGTCCAAACTTCATGTCTCCATCATAATCTGTTCAAAAGTTATTGGAGTTTTCAGCCTTTCAGGATAGCCAGAATTAGGGTGAATAAATCAATGGAGGCCAGAGAAATAAAGGGGTACAAATTCAGGAAAACAGCATTGAGTCAGCTAGGCTGGTTACTGTGAGAACTGAGTCAGCTAGGCAGGATACTGTGAGAACTGAGTCAGCTAGGCAGGATACTGTGAGAACTGAGTCAGCTAGGCAGGATACTGTGAGAGAACTGAGTCAGCTAGGCAGGATACTGTGAGAACTGAGTCAGCTAGGCAGGATACTGTGAGAACTGAGTCAGCTAGGCAGGATACTGTGAGAGAACTGAGTCAGCTAGGCAGGATACTGTGAGAACTGAGTCAGCTAGGCAGGATACTGTGAGAGAACTGAGTCAGCTAGGCAGGATACTGTGAGAACTGAGTCAGCTAGGCTGGTTACTGTGAGAACTGAGTCAGCTAGGCAGGATACTGTGAGAACTGAGTCAGCTAGGCTGGACACTGTGAGAGAACTGAGTCAGCTAGGCTGGACACTGTGAGAGAACTGAGTCAGCTAGGCTGGTTACTGTGAGAGAACTGAGTCAGCTAGGCAGGATACTGTGAGAACTGAGTCAGCTAGGCTGGTTACTGTGAGAACTGAGTCAGCTAGGCAGGATACTGTGAGAACTGAGTCAGCTAGGCTGGACACTGTGAGAACTGAGTCAGCTAGGCTGGACACTGTGAGAGAACTGAGTCAGCTAGGCTGGACACTGTGAGAGAACTGAGTCAGCTAGGCTGGTTACTGTGAGAGAACTGAGTCAGCTAGGCAGGATACTGTGAGAACTGAGTCAGCTAGGCAGGATACTGTGAGAACTGGTCACTGTCGATACTGTGAGAGAACTGAGTCAGCTAGGCTGGATTCTGTGAGAAAACTCTGGCTCGCTGAACGATTCAGAACATGAAGAATCATATTTGTCTTGGTAAAATGTATTTTATAACATAAGGAAGGGACATTTTATCTTCCTCCCTGGGTAGAGTGGGTGGACACCCTACGTGTAATCCTAGTCCTTACCATTACAAAATGCAATTTGCTCCATTGGCAGCTTTACACAGTGAATACAGGCCCAGTGCTCTGCAGTAGTAAGGGAACCTGGCTAGATCAGATTTACACAGTGAATACAGGCCCAGTGCTCTGCAGTAGTAAGGGAATCTGACTCGATGAGCTTTACACACTGAATACAGGCCAGCTAATGAGTAGTGAGGTTTCACCCTGTAACCACTATTGATCTCTTCATTTATTTATGGTGAACATGGGGGCTGTCTGTACAGAGCTGGGTTCAAATACTATTCGGAATCTATCACTGAGCGTTAGTTCTAGCCTGCCTGGAATGCCTGACGAGCCAAGTTTGCAGTCGTGTCACGATTGTTTCGGCTCATTAGGACAGGCAAGCTCAATCAAGCACAGATAAAGTATTTGACATGATTTCGAATAGTATTTGAACCCACACATGTCTATTTTCGCTGCAGTGCTTTAGTGGATGCAAGGATCTAAACACGTTGATACTGGCTAGATTTATTTGATAGTCCCTTCGAGCAACTAGCTTTCAATGTTGTTTCACAACACAACTACACAACTACACGACCAATCAATATCAGACCCATCAAGTCATCAATTACCCAAACGAAGGCATGTCACCCCCAGGGATATGACCACAGGACCCCTGAGAGTCCATTATTATGTTGTTGTTTACTAATAACTGAGAAGCCTGAGTACAGAGGAACATCTCTGAACCTGAGGATAGTTACATCTCTAGACATAATATTAGACCCTATTGTATGGGCCTATAAGTACTGTAGTACTGTAGTACTGTATGGATCTATAAGTACTGTAGTACTGTAGTACTGTATGGATCTATAAGTACTGTAGTACTGTATGGATCTATACGTACTGTAGTAATGTAGTACTGTATGGATCTATAAGTGCTGTAGTACTGTAGTACTGTATGGATCTATAAGCACTGTAGTACTGTATGGAGCTATAAGTACTGTAGTACTGTAGTACTGTATGGACCAAAAGTGCTGTAGTACTGTAGTACTGTATGGATCTATAAGTACTGTAGTACTGTAGTACTGTATGGATCTATATGTTCTGTAGTACTGTAGTACTGTATGGATCTATAAGTACTGTAGTACTGTATGGATCTATAAGTACTGTAGTACTGTAGTACTCTTTGGATCTATAAATGCTGTAGTACTGTATGGATCTATAAGTACTGTCGTACTGTAGTACTATATGGATCTATAAGTACTGTAGTACTGTAGCACTGTATGGATCTATAAGTACTGTAGTACTGTAGTACTGTATGGATCTATAAGTACTGTAGTACTGTATGGATCTATAAGTACTGTAGGACTGTATGGATCTATAAGTACTGTAGTAATGTAGTACTGTATGGATCTATAAGTACTGTAGTATTGTAGTACTGTATGGATCTATAAGTGCTGTAGTACTGTAGTACTGTATGGATCTATAAGTACTGTAGTACTGTATGGATCTATACGTACTGTAGTACTGTAGTACTGGATGGATCTATATGTTCTGTAGTACTGTATGAATCTATAAGTACTGTAGTACTGTAGTACTGTATGGATCTATAAGTACTGTAGTACTGTATGGACCGAAAGTGCTGTAGTACTGTAGTACTGTATGGATCTATATGTTCTGTAGTACTGTATGGATCTATAAGTACTGTAGTACTGTAGTACACTATGGATCTATAAGTACTGTAGTATTGTAGTACTGTAGTACTGTATGGATCTATAAGTGCTGTAGTACTGTAGTACTGTATGGATCTATAAGTGCTGTAGTACTGTAGTACTGTAGTACTGTATGGATCTATAAGTGCTGTAGTACTGTAGTACCGGTGTGGATCTATAAGTGCTGTAGTACTGTAGTACTGTATGGATCTATAAGTGCTGTAGTACTGTATGGATCTATAAATGCTGTAGTACTGTATGGATCTATATGTTCTGTAGTACTGTAGTACTGTATGGATCTATAAGTACTGTAGTACTGTATGGATCTATAAGTACTGTAGTACTGTAGTACTGTTTGGATCTGTAAGTTCTGTAGTACTGTAGTACATTATGGATCTATAAGTACTGTAGTATTGTAGTACTGTATGGATCTATAATTACTGTAGTACTGTAGTACTGTATGGATTTATAAGTACTGTAGTACTGTAGTACTGTATGTATCTGTAAGTTCTGTAGTACTGTAGTACTGTAAGGATTTATACGTGCTGTAGTACTGTAGTACTGTAGTACACTATGGATCTATAAGTACTGTAGTATTGTAGTACTGTATGGATCTATAAGTGCTGTAGTACTGTAGTACTGTATGGATCTGTAAGTTCTGTAGTACTGTAGTACTGTAGTACACTATGGATCTATAAGTACTGTAGTATTGTAGTACTGTATGGATCTATAAGTGCTGTAGTACTGTAATACTGTAGTACTGTATGGATCTATAAGTACTGTAGTACTGTAGTACTGTATGGATCTATAAGTACTGTAGTACGTGAGTACTGTATGGATCAATAAGTGCTGTAGTACTGTATGGATCTATACGTGCTGTAGTACTGTATGGATCTATAAGTACTGTAGTACTGTAGTACTGTATGGATCTATAAATGCTGTAGTACTCTATGGATCTATAAGTACTGTAGTACTGTATGGATCTATAAGTGCTGTAGTACTGTATGGATCTATAAGTACTGTAGTACTGTAGTACTAAATGGATATATAAGTACTGTAGTACTGTAGTACTCTATGGATCTATAAATGCTGTAGTACTGTATGGATCAATAAGTGCTGTAGTACTGTAGTACTGTATGGATCTATAAGTACTGGAGTACTGTAGTACTGTATGGATCTATAAGTTCTGTAGTACAGTAGTATTGTATGGATCTATAAGTACTGTAGTACTGTAGTACTGTATGGATCTATAAGTACTGTAGTACTGTAGTACTGTATGGATCTATAAATGCTGTAGTACTGTATGGATCTATAAGTACTGTAGTACTGTAGTACTGTAGGCTTCTATAAGTGCTGTAGTACTGTATGGATCTATAAGTACTGTAGTACTGTATTGATCTATAAGTACAGTAGTACTGTATGGATCTATAAGTACTGTTGTACTGTAGTACTGTATGGATCTATAAGTACTGTAGTACTGTTGTACTGTATGGATCTATAAGTACTGTAGTACTGTATGGATCTATATGTACAGTAGTACTGTAGTACTGTATGGATGTATAAGGACTGTAGTACTGTAGTACTGTATGGATCTATAAGTACTGTAGTACTGTAGTACTGTATGGATCTATAAGTACTGTAGTACTGTATGGATCTATAAGTACTGTAGTACTGTATGGATCTATAAGTGCTGTAGTACTGTATGGATCTATAAGTACTGTAGTACTGTAGTACTGTAGTACTCTATGGATCTATAAATGCTGTAGTACTGTATGGATCTATAAGTACTGTAGTACTGTAGTACTGTATTGATCTATAAGTACTGTAGTACTGTAGTACTGTATGGATCTACAAGTACTGTAGTACTGTAGTACTGTATGGATCTATAAGTACTGGAGTACTGTAGTACTGTATGGATCTATAAGTTCTGTAGTACAGTAGTACTGTATGGATCTATAAGTACTGTAGTACTGTAGTACTGTATGGATATATAAGTACTGGAGTACTGTAGTACTGTATGGATCTATAAGTACAGTAGTACTGTATGGATCTATAAGTTTTGTAGTACTGTAGTACTGTATGGATCTATAAGTACTGTAGTTCTGTATGGATCTATAAGTACTGGAGTACTGTAGTACTGTATGGATCTATAAGTACTGTAGTACTGTAGTACTGTATGGATCTATAAGTACAGTAGTACTGTATGGATCTATAAGTGCTGTAGTACTGTAGTACTGTATTGATCTATAAGTACTGTAGTACTGTAGTACTGTATGGATCTATAAGTACAGTAGTACTGTATGGATCTATAAGTGCTGTAGTACTGTAGTACTGTATTGATCTATAAGTACTGTAGTACTGTAGTACTGTATGGATCTATAAGTACTGTAGTATCTGAGTACTGTATGGATCAATAAGTGCTGTAGTACTGTATGGATCTATACGTGCTGTAGTACTGTAGTACTGTATGGATCTATAAGTACTGTAGTACTGTATGGATCTATAAGTACAGTAGTACTGTATGGATCTATAAGTACTGTTGTACTGTAGTACTGTATGGATCTATAAGTACTGTAGTACTGTAGTACTGTATGGATCTATAAGTACTGTAGTACTGTATGGATCTATATGTACAGTAGTACTGTATGGATCTATAAGTACTGTAGTACTGTAGTACTGTATGGATGTATAAGGACTGTAGTACTGTAGTACTGTATGGATCTATAAGTACTGTAGTACTGTAGTACTGTATGGATCTACAAGTACTGTAGTACTGTAGTACTGTATGGATCTATAAGTACTGTAGTACTGTAGTACTCTATGGATCTATAAATGCTGTAGTACTGTATGGATCTATAAGTACTGTTGTACTGTAGTACTGTATGGATCTATAAGTACTGTAGTACTGTAGTACTGTATGGATCTACAAGTACTGTAGTACTGTAGTACTGTATGGATCTATAAGTACTGGAGTACTGTAGTACTGTATGGATCTATAAGTTCTGTAGTACAGTAGTACTGTATGGATCTATAAGTACTGTAGTACTGTAGTACTGTATGGATCTATAAGTACTGGAGTACTGTAGTACTGTATGGATCTATAAGTACAGTAGTACTGTATGGATCTATCAGTATTGTAGTACTGTAGTACTGTATGGATCTATAAGTACTGTAGTTCTGTATGGATCTATAAGTACTGGAGTACTGTAGTACTGTATGGATCTATAAGTACTGTAGTACTGTAGTACTGTATGGATCTATAAGTACAGTAGTACTGTATGGATCTATAAGTGCTGTAGTACTGTAGTACTGTATTGATCTATAAGTACTGTAGTACTGTAGTACTGTATGGATCTATAAGTACTGTAGTACTGTAGTACTGTATGGATCTATAAGTACTGTAGTACGTGAGTACTGTATGGATCAATAAGTGCTGTAGTACTGTATGGATCTATACGTGCTGTAGTACTGTAGTACTGTATGGATCTATAAGTACTGTAGTACTGTAGTACTGTATGGATCTATAAATGCTGTAGTACTCTATGGATCTATAAGTACTGTAGTACTGTATGGATCTATAAGTGCTGTAGTACTGTATGGATCTATAAGTACTGTAGTACTGTAGTACTGTATGGATATATAAGTACTGTAGTACTGTAGTACTCTATGGATCTATAAATGCTGTAGTACTGTATGGATCTATAAGTACTGTAGTACTGTAGTACTGTATGGATGTATAAGTACTGGAGTACTGTAGTACTGTATGGATCTATAAGTGCTGTAGTACTGTAGTACTGTATGGATCTATAAGTACCGTAGTATTGTAGTACTGTATGGATCTATAAGTACTGGAGTACTGTAGTACTGTATGGATCTATAAGTACTGTAATACTGTAGTACTGTATGGATCTATAATTACTGTAGTACTGTAGACCTGATCCTAGATCAAAATGGACAGGATGGGACCTGATCCTAGATCAGCACTCCTACTGAGAAGTTTCATACAAATGGCAGTAACACACATTAAATGTTTCTAAAGATGCTGTTTTTTAAGGAGATGTGCGATCAGTCTTGAGTCACACTCAAAATGTTGAATCAACGTTATTTCAATGAAATTACATTGAACCAATGTGGAATAGACATTGAATTGATGTAAATACATGACTAATGCACTATATTTCCACTGTCATGTTGTTTTAATGTTGTAGACAGACATGTGGTGTAAACAAGACCTGGTTTGATTTTCCATTCACCGTTCATTTCAGACCGTTCTATCTACTGACATTGTACAAATAGGTATCGTCCTCCTCCGGACATATCTACCTTAATAGCCTTTTACTGCAGTGGGTTTAATTCAGGGTCACACAGAAGTGTTTCTTGGTAAACAAGTCTACTTTGAAACAAAAGTATACACCTCACACACAAGGTTATGAGCTGAAGACACCTGAACCATGTCAGATAGAGAGTTGAAATGAATTCAATGTTGAGTTTGCATCCCAATATTACACTTTTTATACATCACAGAACACTCACATATAACAAAACTGTTTGACATAAGAAACACCAGATTTTCGTAGTAATAACAATTATAAAACATTTATAAAAATGATAAAAAAAATATGAATAACATTCCACCCATGAGGCCAAAGAGGGAGCTTTTGGTCATTGGCTGCATGAAAGGGCTACAACACAGTCTGGGCTTTGAAAAAACAACAAAATGGCAGCATCGTCACTTGACAGATTTAAGACCTGTTCTCAGGTCCTTCCTCTGTAATCCTCCTGCCAGAGAAAGCTCTGTAATCATACACAAGAGCTGACGTTTTATTCAATGTCATAAACCACTAGAAACACCAGAGAGGGTCATAATCCACTAGGAACACCAGAGAGGGTCATAAACCACTAGAAACACCAGAGAGGGTCATAATCCACTAGAAACACCAGAGAGGGTCATAAACCACCAGAAACACCAGAGAGGGTCATAAACCACTAGAAACACCAGAGAGGGTTATAAACCACTAGAAACACCAGAGAGGGTCATAATCCACTAGAAACACCAGAGAGGGTTATAAACCACTAGAAACACCAGAGAGGGTCATAAACCACCATAAACACCAGAGAGGGTCATAAACCACTAGAAACACCAGAGAGGGTCATAAACCACTAGAAACACCAGAGAGGGTCATAAACCACTAGAAACACCAGAGAGGGTCATAATCCACTAGAAACACCAGAGAGGGTCATAAACCACTAGAAACACCAGAGAGGGTCATAAACCACTAGAAACACCAGAGAGGGTCATAAACCACTAGAAACACCAGAGAGGGTCATAATCCACTAGAAACACCAGAGAGGGTCATAATCCACTAGAAACACCAGAGAGGGTTATAAACCACTAGAAACACCAGAGAGGGTTATAAACCACTAGAAACACCAGAGAGGGTCATAAACCACTAGAAACACCAGAGAGGGTCATAAACCACTAGAAACACCAGAGAGGGTCATAAACCACTAGAAACACCAGAGAGGGTCATAATCCACTAGAAACACCAGAGAGGGTCATAAACCACTAGAAACACCAGAGAGGGTTATAAACCACTAGAAACACCAGAGAGGGTCATAATCCACTAGAAACACCAGAGAGGGTCATAAACCACTAGAAACACCAGAGAGGGTCATAAACCACTAGAAACACCAGAGAGGGTCATAAACCACTAGAAACACCAGAGAGGGTTATAAACCACCAGAAACACCAGAGAGGGTCATAAACCACCAGAAACACCAGAGAGGGTCATAAACCACTAGAAACACCAGAGAGGGTTATAAACCACTAGAAACACCAGAGAGGGTCGTAATCCACTAGAAACACCAGAGAGGGTCATAAACCACTAGAAACACCAGAGAGGGTCATAAACCACCAGAAACACCAGAGAGGGTCATAAACCACTAGAAACACCAGAGAGGGTTATAAACCACTAGAAACACCAGAGAGGGTTATAAACCACTAGAAACACCAGAGAGGGTTATAAACCACTAGAAACACCAGAGAGGGTCATAAACCACTAGAAACACCAGAGAGGGTCATAAACCACTAGAAACACCAGAGAGGGTCATAAACCACTAGAAACACCAGAGAGGGTCATAAACCACCATAAACACCAGAGAGGGTCATAAACCACTAGAAACACCAGAGAGGGTTATAAACCACCAGAAACACCAGAGAGGGTTATAAACCACTAGAAACACCAGAGAGGGTCATAAACCACTAGGAACACCAGAGAGGGTTATAAACCACTAGAAACACCAGAGAGGGTCATAATCCACTAGGAACACCAGAGAGGGTCATAAACCACTAGAAACACCAGAGAGGGTTATAAACCACCAGAAACACCAGAGAGGGTTATAAACCACTAGGAACACCAGAGAGGGTTATAAACCACTAGAAACACCAGAGAGGGTCATAATCCACTAGGAACACCAGAGAGGGTCATAATCCACTAGGAACACCAGAGAGGGTTATAAACCACTAGAAACACCAGAGAGGGTCATAATCCACTAGGAACACCAGAGAGGGTTATAAACCACTAGAAACACCAGAGAGGGTCATAAACCACTAGAAACACCAGAGAGGGTTATAAACCACTAGAAACACCAGAGAGGGTTATAAACCACTAGAAACACCAGAGAGGGTCATAAACCTCCAGAAACACCAGAGAGGGTCATAAACCACTAGAAACACCAGAGAGGGTTATAAACCACTAGGAACACCAGAGAGGGTTTGGTTGTTTGGTTGTTTGAGATGTACTTTCCATTCACCACTGTTCTAAACACCAGTCTTAAATTTAACCTCAGGTTCTTCCCCTGTTATCCTGCTACAGCAACAGATAATTAATATTAATTCACATTACCTATAATTAACAAATAAGGCCCGAGGAGGTGTGGTATATGGCCATTATGCCATGGCTTAGGGCTGTTCTTAAACACGACGCAACGCAGAGTGCATGGATACAGCCCTTAGCTATGGTATATTGTCCATATACCACAACCCCCCAAGGTGCCTTATTGCTATTATAAATTGGTTGCCAAATAGTATATATATTTTTTGTCATACTAATGGTATACGGTCTGATATACCACAGCTTTCAGCCAATCAGCATTCAGGGCTCGACCCATCCTGTTTTATAATGACACATTAACACTGCTCTCACGTCAATAGAACATAACTGTTTATTTTGAGCTTTGCTACCAGCTGGGAATCTGAAAATCTATTTCACCTGATCTGTTTCACCTGTCTTTGTGATTGTCTACAACCACCTCCAGGTGTCACCCATCTTCCCCATTATCCCCTGTGTATTTATACATGTCTTCTCTGTTTGTCTGTTGCCACTTCGCAAGCTTCAGCGCCTGCTTGTCCCCAGTCTCTGGTTTCGCATTCTCCTGGTTTTGACCCTGGCCTGTCCTGACCCTGAGCCTGCCTGCCGTCCTGTACCTTTGCACCTGTTGCTGTAATAAACATTGTTACTTCGACACGGTCTGCATCTGGGTCTTACCTTCATATCTGATACAATCTGTAGAAACTATGAGAATAGAAAGGTTCAGAACTTTTGTGAAACATCACAGCACAGTTGAGAAAGTTGTGGGAAGGTTGTATGCAAAATAACCATAGAACTACCAACATATGGTTCTCAGAACGTTATATGCTAACTGGGATGGTATTTTGTTATATTTGTTCTTGTTTACTGTGGAGATGCGGCGTCATGAATGAAAGATCAATGACCTTTAAATAAGTTATAAAATGTTGGGTGTGATTCCTTAGCAACCAACCATCATATCCCTGGATGCTACTGACCTGACAGTCTGGATAGTTCTGACCTGACAGTCTGGATAGTACTGACCTGACAGTCTGGATAGTACTGACCTGACGGTCTGGATAGTACTGACCTGACAGTCTGGATAGTACTGACCTGACAGTCTGGATAATACTGACCTGACAGTCTGGATAGACTGACCTGACGGTCTGGATAGTACTGACCTGACAGTCTGGATAGTACTGACCTGACAGTCTGGATAATACTGACCTGACAGCCTGGATAATACTGACCTGACAGTCTCTATAGTACTGACCTGACAGTCTGGATAGTTCTGACCTGACAGTCTGGATAATACTGACCTGACAGCCTGGATAATACTGACCTGACAGTCTGGATAGTACTGACCTGACCTGACAGTCTGGATAGTTCTGACCTGACAGTCTGGATAGTTCTGACCTGACAGTCTGGATAATACTGACCTGACAGTCTGGATAGTTCTGACCTGACAGTCTGGATAATACTGACCTGACAGTCTGGATAGTACTGACCTGACCTGACAGTCTGGATAGTTCTGACCTGACAGTCTGGATAGTTCTGACCTGACAGTCTGGATAGTTCTGACCTGACAGTCTGGATAATACTGACCTGACAGTCTGGATAATACTGACCTGACAGTCTGGATAATACTGACCTGACAGTCTGGATAATACTGACCTGACAGTCTGGATAGTACTGACCTGACAGTCTGGATAGTACTGACCTGACAGTCTGGATAATACTGACCTGACAGTCTGGATAGTACTGACCTGACAGTCTGGATAGTACTGACCTGACAGTCTGGATAGTACTGACCTGACAGTCTGGATAGTTCTGACCTGACAGTCTGGATAGTTCTGACCTGACAGTCTGGATAGTTCTGACCTGACAGTCTGGATAGTACTGACCTGACAGTCTGGATAATACTGACCTGACAGTCTGGATAGTACTGACCTGACAGTCTGGATAGTTCTGACCTGACAGTCTGGATAGTACTGACCTGACAGTCTGGATAGTACTGACCTGACAGTCTGGATAGTTCTGACCTGACAGTCTGGATAGTACTGACCTGACAGTCTGGATAGTACTGACCTGACAGTCTGGATAGTTCTGACCTGACAGTCTGGATAATACTGACCTGACAGTCTGGATAGTACTGACCTGACAGTCTGGATAGTACTGACCTGACAGTCTGGATAGTTCTGACCTGACAGTCTGGATAGTTCTGACCTGACAGTCTGGATAGTACTGACCTGACAGTCTGGATAGTACTGACCTGACAGTCTGGATAATACTGACCTGACAGTCTGGATAGTTCTGACCTGACAGTCTGGATAATACTGACCTGACAGTCTGGATAGTACTGACCTGACAGTCTGGATAGTACTGACCTGACAGTCTGGATAGTTCTGACCTGACAGTCTGGATAGTTCTGACCTGACAGTCTGGATAGTTCTGACCTGACAGTCTGGATAGTACTGACCTGACAGTCTGGATAATACTGACCTGACAGTCTGGATAGTACTGACCTGACAGTCTGGATAATACTGACCTGACAGTCTGGATAGTACTGACCTGACAGTCTGGATAGTTCTGACCTGACAGTCTGGATAATACTGACCTGACAGTCTAGATAGACTGACCTGACAGTCTGGATAATACTGACCTGACAGTCTGGATAATACTGACCTGACAGTCTAGATAGACTGACCTGACAGTCTGGATAATACTGACCTGACAGTCTGGATACAGGGTCAGTCATAGTAGTATGATTGTTGCAGTGTAATGTGTTGTTTTACAGGATTAGTAGTACAACGCCCCTGGAACAAATTAGGTTTAAGTGCCTTGATCACTTTATAGCAGCGTTTCAGTGATATGAATGAATTATTCTCATTTTAGTGATGAGAGTGGAGGAAATATTTAGAAGATTTAACCGTAACGACGTAAGTAAGTAAATATACATTCAAATGACTCGCAATTGGATAGATTATTTCTTCAAAGTAAATGATTGCTTGATTGCAAACATATTCAAAACATCCACAATCCATAATTTAGAAAAATTTATATTTGTTGGAAACATCGCATTCACTAAAACGTAACATTACAAGACAGTGTGCCAGAACTAGCGATAACACGATGAGGCATTACAGACATCATCTTATGGACTGGTTCACACACACACACACACACACACACACACACACACACACACACACACACACACACACACACACACACACACACACACACACACACACACACACACACACACACACAAAGGTTCATGAATAAGTGAGACTAATGTGAATGTGGGTTAAATGTGTCAAGGCCGAATGAGCAGCATCAAATATGTACGAAGATGCTCATGTTCTATACAGTACTTCACTGGATGCCACACATACTGTACTACATGACTGGTACTATATTATACATACTGTACTACGTGACTGGTACTATATTATACATACTGTACTACGTGACTGGTACTATATTATACATACTGTACTACATGACTGGTACTATATTATACATACTGTACTACGTGACTGGTACTATATTATACATACTGTAATACATGACTGGTACTATATTATACATACTGTACTACATGACTGGTACTATATTATACATACTGTACTACATGACTGGTACTATATTATACATACTGTACTACATGACTGGTACTATATTATACATACTGTAATACATGACTGGTACTATATTATACATACTGTACTACATGACTGGTACTATATTATACATACTGTACTACGTGATTGGTACTATATTATACATACTGTACTACGTGACTGGTACTATATTATACATACTGTACTACATGACTGGTACTATATTATACATACTGTACTACGTGACTGGTACTATATTATACATACTGTACTACATGACTGGTACTATATTATACATACTGTACTACGTGATTGGTACTATATTATACATACTGTACTACATTGACTGGTACTATATTATACATACTGTACTACATGACTGGTACTATATTATACATACTGTACTACGTGACTGGTACTATATTATACATACTGTACTACATGACTGGTACTATATTATACATACTGTACTACGTGATTGGTACTATATTATACATACTGTACTACATTGACTGGTACTATATTATACATACTGTACTACATGACTGGTACTATATTATACATACTGTACTACATGACTGGTACTATATTATACATACTGTACTACTTGATTGGTACTATATTATACATACTGTACTACGTGACTGGTACTATATTATACATACTGTACTACGTGACTGGTACTATATTATACATACTGTACTACATGACTGGTACTATATTATACATACTGTACTACGTGACTGGTACTATATTATACATACTGTACTACATGACTGGTACTATATTATACATACTGTACTACGTGATTGGTACTATATTATACATACTGTACTACATTGACTGGTACTATATTATACATACTGTACTACATGACTGGTACTATATTATACATACTGTACTACATGACTGGTACTATATTATACATACTGTACTACATGACTGGTACTGTATTATACATACTGTACTACATGACTGGTACTATATTATACATACTGTACTAAATGACTGGTACTATATTATACATACTGTACTAAATGACTGGTACTATATTATACATACTGTACTATGGGATTGGTACTATATTATACATACTGTACTACGTGATTGGTACTACATTATACATACTGTACTACGTGATTGGTACTATATTATACATACTGCACTACGTGATTGGAACTATATTATACATACTGTACTATGTAATTGGTACTACATTATACATACCGTATTACGTGACTGATACTATATTTTACATACTGTACTACATGACTGTACCCACAAAACACCAGTCTCAACGTCAACAGTGAAGAGGTGACTCCGGGATGCTGGCCTTCTAGGTAGAGTCCAGTGTCTGTGTGTCTGTGTTCTTTTTGGTGAGTCATGTCTCTAAGTGACCTGTTGAACTGGTGAGTCATGTCTCTAAGTGCTCTGTAGAACTGGTGAGTCATGTCTCTAAGTGCTCTGTAGAACTGGTGAGTCATGTCTCTAAGTGCTCTGTAGAACTGGTGAGTCATGTCTCTAAGTGCTCTGCTGAACTGGTGAGTCATGTCTCTAAGTGACCTGTTGAACTGGTGAGTCATGTCTCTAAGTGCTCTGTTGAACTGGTGAGTCATGTCTCTAAGTGCTCTGCTGAACTGGTGAGTCATGTCTCTAAGTGCTCTGTAGAACTGGTGAGTCATGTTTCTAAGTGCTCTGCTGATCTGGTGAGTCATGTCTCTAAGTGACCTGCTGAACGGGTGAGTCATATCTCTAAGTGATCTTTTGAATGATCAAGCATATAGTAAATAAGTGCAGTATTTTCCCCAATCATATGCTGTACCCAGGGGCGGAAATCCCGGGGGGACGGGGGGGACACGACCCCCCCATCCTGGGAAAAATATGATTTGTCCCCCCCAATATATCACTGAAACATAACTATGTAATTTAAATAATATGAATAATACGCAATGAAAGCAATTGTGCTGATTATAGACACTTAATAGCGCGTTTTTAAGTTTCAAAAGATTGCAACCCCCCAACTCTTTGCCTCACAATGGTTTGATCCACTGCCAGTTCCTTAGCTTGCGAGGTAACAGAGAGGTCGTATCTACTGTCTGAAAGGCACTCAATGCACGTAACTGACGTGAGGTTAATCCAGTCAATCGCGCACACACACTAGCTGAATATGCAGAGCTAGCGCGCAAATATGAACTATTAAGCTAGCTAGTACCTATTCCATTTATGTGGCGTCGTCAAAGATGGAATCAGCATGCAGATGATGTAAGTTAGTGCTTCAAAGTCCCTGTGATAAGGTTAGCGATAAACTGAAATCCAAACTGAACAGAACTACACTCTCTTCTACCATTGTCTTAAATATATTTAATGGTCTCGTTGCAAAAGCTAAATTGTCGCAAGGGAACTTTTACTTATTTAATTTCACCTTTATTTAACCCGGGTAGCAAAGATTATAGCAAACACCACTGAAACGGAATTGGTGCTCGCTAGCTTTGCAAATTCAGCTATTGTTGGAAGCCAGCCAATATGAAACAAACTATTAAAATTACAAAAGGTTGCAGCATATGTTGTGTAAATGGTGAACTCATACAGCTGTCAACTCTTGTCATTTTAATCCGTTTCACATTTGCTAGCTACCTTTTAGATCGAAGCCCAAATAGAATGATAAAAGATAAGATGATAGAAGCCCATCTCCTACTGTAAATAACCTACACACTGTGTGTGTGTGTGTAGCCAGCCAGCCAGGTAGAAAAATGGCAGAAAAATAAAAGACGGACATCAGAGTATTTTTCAGTACACCAAAACGCATAGTAAGAACCCTAGTAGCCTAATATCTCAAAGACTAGTTGATAAAATGTTCATAAGAAAGAAATGAAATTCTAATGGAAATGTTTCACAATGATGTCATTAGGCAGAGCAGGCAACAGATGGCACACAGACAGCAGAGTTGGGACAGATATGCAGGGACAGACTGGCAGAGACAGGGAGTCTCAGGTAAGTTTGTTGAGTCTTTGTTTGGCAAGATTATGAAAGGTTCTAAAAAAATTTGACTTGTAAAATAGGAACATAATTGGAAAATGCCATGGATATCCCCACTCTCAACTTAAACTGGTGACTGAACTAAGATTTGTTAAAGGCAATGGTATTGCTGTTGTGAGTAGTTGTGTAGTTTTGGGTACCGGTAGTTAGGAGTACGGCAAACACCTTATTTCTTTGGTTCCTCAATATACATTTACCATATTACAATGTAGGCTATGTGTTACAGCACTACTTTTGGTGTCCCCCTCAGGAATTGCTCTTGAGAAAATTTCATGTAATTGTCCCCTCCAAAGTTGATATCAGATTTTCGCCCCTGGCTGTACCCATGACGTCATCTCATACTGACCTCACCAGACCCTTAAACCACCTTTGTCAACAACCAGGAAACAAGGGACCAATCAGAGCGGTAAAGGAACCCGGTCCCAGCTGGAGGGCACACAGAGGAACACACCTGAGACTCATCAAGAACCCCTGCTAACTCCCCAGGTGACTGTACCTGTACCTGTACCTAGTATTTATCGTCTGGTCTTGTTTGGTTGAAGTAACCTGATACATCTACAGTCTCTGTTCCATTGGGTACAGTATTCCAGAAATGTAATTTACTGGGCATCCTTATTCTGATCTGGATAACATGAATCCATAAAGATACATTCTTGCAGCTCAATATTTTTTGGAAATTATTTTTTTGTGATTAACTGGTTTGACTGACTAGGTCCCTGTATACAGCCCACTCATGGCCTGGTGTTTTACATTAATCACCACAGTAGTAAAACAAGCCATTTCTCTGTCTGCAGAGAACATCGTTTCAGCTTGGAACAGTGGATATGTACTGTACTGTTTAGTGAACAATGACGTATACTTCCTCTACCACTTCACTGTGAGTTGGTCTAGTAGGACTACAATGTTCTCCTGTTCACCGGTAGCCAATGTGGTCCAGGGATGAACGGAACATTAAATGGTAGGATGTCCAATTTACCAGGACCTAGCAATTTTCTCAAAATGACAGGTGCTTGAATGTATGTGTTGCAACACCCTGATTACAGTGTAAAATATGTCTGGTGTCTCTGAGCTGGTTACTGTAGACCTGCAACACCCTGATTCCAGTGTAAAATATGTCTGGTGTCTCTGAGCTGGTTACTGTAGACCTGCAACACCCTGATTCCAGTGTAAAATATGTCTGGTGTCTCTGAGCTGGTTACTATAGACCTGCAACACCCTGATTCCAGTGTAAAATATGTCTGGTGTCTCTGAGCTGGTTACTGTAGACCTGCAACACCCTGATTCCAGTGTAAAATATGTCTGGTGTCTCTGAGCTGGTTTCTGTAGACCTTCAGTCCATTTATCATATTTATTTTAATCTTTTTAATCTCCATCATGTACTATTTATATGTTTTAATGTTGTTTTGGTTTTAAATTCGTTTTAACTGCTGTGTTGTTTTTATTGTTGTATCACAGGGCACAACTGTAAAAGAGACTCAGCTTGTTTCCCCTGTTTTAAATAAAAGGTTAATAAAATATCTCAAATGGAATCCATTGCCTTCCCCGGCAGAGAAACGTGGTTTCTGATTGGTTGTTGGGAAGAGCAGTCACCAGGCGGCCATGTTGCTTGCTTCCAAAGTGCTCTCCTGTTCTCTACGTGTTCCAATACTTTTAACCAGGGTCCGTAAAGGCTCTGGTCTAAAGTAGTGGACTATAGGGAATAAGGAGCTATTTGGGACACAGGATGGTGTCTGTGTAGTGTGGATGATCACAGTGTAACCTGGGGAGCACCTCTTCATGCGTTCAACAGCTCAGCACCAACCAATTATAAACCATGTGGAGGACAGGAACAGGAACTGCATTATCAATCACTCTCCTGGCCTGTTGTGGTGTGGTGGTCAGACCTGATCAATCACTCTCCTGGCCTGTTGTGGTGGTCAGACCTGATCAATCACTCTCCTGGCCTGTTGTGGTGGTCAGACCTGATCAATCACTCTCCTGGCCTGTTGTGGTGTGGTGGTCAGACCTGATCAATCACTCTCCTGGCCTGTTGTGGTGTGGTGGTCAGACCTGATCAATCACTCTCCTGGCCTGTTGTGGTGGTCAGACCTGATCAATCACTCTCCTGGACTGCTGTGGTGCTCAGACCAGATCAATCACTCTCCTGGCCTGTTGTGGTGGTCAGACCTGATCAATCACTGTCCTGGCCTGCTCTGGTGGTCAGACCTGATCAATCACTCTCCTGGCCTGCTGTGGTGTGGTGGTCAGACCTGATCAATCACTCTCCTGGCCTGCTGTGGTGCTCAGACCTGATCAATCACTCTCCTGGCCTGCTGTGGTGTGGTGGTCAGACCTGATCAATCACTCTCCTGGCCTGTTGTGGTGTGGTGGTCAGACCTGATCAATAACTCTCCTGGCCTGTTGTGGTGGTCAGACCTGATCAATCACTCTCCTGGCTTGTTGTGGTGGTCAGATCTGATCAATCACTCTCCTGGCCTGTTGTGGTGGTCAGACCTGATCAATCACTCTCCTTGCCTCCTGTGATGGTCAGACCTAATCAATCACTCTCCTGGCCTGTTGTGGTGGTCAGATCTGACGGATGACTCTCCTGGCCTGCTGTACTGTGGTGGTCAGACCTGATCAATCACTCTCCTGGCCTGTTGTTGTGGGGAGGTCAGACCTGATCAATCACTCTCCTGGCCTGTTGTGGTGTGGTGGTCAGACCTGATCAATCACTCTCCTGGCCTGCTGTGGTGGTCAGAACAGATCAATCACTCTCCTGGCCTGTTGTTGTGGGGAGGTCAGACCTGATCAATCACTCTCCTGGCCTGTTGTGGTGTGGTGGTCAGACCTGATCAATCACTCTCCTGGCCTATTGTGGTGGTCAGACCAGATCAATCACTCTACTGGCCTGTTGTGGTGGTCAGAACTGATCAATCACTCTCCTGGCCTGTTGTACTGTGGTGGTCAGACCTGATCAATCACTCTCCTGGCCTGTTGTGGTGGTCAGACCTGATCAATCACTCTCCTGGCCTGTTGTGGTGGTCAGACCTGATCAATCACTCTCCTGGCCTGCTCTGGTGGTCAGACCTGATCAATCACTCTACTGGCCTGTTGTGGTGGTCAGACCTGATCAATCACTCCCCTGGCCTGTTGTGGTGGTCATACCTGATCAATCACTCTCCTGGCCTGCTGTGGTGCTCAGACCTGATCAATCACTCTCCTGGCCTGCTGTGGTACTCAGACCTGATCAATCACTCTCCTGGCCTGCTGTGGTACTCAGACGTGATCAATCACTCTCCTGGCCTGTTGTGGTGGTCAGACCTGATCAATCACACTCCTGGCCTGCTGTACTGTGGTGGTCAGACCTGATCAATCACTCTCCTGGCCTGTTGTGGTGGTCAGACCTGATCAATCACTCTCCTGGCCTGTTGTGGTGGTCAGACCTGATCAATCACTCTCCTGGCCTGTTGTGGTGGTCAGACCTGATCAATCACTCTCCTGGCCTGTTGTACTGTGGTGGTCAGACCTGATCAATAACTCTCCTGGCCTGCAATGGTGGTCAGACCTGATCAATCACACTCCTGGCCTGCTCTGGTGGTCAGACCTGATCAATCACTCTCCTGGCTCGTTGTGGTGTGGTGGTCAGACCTGATCAATCACTCTCCTGCTCTGGTGCTCAGACCTGATCAATCACTATCCTGGCCTGCTCTGGTGGTCAGACCTGATCAATCACTCTACTGGCCTGTTGTGGTGGTCAGACCTGATCAATCACTCTCCTGGCCTGTTGTTGTGGGTAGGTCAGACCTGATCAATCACTCTCCTGGCCTGCTGTGGTGGTCAGACCAGATCAATCACTCTCCTGGCCTGCTGTACTGTGGTGGTCGGACCTGATCAATCACTCTCCTGGCCTATTGTGGTGGTCAGACCACATCAATCACTCTACTGGCCTGTTGTGGTGGTCAGAACTGATCAATCACTCTCCTGGCCTGTTGTACTGTGGTGGTCAGACCTGATCAATCACTCTCCTGGCCTGTTGTACTGTGGTGGTCAGACCTGATCAATCACTCTCCTGGCCTGTTGTGGTGGTCAGACCTGATCAATCACTCTCCTGGCCTGTTGTGGTGGTCAGACCTGATCAATCACTCTCCTGGCCTGTTGTGGTGGTCAGACCTGATCAATCTCTCTCCTGGCCTGCTCTGGTGGTCAGACCTGATCAATCACTCTCCTGGCCTGTTGTGGTGGTCAGACCTGATCAATCTCTCTCCTGGCCTGCTCTGGTGGTCAGACCTGATCAATCTCTCTCCTGGCCTGCTCTGGTGGTCAGACCTGATCAATCACTCTCCTGGCCTGTTGTGGTGTGGTGGTCAGATCTGATGGATCACTCTCCTGGCCTGCTGTACTGTGGTGGTCAGACCTGATCAATCACTCTCCTGGCCTGTTGTGGTGGTCAGACCAGATCAATCACTCTACTGGCCTGTTGTGGTGTGGTGGTCAGACCTGATCAATCACTCTCCTGGCCTGCTCTGGTGGTCAGACCTGATCAATCACTCTCCTGGCCTGCTGTACTGTGGTGGTCAGACCTGATCAATCACTCTCCTGGCCTGTTGTGGTGGTCAGACCTGATCAATCACTCTCCTGGCCTGTTGTGGTGGTCAGACCTGATCAATCACTCTCCTGGCCTGTTGTGGTGGTCAGATCTGATCAATCAATCTCCTGGCCTGTTGTGGTTGTCAGACCTGATCAATCACTCTCCTGGCCTGCTCTTGTGTGGTGGTCAGACCTGATCAATCACTCTCCTGGCCTGCTGTACTGTGGTGGTCAGACCTGATCAATCACTCTCCTGGCCTGCAATGGTGGTCAGACCTGATCAATCACACTCCTGGCCTGCTCTGGTGGTCAGACCTGATCAATCACTCTCCTGGCTCGTTGTGGTGTGGTGGTCAGACCTGATCAATCACTCTCCTGCTCTGGTGGTCAGACCTGATCAATCACACTCCTGGCCTGCTCTGGTGGTCAGACCTGATCAATCACTCTCCTGGCTCGTTGTGGTGTGGTGGTCAGACCTGATCAATCACTCTCCTGCTCTGGTGCTCAGACCTGATCAATCACTCTCCTGGCCTGCTCTGGTGGTCAGACCTGATCAATCACTCTACTGGCCTGTTGTGGTGGTCAGACCTGATCAATCACTCTCCTGGCCTGTTGTTGTGGGGAGGTCAGACCTGATCAATCACTATCCTGGCCTGTTGTGGTGGTCAGAACTGATCAATCACTCTCCTGGCCTGTTGTGGTGGTCAGACCTGATCAATCACTCTCCTGGCCTATTGTGGTGGTCAGACCAGATCAATCACTCTACTGACCTGTTGTGGTGGTCAGAACTGATCAATCACTCTCCTGGCCTGTTGTACTGTGGTGGTCAGACCTGATCAATCACTCTCCTGGCCTGTTGTACTGTGGTGGTCAGACCTGATCAATCACTCTCCTGGCCTGTTGTGGTGGTCAGACCTGATCAATCACTCTCCTGGCCTGTTGTGGTGGTCAGACCAGATCAATCACTCTACTGGCCTGTTGTGGTGTGGTGGTCAGACCTGATCAATCACTCTCCTGGCCTGTTGTGGTGTGGTGGTAAGATCTGATGGATCACTCTCTTGGCCTGCTGTACTGTGGTGGTCAGACCTGATCAATCACTCTCCTGGCCTGTTGTGGTGGTCAGACCTGATCAATCACTCCACTCTCCTGGCCTGTTGTGGTGGTCAGACCAGATCAATCACTCTCCTGGCCTGTTGTGGTGTGGTGGTCAGATCTGATGGATCACTCTCCTGGCCTGCTGTACTGTGGTGGTCAGACCTGATCAATCACTCTCCTGGCCTGTTGTGGTGGTCAGATCTGATGGATCACTCTCCTGGGCTGCTGTACTGTGGTGGTCAGACCTGATCAATCACTCTCCTGGCCTGTTGTTGTGGGGAGGTCAGACCTGATCAATCACTCTCCTGGCCTGTTGTGGTGTGGTGGTCAGACCTGATCAATCACTCTCCTGGCCTGCTGTGGTGGTCAGAACAGATCAATCACTCTCCTGGCCTGTTGTTGTGGGGAGGTCAGACCTGATCAATCACTGTCCTGGCCTGCTCTGGTGGTCAGACCTGATCAATCACTCTCCTGGCCTGCTGTGGTGTGGTGGTCAGACCTGATCAATCACTCTCCTGGCCTGCTGTGGTGCTCAGACCTGATCAATCACTCTCCTGGCCTGCTGTGGTGTGGTGGTCAGACCTGATCAATCACTCTCCTGGCCTGTTGTGGTGTGGTGGTCAGACCTGATCAATAACTCTCCTGGCCTGTTGTGGTGGTCAGACCTGATCAATCACTCTCCTGGCTTGTTGTGGTGGTCAGATCTGATCAATCACTCTCCTGGCCTGTTGTGGTGGTCAGACCTGATCAATCACTCTCCTTGCCTCCTGTGATGGTCAGACCTAATCAATCACTCTCCTGGCCTGTTGTGGTGGTCAGATCTGACGGATGACTCTCCTGGCCTGCTGTACTGTGGTGGTCAGACCTGATCAATCACTCTCCTGGCCTGTTGTTGTGGGGAGGTCAGACCTGATCAATCACTCTCCTGGCCTGTTGTGGTGTGGTGGTCAGACCTGATCAATCACTCTCCTGGCCTGCTGTGGTGGTCAGAACAGATCAATCACTCTCCTGGCCTGTTGTTGTGGGGAGGCCAGACCTGATCAATCACTCTCCTGGCCTGTTGTGGTGTGGTGGTCAGACCTGATCAATCACTCTCCTGGCCTATTGTGGTGGTCAGACCAGATCAATCACTCTACTGGCCTGTTGTACTGTGGTGGTCAGACCTGATCAATCACTCTCCTGGCCTGTTGTGGTGGTCAGACCTGATCAATCACTCTCCTGGCCTGTTGTGGTGGTCAGACCTGATCAATCACTCTCCTGGCCTGCTCTGGTGGTCAGACCTGATCAATCACTCTACTGGCCTGTTGTGGTGGTCAGACCTGATCAATCACTCCCCTGGCCTGTTGTGGTGGTCATACCTGATCAATCACTCTCCTGGCCTGCTGTGGTGCTCAGACCTGATCAATCACTCTCCTGGCCTGCTGTGGTACTCAGACCTGATCAATCACTCTCCTGGCCTGCTGTGGTACTCAGACGTGATCAATCACTCTCCTGGCCTGTTGTGGTGGTCAGACCTGATCAATCACACTCCTGGCCTGCTGTACTGTGGTGGTCAGACCTGATCAATCACTCTCCTGGCCTGTTGTGGTGGTCAGACCTGATCAATCACTCTCCTGGCCTGTTGTGGTGGTCAGACCTGATCAATCACTCTCCTGGCCTGTTGTGGTGGTCAGACCTGATCAATCACTCTCCTGGCCTGTTGTACTGTGGTGGTCAGACCTGATCAATAACTCTCCTGGCCTGCAATGGTGGTCAGACCTGATCAATCACACTCCTGGCCTGCTCTGGTGGTCAGACCTGATCAATCACTCTCCTGGCTCGTTGTGGTGTGGTGGTCAGACCTGATCAATCACTCTCCTGCTCTGGTGCTCAGACCTGATCAATCACTATCCTGGCCTGCTCTGGTGGTCAGACCTGATCAATCACTCTACCGGCCTGTTGTGGTGGTCAGACCTGATCAATCACTCTCCTGGCCTGTTGTTGTGGGTAGGTCAGACCTGATCAATCACTCTCCTGGCCTGCTGTGGTGGTCAGACCAGATCAATCACTCTCCTGGCCTGCTGTACTGTGGTGGTCGGACCTGATCAATCACTCTCCTGGCCTATTGTGGTGGTCAGACCACATCAATCACTCTACTGGCCTGTTGTGGTGGTCAGAACTGATCAATCACTCTCCTGGCCTGTTGTACTGTGGTGGTCAGACCTGATCAATCACTCTCCTGGCCTGTTGTACTGTGGTGGTCAGACCTGATCAATCACTCTCCTGGCCTGTTGTGGTGGTCAGACCTGATCAATCACTCTCCTGGCCTGTTTTGGTGGTCAGACCTGATCAATCACTCTCCTGGCCTGTTGTGGTGGTCAGACCTGATCAATCTCTCTCCTGGCCTGCTCTGGTGGTCAGACCTGATCAATCACTCTCCTGGCCTGTTGTGGTGGTCAGACCTGATCAATCTCTCTCCTGGCCTGCTCTGGTGGTCAGACCTGATCAATCTCTCTCCTGGCCTGCTCTGGTGGTCAGACCTGATCAATCACTCTCCTGGCCTGTTGTGGTGTGGTGGTCAGATCTGATGGATCACTCTCCTGGCCTGCTGTCTGTGGTGGTCAGACCTGATCAATCACTCTCCTGGCCTGTTGTGGTGGTCAGATCTGATGGATCACTCTCCTGGGCTGCTGTACTGTGGTGGTCAGACCTGATCAATCACTCTCCTGGCCTGTTGTTGTGGGGAGGTCAGACCTGATCAATCACTCTCCTGGCCTGTTGTGGTGTGGTGGTCAGACCTGATCAATCACTCTCCTGGCCTGCTGTGGTGGTCAGAACAGATCAATCACTCTCCTGGCCTGTTGTTGTGGGGAGGTCAGACCTGATCAATCACTCTCCTGGCCTGTTGTGGTGTGGTGGTCAGACCTGATCAATCACTCTCCTGGCCTATTGTGGTGGTCAGACCAGATCAATCACTCTACTGGCCTGTTGTGGTGGTCAGAACTGATCAATCACTCTCCTGGCCTGTTGTACTGTGGTGGTCAGACCTGATCAATCACTCTCCTGGCCTGTTGTGGTGGTCAGACCTGATCAATCACTCTCCTGGCCTGTTGTGGTGGTCAGACCTGATCAATCACTCTCCTGGCCTGCTCTGGTGGTCAGACCTGATCAATCACTCTACTGGCCTGTTGTGGTGGTCAGACCTGATCAATCACTCCCCTGGCCTGTTGTGGTGGTCATACCTGATCAATCACTCTCCTGGCCTGCTGTGGTGCTCAGACCTGATCAATCACTCTCCTGGCCTGCTGTGGTACTCAGACCTGATCAATCACTCTCCTGGCCTGCTGTGGTACTCAGACGTGATCAATCACTCTCCTGGCCTGTTGTGGTGGTCAGACCTGATCAATCACACTCCTGGCCTGCTGTACTGTGGTGGTCAGACCTGATCAATCACTCTCCTGGCCTGTTGTGGTGGTCAGACCTGATCAATCACTCTCCTGGCCTGTTGTGGTGGTCAGACCTGATCAATCACTCTCCTGGCCTGTTGTGGTGGTCAGACCTGATCAATCACTCTCCTGGCCTGTTGTACTGTGGTGGTCAGACCTGATCAATAACTCTCCTGGCCTGCAATGGTGGTCAGACCTGATCAATCACACTCCTGGCCTGCTCTGGTGGTCAGACCTGATCAATCACTCTCCTGGCTCGTTGTGGTGTGGTGGTCAGACCTGATCAATCACTCTCCTGCTCTGGTGGTCAGACCTGATCAATCACACTCCTGGCCTGCTCTGGTGGTCAGACCTGATCAATCACTCTCCTGGCTCGTTGTGGTGTGGTGGTCAGACCTGATCAATCACTCTCCTGCTCTGGTGCTCAGACCTGATCAATCACTATCCTGGCCTGCTCTGGTGGTCAGACCTGATCAATCACTCTACTGGCCTGTTGTGGTGGTCAGACCTGATCAATCACTCTCCTGGCCTGTTGTTGTGGGGAGGTCAGACCTGATCAATCACTCTCCTGGCCTGCTGTGGTGGTCAGACCAGATCAATCACTCTCCTGGCCTGCTGTACTGTGGTGGTCGGACCTGATCAATCACTCTCCTGGCCTATTGTGGTGGTCAGACCACATCAATCACTCTACTGGCCTGTTGTGGTGGTCAGAACTGATCAATCACTCTCCTGGCTCGTTGTGGTGTGGTGGTCAGACCTGATCAATCACTCTCCTGCTCTGGTGGTCAGACCTGATCAATCACACTCCTGGCCTGCTCTGGTGGTCAGACCTGATCAATCACTCTCCTGGCTCGTTGTGGTGTGGTGGTCAGACCTGATCAATCACTCTCCTGCTCTGGTGCTCAGACCTGATCAATCACTCTCCTGGCCTGCTCTGGTGGTCAGACCTGATCAATCACTCTACTGGCCTGTTGTGGTGGTCAGACCTGATCAATCACTCTCCTGGCCTGTTGTTGTGGGGAGGTCAGACCTGATCAATCACTCTCCTGGCCTGTTGTGGTGGTCAGAACTGATCAATCACTCTCCTGGCCTGTTGTGGTGGTCAGACCTGATCAATCACTCTCCTGGCCTATTGTGGTGGTCAGACCAGATCAATCACTCTACTGACCTGTTGTGGTGGTCAGAACTGATCAATCACTCTCCTGGCCTGTTGTACTGTGGTGGTCAGACCTGATCAATCACTCTCCTGGCCTGTTGTACTGTGGTGGTCAGACCTGATCAATCACTCCCCTGGCCTGTTGTGGTGGTCATACCTGATCAATCACTCTCCTGGCCTGCTGTGGTGCTCAGACCTGATCAATCACTCTCCTGGCCTGCTGTGGTACTCAGACCTGATCAATCACTCTCCTGGCCTGCTGTGGTACTCAGACGTGATCAATCACTCTCCTGGCCTGTTGTGGTGGTCAGACCTGATCAATCACACTCCTGGCCTGCTGTACTGTGGTGGTCAGACCTGATCAATCACTCTCCTGGCCTGTTGTGGTGGTCAGACCTGATCAATCACTCTCCTGGCCTGTTGTGGTGGTCAGACCTGATCAATCACTCTCCTGGCCTGTTGTACTGTGGTGGTCAGACCTGATCAATAACTCTCCTGGCCTGCAATGGTGGTCAGACCTGATCAATCACACTCCTGGCCTGCTCTGGTGGTCAGACCTGATCAATCACTCTCCTGGCTCGTTGTGGTGTGGTGGTCAGACCTGATCAATCACTCTCCTGCTCTGGTGGTCAGACCTGATCAATCACACTCCTGGCCTGCTCTGGTGGTCAGACCTGATCAATCACTCTCCTGGCTCGTTGTGGTGTGGTGGTCAGACCTGATCAATCACTCTCCTGCTCTGGTGCTCAGACCTGATCAATCACTATCCTGGCCTGCTCTGGTGGTCAGACCTGATCAATCACTCTACTGGCCTGTTGTGGTGGTCAGACCTGATCAATCACTCTCCTGGCCTGTTGTTGTGGGGAGGTCAGACCTGATCAATCACTCTCCTGGCCTGCTGTGGTGGTCAGACCAGATCAATCACTCTCCTGGCCTGCTGTACTGTGGTGGTCGGACCTGATCAATCACTCTCCTGGCCTATTGTGGTGGTCAGACCACATCAATCACTCTACTGGCCTGTTGTGGTGGTCAGAACTGATCAATCACTCTCCTGGCCTGTTGTACTGTGGTGGTCAGACCTGATCAATCACTCTCCTGGCCTGTTGTACTGTGGTGGTCAGACCTGATCAATCACTCTCCTGGCCTGTTGTGGTGGTCAGACCTGATCAATCACTCTCCTGGCCTGTTGTGGTGGTCAGACCTGATCAATCACTCTCCTGGCCTGTTGTGGTGGTCAGACCTGATCAATCTCTCTCCTGGCCTGCTCTGGTGGTCAGACCTGATCAATCACTCTCCTGGCCTGTT
Source organism: Salmo salar (assembly GCF_965601325.2). Classification (NCBI taxonomy): domain Eukaryota; kingdom Metazoa; phylum Chordata; class Actinopteri; order Salmoniformes; family Salmonidae; genus Salmo; species Salmo salar. Next base: position 180,924,383 of record NC_138291.1, on the reverse strand, counting down.
GTGGTGGTCAGACCTGATCAATCTCTCTCCTGGCCTGCTCTGGTGGTCAGACCTGATCAATCTCTCTCCTGGCCTGCTCTGGTGGTCAGACCTGATCAATCACTCTCCTGGCCTGTTGTGGTGTGGTGGTCAGATCTGATGGATCACTCTCCTGGCCTGCTGTACTGTGGTGGTCAGACCTGATCAATCACTCTCCTGGCCTGTTGTGGTGGTCAGACCAGATCAATCACTCTACTGGCCTGTTGTGGTGTGGTGGTCAGACCTGATCAATCACTCTCCTGGCCTGCTCTGGTGGTCAGACCTGATCAATCACTCTCCTGGCCTGCTGTACTGTGGTGGTCAGACCTGATCAATCACTCTCCTGGCCTGTTGTGGTGGTCAGACCTGATCAATCACTCTCCTGGCCTGTTGTGGTGGTCAGACCTGATCAATCACTCTCCTGGCCTGTTGTGGTGGTCAGATCTGATCAATCAATCTCCTGGCCTGTTGTGGTTGTCAGACCTGATCAATCACTCTCCTGGCCTGCTCTTGTGTGGTGGTCAGACCTGATCAATCACTCTCCTGGCCTGCTGTACTGTGGTGGTCAGACCTGATCAATCACTCTCCTGGCCTGCAATGGTGGTCAGACCTGATCAATCACACTCCTGGCCTGCTCTGGTGGTCAGACCTGATCAATCACTCTCCTGGCTCGTTGTGGTGTGGTGGTCAGACCTGATCAATCACTCTCCTGCTCTGGTGGTCAGACCTGATCAATCACACTCCTGGCCTGCTCTGGTGGTCAGACCTGATCAATCACTCTCCTGGCTCGTTGTGGTGTGGTGGTCAGACCTGATCAATCACTCTCCTGCTCTGGTGCTCAGACCTGATCAATCACTCTCCTGGCCTGCTCTGGTGGTCAGACCTGATCAATCACTCTACTGGCCTGTTGTGGTGGTCAGACCTGATCAATCACTCTCCTGGCCTGTTGTTGTGGGGAGGTCAGACCTGATCAATCACTCTCCTGGCCTGTTGTGGTGGTCAGAACTGATCAATCACTCTCCTGGCCTGTTGTGGTGGTCAGACCTGATCAATCACTCTCCTGGCCTATTGTGGTGGTCAGACCAGATCAATCACTCTACTGACCTGTTGTGGTGGTCAGAACTGATCAATCACTCTCCTGGCCTGTTGTACTGTGGTGGTCAGACCTGATCAATCACTCTCCTGGCCTGTTGTACTGTGGTGGTCAGACCTGATCAATCACTCTCCTGGCCTGTTGTGGTGGTCAGACCTGATCAATCACTCTCCTGGCCTGTTGTGGTGGTCAGACCAGATCAATCACTCTACTGGCCTGTTGTGGTGTGGTGGTCAGACCTGATCAATCACTCTCCTGGCCTGCTCTGGTGGTCAGACCTGATCAATCACTCTCCTGGCCTGTTGTGGTGTGGTGGTCAGATCTGATGGATCACTCTCTTGGCCTGCTGTACTGTGGTGGTCAGACCTGATCAATCACTCTCCTGGCCTGTTGTGGTGGTCAGACCTGATCAATCACTCCACTCTCCTGGCCTGTTGTGGTGGTCAGACCAGATCAATCACTCTCCTGGCCTGTTGTGGTGTGGTGGTCAGATCTGATGGATCACTCTCCTGGCCTGCTGTACTGTGGTGGTCAGACCTGATCAATCACTCTCCTGGCCTGTTGTGGTGGTAAGAACTGATCAATCACTCTCCTGGCCTGTTGTACTGTGGTGGTCAGACCTGATCAATCACTCTCCTGGCCTGTTGTACTGTGGTGGTCAGACCTGATCAATCACTCTCCTGGCCTGTTGTGGTGGTCAGACCTGATCAATCACTCTCCTGGCCTGCTCTGATGGTCAGACCTGATCAATCACTCTACTGGCCTGTTGTGGTTGTCAGACCTGATCAATCACTCTCCTGGCCTGTTGTGGTGGTCAGACCTGATCAATCACACTCCTGGCCTGTTGTGGTGGTCAGACCTGATCAATCACTCTCCTGGCCTGTTGTTGTGGTCAGACCTGATCAATCTCTCTCCTGGCCTGCTCTGGTGGTCAGACCTGATCAATCACTCTCCTGGCCTGTTGTGGTGGTCAGACCTGATCAATCACTCTCCTGGCCTGCTGTACTGTGGTGGTCAGACCTGATCAATCACTCTCCTGGCCTGTTGTGGTGGTCAGACCAGATCAATCACTCTACTGGCCTGTTGTGGTGTGGTGGTCAGTTCTGATCAATCACTCTCCTGGCCTGCTCTGGTGGTCAGACCTGATCAATCACTCTCCTGGCCTGTTGTGGTGGTCAGACCTGATCAATCTCTCTCCTGGCCTGCTCTGGTGGTCAGACCTGGTCAATCACTCTCCTGGCCTGTTGTGGTGGTCAGACCTGATCAATCTCTCTCCTGGCCTGCTCTGGTGGTCAGACCAGATCAATCACTCTCCTGGCCTGCTGTACTGTGGTGGTCAGACCTGATCAATCACTCTCCTGGCCTATTGTGGTGGTCAGACCAGATCAATCACTCTACTGGCCTGTTGTGGTGGTCAGAACTGATCAATCTCTCTCCTGGCCTGCTCTGGTGGTCAGATCTGATCAATCTCTTTCCTGGCCTGCTCTGTTGGTCAGACCTGATCAATCACTCTCCTGGCCTGCTCTGGTGGTCAGACCTGATCAATCACTCTCCTGGCCTGTTGTGGTGTGGTGGTCAGATCTGATGGATCACTCTCTTGGCCTGCTGTACTGTGGTGGTCAGACCTGATCAATCACTCTCCTGGCCTGTTGTGGTGGTCAGACCTGATCAATCACTCCACTCTCCTGGCCTGTTGTGGTGGTCAGACCAGATCAATCACTCTCCTGGCCTGTTGTGGTGTGGTGGTCAGATCTGATGGATCACTCTCCTGGCCTGCTGTACTGTGGTGGTCAGACCTGATCAATCACTCTCCTGGCCTGTTGTGGTGGTCAGAACTGATCAATCACTCTCCTGGCCTGTTGTACTGTGGTGGTCAGACCTGATCAATCACTCTCCTGGCCTGTTGTACTGTGGTGGTCAGACCTGATCAATCACTCTCCTGGCCTGTTGTGGTGGTCAGACCTGATCAATCACTCTCCTGGCCTGTTGTACTGTGGTGGTCAGACCTGATCAATCACTCTCCTGGCCTGTTGTGGTGGTCAGACCTGATCAATCACTCTCCTGGCCTGCTCTGATGGTCAGACCTGATCAATCACTCTACTGGCCTGTTGTGGTGGTCAGACCTGATCAATCACTCTCCTGGCCTGTTGTGGTGGTCAGACCTGATCAATCACACTCCTGGCCTGTTGTGGTGGTCAGACCTGATCAATCACTCTCCTGGCCTGTTGTGGTGGTCAGACCTGATCAATCTCTCTCCTGGCCTGCTCTGGTGGTCAGACCTGATCAATCACTCTCCTGGCCTGTTGTGGTGTGGTGGTCAGATCTGATGGATCACTCTCCTGGCCTGCTGTACTGTGGTGGTCAGACCTGATCAATCACTCTCCTGGCCTGTTGTGGTGGTCAGACCAGATCAATCACTTTACTGGCCTGTTGTGGTGTGGTGGTCAGACCTGATCAATCACTCTCCTGGCCTGCTCTGGTGGTCAGACCTGATCAATCACTCTCCTGGCCTGTTGTGGTGTGGTGGTCAGATCTGATGGATCACTCTCCTGGCCTGCTGTACTGTGGTGGTCAGACCTGATCAATCACTCTCCTGGCCTGTTGTGGTGGTCAGACCTGATCAATCACTCTCCTGGCCTGTTGTGGTGGTCAGACCTGATCAATCACTCTACTGGCCTGTTGTGGTGGTCAGAACTGATCAATCACTCTCCTGGCCTGCTCTTGTGTGGTGGTCAGACCTGATCAATCACTCTCCTGGCCTGCTGTACTGTGGTGGTCAGACCTGATCAATCACTCTCCTGGCCTGCAATGGTGGTCAGACCTGATCAATCACTCTCCTGCTCTGGTGGTCAGACCTGATCAATCACACTCCTGGCCTGCTCTGGTGGTCAGACCTGATCAATCACTCTCCTGGCTCGTTGTGGTGTGGTGGTCAGACCTGATCAATCACTCTCCTGCTCTGGTGCTCAGACCTGATCAATCACTCTCCTGGCCTGCTCTGGTGGTCAGACCTGATCAATCACTCTACTGGCCTGTTGTGGTGGTCAGACCTGATCAATCACTCTCCTGGCCTGTTGTGGTGGTCAGACCTGATCAATCACTCTCCTGGCCTATTGTGGTGGTCAGACCAGATCAATCACTCTACTGGCCTGTTGTGGTGGTCAGAACTGATCAATCACTCTCCTGGCCTGCTCTTGTGTGGTGGTCAGACCTGATCAATCACTCTCCTGGCCTGCTGTACTGTGGTGGTCAGACCTGATCAATCACTCTCCTGGCCTGCAATGGTGGTCAGACCTGATCAATCACACTCCTGGCCTGCTCTGGTGGTCAGACCTGATCAATCACTCTCCTGGCTTTTTGTGGTGAGATGGTCAGACCTGATCAATCACTCTCCTGCTCTGGTGGTCAGACCTGATCAATCACACTCCTGGCCTGCTCTGGTGGTCAGACCTGATCAATCACTCTCCTGGCTCGTTGTGGTGTGGTGGTCAGACCTGATCAATCACTCTCCTGCTCTGGTGCTCAGACCTGATCAATCACTCTCCTGGCCTGCTCTGGTGGTCAGACCTGATCAATCACTCTACTGGCCTGTTGTGGTGGTCAGACCTGATCAATCACTCTCCTGGCCTGTTGTGGTGGTCAGACCTGATCAATCACTCTCCTGGCCTATTGTGGTGGTCAGACCAGATCAATCACTCTACTGGCCTGTTGTGGTGGTCAGAACTGATCAATCACTCTCCTGGCCTGTTGTACTGTGGTGGTCAGACCTGATCAATCACTCTCCTGGCCTGTTGTACTGTGGTGGTCAGACCTGATCAATCACTCTCCTGGCCTGTTGTGGTGGTCAGAACTGATCAATCACTCTCCTGGCCTGTTGTACTGTGGTGGTCAGACCTGATCAATCACTCTCCTGGCCTGTTGTGGTGGTCAGAACTGATCAATCACTCTCCTGGCCTGTTGTGGTGGTCAGACCTGATCAATCACTCTCCTGGCCTATTGTGGTGGTCAGACCAGATCAATCACTCTACTGGCCTGTTGTGGTGGTCAGAACTGATCAATCACTCTCCTGGCCTGTTGTACTGTGGTGGTCAGAACTGATCAATCACTCTCCTGGCCTGTTGTACTGTGGTGGTCAGACCTGATCAATCACTCTCCTGGCCTGTTGTGGTGGTCAGACCTGATCAATCACTCTCCTGGCCTGCTCTGGTGGTCAGACCTGATCAATCACTCTACTGGCCTGTTGTGGTGGTCAGACCTGATCAATCACTCTCCTGGCCTGTTGTGGTGGTCAGACCTGATCAATCACTCTCCTGGCCTGTTGTGGTGGTCAGACCAGATCAATCACTCTACTGGCCTGTTGTGGTGTGGTGGTCAGACCTGATCAATCACTCTCCTGGCCTGCTCTGGTGGTCAGACCTGATCAATCACTCTCCTGGCCTGTTGTGGTGTGGTGGTCAGATCTGATGGATCACTCTCCTGGCCTGCTGTACTGTGGTGGTCAGACCTGATCAATCACTCTCCTGGACTGTTGTGGTGGTCAGACCTGATCAATCACTCTCCTGGCCTGTTGTGGTGGTCAGATCTGATCAATCACTCTCCTGGCCTGTTGTGGTGGTCAGACCTGATCAATAACTCTCCTGGCCTGCTGTGGTACTCAGACCTGATCAATCACTCTCCTGGCCTGTTGTGGTGGTCAGACCTGATCAATCACTCTCCTGGCCTGTTGTGGTGGTCAGACCTGATCAATCTCTCTCCTGGCCTGCTCTGGTGGTCAGACCTGATCAATCACTCTCCTGGCCTGTTGTGGTGGTCAGACCTGATCAATCTCTCTCCTGGCCTGCTCTGGTGGTCAGACCAGATCAATCACTCTCCTGGCCTGCTGTACTGTGGTGGTCAGACCTGATCAATCACTCTCCTGGCCTATTGTGGTGGTCAGACCAGATCAATCACTCTACTGGCCTGTTGTGGTGGTCAGAACTGATCAATCTCTCTCCTGGCCTGCTCTGGTGGTCAGATCTGATCAATCTCTCTCCTGGCCTGCTCTGGTGGTCAGACCTGATCAATCACTCTCCTGGCCTGCTCTGGTGGTCAGACCTGATCAATCACTCTCCTGGCCTGTTGTGGTGTGGTGGTCAGATCTGATGGATCACTCTCTTGGCCTGCTGTACTGTGGTGGTCAGACCTGATCAATCACTCTCCTGGCCTGTTGTGGTGGTCAGACCTGATCAATCACTCCACTCTCCTGGCCTGTTGTGGTGGTCAGACCAGATCAATCACTCTCCTGGCCTGTTGTGGTGTGGTGGTCAGATCTGATGGATCACTCTCCTGGCCTGCTGTACTGTGGTGGTCAGACCTGATCAATCACTCTCCTGGCCTGTTGTGGTGGTCAGAACTGATCAATCACTCTCCTGGCCTGTTGTACTGTGGTGGTCAGACCTGATCAATCACTCTCCTGGCCTGTTGTACTGTGGTGGTCAGACCTGATCAATCACTCTCCTGGCCTGTTGTGGTGGTCAGACCTGATCAATCACTCTCCTGGCCTGCTCTGATGGTCAGACCTGATCAATCACTCTACTGGCCTGTTGTGGTGGTCAGACCTGATCAATCACTCTCCTGGCTTTTTGTGGTGAGATGGTCAGACCTGATCAATCACTCTCCTGCTCTGGTGGTCAGACCTGATCAATCACACTCCTGGCCTGCTCTGGTGGTCAGACCTGATCAATCACTCTCCTGGCTCGTTGTGGTGTGGTGGTCAGACCTGATCAATCACTCTCCTGCTCTGGTGCTCAGACCTGATCAATCACTCTCCTGGCCTGCTCTGGTGGTCAGACCTGATCAATCACTCTACTGGCCTGTTGTGGTGGTCAGACCTGATCAATCACTCTCCTGGCCTGTTGTGGTGGTCAGACCTGATCAATCACTCTCCTGGCCTATTGTGGTGGTCAGACCAGATCAATCACTCTACTGGCCTGTTGTGGTGGTCAGAACTGATCAATCACTCTCCTGGCCTGCTCTTGTGTGGTGGTCAGACCTGATCAATCACTCTCCTGGCCTGCTGTACTGTGGTGGTCAGACCTGATCAATCACTCTCCTGGCCTGCAATGGTGGTCAGACCTGATCAATCACACTCCTGGCCTGCTCTGGTGGTCAGACCTGATCAATCACTCTCCTGGCTTTTTGTGGTGAGATGGTCAGACCTGATCAATCACTCTCCTGCTCTGGTGGTCAGACCTGATCAATCACACTCCTGGCCTGCTCTGGTGGTCAGACCTGATCAATCACTCTCCTGGCTCGTTGTGGTGTGGTGGTCAGACCTGATCAATCACTCTCCTGCTCTGGTGCTCAGACCTGATCAATCACTCTCCTGGCCTGCTCTGGTGGTCAGACCTGATCAATCACTCTACTGGCCTGTTGTGGTGGTCAGACCTGATCAATCACTCTCCTGGCCTGTTGTGGTGGTCAGACCTGATCAATCACTCTCCTGGCCTATTGTGGTGGTCAGACCAGATCAATCACTCTACTGGCCTGTTGTGGTGGTCAGAACTGATCAATCACTCTCCTGGCCTGTTGTACTGTGGTGGTCAGACCTGATCAATCACTCTCCTGGCCTGTTGTACTGTGGTGGTCAGACCTGATCAATCACTCTCCTGGCCTGTTGTGGTGGTCAGAACTGATCAATCACTCTCCTGGCCTGTTGTACTGTGGTGGTCAGACCTGATCAATCACTCTCCTGGCCTGTTGTGGTGGTCAGAACTGATCAATCACTCTCCTGGCCTGTTGTGGTGGTCAGACCTGATCAATCACTCTCCTGGCCTATTGTGGTGGTCAGACCAGATCAATCACTCTACTGGCCTGTTGTGGTGGTCAGAACTGATCAATCACTCTCCTGGCCTGTTGTACTGTGGTGGTCAGAACTGATCAATCACTCTCCTGGCCTGTTGTACTGTGGTGGTCAGACCTGATCAATCACTCTCCTGGCCTGTTGTGGTGGTCAGACCTGATCAATCACTCTCCTGGCCTGCTCTGGTGGTCAGACCTGATCAATCACTCTACTGGCCTGTTGTGGTGGTCAGACCTGATCAATCACTCTCCTGGCCTGTTGTGGTGGTCAGACCTGATCAATCACTCTCCTGGCCTGTTGTGGTGGTCAGACCAGATCAATCACTCTACTGGCCTGTTGTGGTGTGGTGGTCAGACCTGATCAATCACTCTCCTGGCCTGCTCTGGTGGTCAGACCTGATCAATCACTCTCCTGGCCTGTTGTGGTGTGGTGGTCAGATCTGATGGATCACTCTCCTGGCCTGCTGTACTGTGGTGGTCAGACCTGATCAATCACTCTCCTGGACTGTTGTGGTGGTCAGACCTGATCAATCACTCTCCTGGCCTGTTGTGGTGGTCAGATCTGATCAATCACTCTCCTGGCCTGTTGTGGTGGTCAGACCTGATCAATAACTCTCCTGGCCTGCTGTGGTACTCAGACCTGATCAATCACTCTCCTGGCCTGTTGTGGTGGTCAGACCTGATCAATCACTCTCCTGGCCTGTTGTGGTGGTCAGACCTGATCAATCTCTCTCCTGGCCTGCTCTGGTGGTCAGACCTGATCAATCACTCTCCTGGCCTGTTGTGGTGGTCAGACCTGATCAATCTCTCTCCTGGCCTGCTCTGGTGGTCAGACCAGATCAATCACTCTCCTGGCCTGCTGTACTGTGGTGGTCAGACCTGATCAATCACTCTCCTGGCCTATTGTGGTGGTCAGACCAGATCAATCACTCTACTGGCCTGTTGTGGTGGTCAGAACTGATCAATCTCTCTCCTGGCCTGCTCTGGTGGTCAGATCTGATCAATCTCTCTCCTGGCCTGCTCTGGTGGTCAGACCTGATCAATCACTCTCCTGGCCTGCTCTGGTGGTCAGACCTGATCAATCACTCTCCTGGCCTGTTGTGGTGTGGTGGTCAGATCTGATGGATCACTCTCTTGGCCTGCTGTACTGTGGTGGTCAGACCTGATCAATCACTCTCCTGGCCTGTTGTGGTGGTCAGACCTGATCAATCACTCCACTCTCCTGGCCTGTTGTGGTGGTCAGACCAGATCAATCACTCTCCTGGCCTGTTGTGGTGTGGTGGTCAGATCTGATGGATCACTCTCCTGGCCTGCTGTACTGTGGTGGTCAGACCTGATCAATCACTCTCCTGGCCTGTTGTGGTGGTCAGAACTGATCAATCACTCTCCTGGCCTGTTGTACTGTGGTGGTCAGACCTGATCAATCACTCTCCTGGCCTGTTGTACTGTGGTGGTCAGACCTGATCAATCACTCTCCTGGCCTGTTGTGGTGGTCAGACCTGATCAATCACTCTCCTGGCCTGCTCTGATGGTCAGACCTGATCAATCACTCTACTGGCCTGTTGTGGTGGTCAGACCTGATCAATCACTCTCCTGGCTTTTTGTGGTGAGATGGTCAGACCTGATCAATCACTCTCCTGCTCTGGTGGTCAGACCTGATCAATCACACTCCTGGCCTGCTCTGGTGGTCAGACCTGATCAATCACTCTCCTGGCTCGTTGTGGTGTGGTGGTCAGACCTGATCAATCACTCTCCTGCTCTGGTGCTCAGACCTGATCAATCACTCTCCTGGCCTGCTCTGGTGGTCAGACCTGATCAATCACTCTACTGGCCTGTTGTGGTGGTCAGACCTGATCAATCACTCTCCTGGCCTGTTGTGGTGGTCAGACCTGATCAATCACTCTCCTGGCCTATTGTGGTGGTCAGACCAGATCAATCACTCTACTGGCCTGTTGTGGTGGTCAGAACTGATCAATCACTCTCCTGGCCTGTTGTACTGTGGTGGTCAGACCTGATCAATCACTCTCCTGGCCTGTTGTACTGTGGTGGTCAGACCTGATCAATCACTCTCCTGGCCTGTTGTGGTGGTCAGAACTGATCAATCACTCTCCTGGCCTGTTGTACTGTGGTGGTCAGACCTGATCATTCACTCTCCTGGCCTGTTGTGGTGGTCAGAACTGATCAATCACTCTCCTGGCCTGTTGTGGTGGTCAGACCTGATCAATCACTCTCCTGGCCTATTGTGGTGGTCAGACCAGATCAATCACTCTACTGGCCTGTTGTGGTGGTCAGAACTGATCAATCACTCTCCTGGCCTGTTGTACTGTGGTGGTCAGAACTGATCAATCACTCTCCTGGCCTGTTGTACTGTGGTGGTCAGACCTGATCAATCACTCTCCTGGCCTGTTGTGGTGGTCAGACCTGATCAATCACTCTCCTGGCCTGCTCTGGTGGTCAGACCTGATCAATCACTCTACTGGCCTGTTGTGGTGGTCAGACCTGATCAATCACTCTCCTGGCCTGTTGTGGTGGTCAGACCTGATCAATCACTCTCCTGGCCTGTTGTGGTGGTCAGACCAGATCAATCACTCTACTGGCCTGTTGTGGTGTGGTGGTCAGACCTGATCAATCACTCTCCTGGCCTGCTCTGGTGGTCAGACCTGATCAATCACTCTCCTGGCCTGTTGTGGTGTGGTGGTCAGATCTGATGGATCACTCTCCTGGCCTGCTGTACTGTGGTGGTCAGACCTGATCAATCACTCTCCTGGACTGTTGTGGTGGTCAGACCTGATCAATCACTCTCCTGGCCTGTTGTGGTGGTCAGATCTGATCAATCACTCTCCTGGCCTGTTGTGGTGGTCAGACCTGATCAATAACTCTCCTGGCCTGCTGTGGTACTCAGACCTGATCAATCACTCTCCTGGCCTGTTGTGGTGGTCAGACCTGATCAATCACTCTCCTGGCCTGTTGTGGTGGTCAGACCTGATCAATCTCTCTCCTGGCCTGCTCTGGTGGTCAGACCTGATCAATCACTCTCCTGGCCTGTTGTGGTGGTCAGACCTGATCAATCTCTCTCCTGGCCTGCTCTGGTGGTCAGACCAGATCAATCACTCTCCTGGCCTGCTGTACTGTGGTGGTCAGACCTGATCAATCACTCTCCTGGCCTATTGTGGTGGTCAGACCAGATCAATCACTCTACTGGCCTGTTGTGGTGGTCAGAACTGATCAATCTCTCTCCTGGCCTGCTCTGGTGGTCAGATCTGATCAATCTCTCTCCTGGCCTGCTCTGGTGGTCAGACCTGATCAATCACTCTCCTGGCCTGCTCTGGTGGTCAGACCTGATCAATCACTCTCCTGGCCTGTTGTGGTGTGGTGGTCAGATCTGATGGATCACTCTCTTGGCCTGCTGTACTGTGGTGGTCAGACCTGATCAATCACTCTCCTGGCCTGTTGTGGTGGTCAGACCTGATCAATCACTCCACTCTCCTGGCCTGTTGTGGTGGTCAGACCAGATCAATCACTCTCCTGGCCTGTTGTGGTGTGGTGGTCAGATCTGATGGATCACTCTCCTGGCCTGCTGTACTGTGGTGGTCAGACCTGATCAATCACTCTCCTGGCCTGTTGTGGTGGTCAGAACTGATCAATCACTCTCCTGGCCTGTTGTACTGTGGTGGTCAGACCTGATCAATCACTCTCCTGGCCTGTTGTACTGTGGTGGTCAGACCTGATCAATCACTCTCCTGGCCTGTTGTGGTGGTCAGACCTGATCAATCACTCTCCTGGCCTGCTCTGATGGTCAGACCTGATCAATCACTCTACTGGCCTGTTGTGGTGGTCAGACCTGATCAATCACTCTCCTGGCCTGTTGTGGTGGTCAGACCTGATCAATCACACTCCTGGCCTGTTGTGGTGGTCAGACCTGATCAATCACTCTCCTGGCCTGTTGTGGTGGTCAGACCTGATCAATCTCTCTCCTGGCCTGCTCTGGTGGTCAGACCTGATCAATCACTCTCCTGGCCTGTTGTGGTGGTCAGACCTGATCAATCACTCTCCTGGCCTGCTGTACTGTGGTGGTCAGACCTGATCAATCTCCTGGCCTGTTGTGGTGGTCAGACCAGATCAATCACTCTACTGGCCTGTTGTGGTGTGGTGGTCAGACCTGATCAATCACTCTCCTGGCCTGCTCTGGTGGTCAGACCTGATCAATCACTCTCCTGGCCTGTTGTGGTGTGGTGGTCAGATCTGATGGATCACTCTCCTGGCCTGCTGTACTGTGGTGGTCAGACCTGATCAATCACTCTCCTGGACTGTTGTGGTGGTCAGACCTGATCAATCACTCTCCTGGCCTGTTGTGGTGGTCAGATCTGATCAATCACTCTCCTGGCCTGTTGTGGTGGTCAGACCTGATCAATAACTCTCCTGGCCTGCTGTGGTACTCAGACCTGATCAATCACTCTCCTGGCCTGTTGTGGTGGTCAGACCTGATCAATCACTCTCCTGGCCTGTTGTGGTGGTCAGACCTGATCAATCTCTCTCCTGGCCTGCTCTGGTGGTCAGACCTGATCAATCACTCTCCTGGCCTGTTGTGGTGGTCAGACCTGATCAATCTCTCTCCTGGCCTGCTCTGGTGGTCAGACCAGATCAATCACTCTCCTGGCCTGCTGTACTGTGGTGGTCAGACCTGATCAATCACTCTCCTGGCCTATTGTGGTGGTCAGACCAGATCAATCACTCTACTGGCCTGTTGTGGTGGTCAGAACTGATCAATCTCTCTCCTGGCCTGCTCTGGTGGTCAGATCTGATCAATCTCTCTCCTGGCCTGCTCTGGTGGTCAGACCTGATCAATCACTCTCCTGGCCTGTTGTGGTGTGGTGGTCAGATCTGATGGATCACTCTCCTGGCCTGCTGTACTGTGGTGGTCAGACCTGATCAATCACTCTCCTGGCCTGTTGTGGTGGTCAGACCAGATCAATCACTTTACTGGCCTGTTGTGGTGTGGTGGTCAGACCTGATCAATCACTCTCCTGGCCTGCTCTGGTGGTCAGACCTGATCAATCACTCTCCTGGCCTGTTGTGGTGTGGTGGTCAGATCTGATGGATCACTCTCCTGGCCTGCTGTACTGTGGTGGTCAGACCTGATCAATCACTCTCCTGGCCTGTTGTGGTGGTCAGACCTGATCAATCACTCTCCTGGCCTGTTGTGGTGGTCAGACCTGATCAATCACTCTCCTGGCCTGTTGTGGTGGTCAGACCAGATCAATCACTTTACTGGCCTGTTGTGGTGTGGTGGTCAGACCTGATCAATCACTCTCCTGGCCTGCTCTGGTGGTCAGACCTGATCAATCACTCTACTGGCCTGTTGTGGTGTGGTGGTCAGATCTGATGGATCACTCTCCTGGCCTGCTGTACTGTGGTGGTCAGACCTGATCAATCACTCTCCTGGCCTGTTGTGGTTGTCAGACCTGATCAATCACTCTCCTGGCCTGTTGTGGTGGTCAGACCTGATCAATCACTCTCCTGGCCTGTTGTGGTGGTCAGATCTGATCAATCACTCTCCTGGCCTGTTGTGGTGGTCAGACCTGATCAATCACTCTCCTGGCCTGCTCTTGTGTGGTGGTCAGACCTGATCAATCACTCTCCTGGCCTGCTGTACTGTGGTGGTCAGACCTGATCAATCACTCTCCTGGCCTGCAATGGTGGTCAGACCTGATCAATCACACTCCTGGCCTGCTCTGGTGGTCAGACCTGATCAATCACTCTCCTGGCTTTTTGTGGTGAGATGGTCAGACCTGATCAATCACTCTCCTGCTCTGGTGGTCAGACCTGATCAATCACACTCCTGGCCTGCTCTGGTGGTCAGACCTGATCAATCACTCTCCTGGCTCGTTGTGGTGTGGTGGTCAGACCTGATCAATCACTCTCCTGCTCTGGTGCTCAGACCTGATCAATCACTCTCCTGGCCTGCTCTGGTGGTCAGACCTGATCAATCACTCTACTGGCCTGTTGTGGTGGTCAGACCTGATCAATCACTCTCCTGGCCTGTTGTGGTGGTCAGACCTGATCAATCACTCTCCTGGCCTATTGTGGTGGTCAGACCAGATCAATCACTCTACTGGCCTGTTGTGGTGGTCAGAACTGATCAATCACTCTCCTGGCCTGTTGTACTGTGGTGGTCAGACCTGATCAATCACTCTCCTGGCCTGTTGTACTGTGGTGGTCAGACCTGATCAATCACTCTCCTGGCCTGTTGTGGTGGTCAGAACTGATCAATCACTCTCCTGGCCTGTTGTACTGTGGTGGTCAGACCTGATCAATCACTCTCCTGGCCTGTTGTGGTGGTCAGAACTGATCAATCACTCTCCTGGCCTGTTGTGGTGGTCAGACCTGATCAATCACTCTCCTGGCCTATTGTGGTGGTCAGACCAGATCAATCACTCTACTGGCCTGTTGTGGTGGTCAGAACTGATCAATCACTCTCCTGGCCTGTTGTACTGTGGTGGTCAGAACTGATCAATCACTCTCCTGGCCTGTTGTACTGTGGTGGTCAGACCTGATCAATCACTCTCCTGGCCTGTTGTGGTGGTCAGACCTGATCAATCACTCTCCTGGCCTGCTCTGGTGGTCAGACCTGATCAATCACTCTACTGGCCTGTTGTGGTGGTCAGACCTGATCAATCACTCTCCTGGCCTGTTGTGGTGGTCAGACCTGATCAATCACTCTCCTGGCCTGTTGTGGTGGTCAGACCAGATCAATCACTCTACTGGCCTGTTGTGGTGTGGTGGTCAGACCTGATCAATCACTCTCCTGGCCTGCTCTGGTGGTCAGACCTGATCAATCACTCTCCTGGCCTGTTGTGGTGTGGTGGTCAGATCTGATGGATCACTCTCCTGGCCTGCTGTACTGTGGTGGTCAGACCTGATCAATCACTCTCCTGGCCTGTTGTGGTGGTCAGACCTGATCAATCACTCTCTTGGCCTGTTGTGGTGGTCAGACCAGATCAATCACTCTCCTGGCCTGTTGTGGTGTGGTGGTCAGATCTGATGGATCACTCTCCTGGCCTGCTGTACTGTGGTGGTCAGACCTGATCAATCACTCTCCTGGCCTGTTGTGGTGGTCAGAACTGATCAATCACTCTCCTGGCCTGTTGTACTGTGGTGGTCAGACCTGATCAATCACTCTCCTGGCCTGTTGTACTGTGGTGGTCAGACCTGATCAATCACTCTCCTGGCCTGTTGTGGTGGTCAGACCTGATCAATCACTCTCCTGGCCTGCTCTGGTGGTCAGACCTGATCAATCACTCTACTGGCCTGTTGTGGTGGTCAGACCTGATCAATCACTCTCCTGGCCTGTTGTGGTGGTCAGACCTGATCAATCACACTCCTGGCCTGTTGTGGTGGTCAGACATGATCAATCACTCTCCTGGCCTGTTGTGGTGGTCAGACCTGATCAATCTCTCTCCTGGCCTGCTCTGGTGGTCAGACCTGATCAATCACTCTCCTGGCCTGTTGTGGTGGTCAGACCTGATCAATCACTCTCCTGGCCTGCTGTACTGTGGTGGTCAGACCTGATCAATCACTCTCCTGGCCTGTTGTGGTGGTCAGACCAGATCAATCACTCTACTGGCCTGTTGTGGTGTGGTGGTCAGACCTGATCAATCACTCTCCTGGACTGTTGTGGTGGTCAGACCTGATCAATCACTCTCCTGGCCTGTTGTGGTGGTCAGATCTGATCAATCACTCTCCTGGCCTGTTGTGGTGGTCAGACCTGATCAATAACTCTCCTGGCCTGCTGTGGTACTCAGACCTGATCAATCACTCTCCTGGCCTGTTGTGGTGGTAAGACCTGATCAATCACTCTCCTGGCCTGTTGTGGTGGTCAGACCTGATCATTCACTCTCCTGGCCTGCTCTTGTGTGGTGGTCAGACCTGATCAATCACTCTCCTGGCCTGTTGTGGTGGTCAGACCAGATCAATCACTCTACTGGCCTGTTGTGGTGGTCAGACCTGATCAATCACTCTCCTGGCCTGATGTGGTGTGGTGGTCAGACCTGATCAATCACACTCCGTGCCTGCTCTGGTGGTCAGACCTGATCAATCACTCTCCTGGCCTGTTGTGGTGTGGTGGTCAGACCTGATTAATCACTCTCCTGGACTGCTCTGTTGCTCAGACCTGATCAATCACTCTCCTGGCCTGTTGTGGCGGTCAGACCTGATCAATCACTCTCCTGGCCTGTTGTGGTGGTCAGACTTGATCAATCACTCTCCTGGCATTCTCTGGTGGTCAGACCTGATCAATCACTCTACTGGCCTGTTGTGGTGGTCAGACCTGATCAATCACTCTCCTGGCCAGTTGTGGTGGTCAGACCTGATCAATCACTCTCCTGGCCTGCTGTGGTACTCATACCTGATCAATCACTCTCCTGGCCTGCTGTGGTGCTCAGACCTGATCAATCACTCTCCTGGCCTGTTGTGGTGGTCAGACCTGATCAATCACTCTCCTGGCCTGTTGTGGTGGTCAGACCCGATCAATCATTCTCCTGGCCTGCTGTGGTGCTCAGACCTGATCAATCACTCTCCTGGCCTGTTGTACTGTGGTGGTCAGACCTGATCAATCACTCTCCTGGCCTGCTGTGGTGGTCAGACCTGATCAATCAATCTCCTGGACTGTTGTGGTGTGGTGGTCAGACCTGATCAATCACTCTCCTGGCCTGTTGTGGTGGTCAGACCTGATCAATCACTCTCCTGGCCTGTTGTACTGTGGTGGTCAGACCTGATCAATCACTCTCCTGGCCTGTTGTACTGTGGTGGTCAGACTTGATCAATAACTCTCCTGGCCTGCTGTGGTGCTCAGACCTGATCAATCACTCTACTGGCCTGTTGTGGTGGTCAGACCTGATAAATCACTCTCCTGGCCTGTTGTACTGTGGTGGTCAGACCTGATCATTCACTCTCCTGGCCTGTTGTGGTGGTCAGACCTGATCAATCACTCTCCTGGCCTGTTGTGGTGGTCAGACCTGATCATTCACTTTCCTGGCCTGCTCTTGTGTGGTGGTCAGACCTGATCAATCACTCTCCTGGCCTGCTGTACTGTGGTGGTCAGACCTGATCAATCACTCTCCTGGCCTGTTGTGGTGGTCAGACCAGATCAATCACTCTACTGGCCTGTTGTGGTGGTCAGACCTGATCAATCACTCTCCTGGCCTGTTGTGGTGGTCAGATCTGATCAATCACTCTCCTGGCCTGATGTGGTGTGGTGGTCAGACCTGATCAATCACACTCCGTGCCTGCTCTGGTGGTCAGACCTGATCAATCACTCTCCTGGCCTGTTGTGGTGTGGTGGTCAGACCTGATCAATCACTCTCCTGGCCTGTTGTTGTGGGGTGGTCAGACCTGATCAATCACTCTACTGGCCTGTTTTGGTGGTCAGACCTGATCAATCACTCTCCTGGCCTGTTGTGGCGGTCAGACCTGATCAATCACTCTCCTGGCCTGTTGTGGTGGTCAGACTTGATCAATCACTCTCCTGGCATTCTCTGGTGGTCAGACCTGATCAATCACTCTACTGGCCTGTTGTGGTGGTCAGACCTGATCAATCACTCTCCTGGCCAGTTGTGGTGGTCAGACCTGATCAATCACTCTCCTGGCCAGCTGTGGTACTCATACCTGATCAATCACTCTCCTGGCCTGTTGTGGTGGTCAGACCCGATCAATCATTCTCCTGGCCTGTTGTGGTGGTCAGACCCGATCAATCATTCTCCTGGCCTGCTGTGGTCCTCAGACCTGATCAATCACTCTCCTGGCCTGTTGTACTGTGGTGGTCAGACCTGATCAATCACTCTCCTTGCCTGCTGTGGTACTCAGACCTGATCAATCTCTCTCCTGGACTGTTGTGGTGTGGTGGTCAGACCTGATCAATCACTCTCCTGGCCTGTTGTGGTGGTCAGACCTGATCAATCACTCTCCTGGCCTGTTGTACTGTTGTGGTCAGACCTGATCAATCACTCTCCGTGCCTGCTCTGGTGGTCAGACCTGATCAATCACTCTCCTGGCCTGTTGTGGTGTGGTGGTCAGACCTGATCAATCACTCTCCTGGCCTGTTGTTGTGGGGTGGTCAGACCTGATCAATCACTCTACTGGCCTGTTTTGGTGGTCAGACCTGATCAATCACTCTCCTGGCCTGTTGTGGCGGTCAGACCTGATCAATCACTCTCCTGGCCTGTTGTGGTGGTCAGACTTGATCAATCACTCTCCTGGCATTCTCTGGTGGTCAGACCTGATCAATCACTCTCCTGGCCTGCTCTGGTGGTCAGACCTGATAAATCACTCTCCTGGCCTGCTGTGGTGGTCAGACCTGATCAATCACTCTCCTGGCCTGTTGTGGTGGTCAGACCTGATCAATCACTCTCCTGGCCTGTTGTACTGTGGTGGTCAGACCTGATCAATCACTCTCCTGGCCTGTTGTTCTGTGGTGGTCAGACTTGATCAATAACTTTCCTGGCCTGCTGTGGTGCTCAGACCTGATCAATAACTCGCCTGGCCTGATGTGGTGTGATGGTCAGACTTGATCAATAACTCTACTGGCCTGTTGTGGTGGTCAGACCTGATCAATCACTCTACTGGCCTGTTGTGGTGGTCAGACCTGATCAATCACTCTCCTGGCCTGTTGTGGTGGTCAGACTTGATCAATCACTCTCCTGGCCTGCTCTGGTGGTCAGACCTGATCAATCACTCTACTGGCCTGTTGTGGTGGTCAGAACTGATCAATCACTCTCCTGGCCTGTTGTACTGTGGTGGTCAGAACTGATCAATCACTCTCCTGGCCTGTTGTACTGTGGTGGTCAGACCTGATCAATCACTCTCCTGGCCTGTTGTGGTGGTCAGACCTGATCAATCACTCTCCTGGCCTGCTCTGGTGGTCAGACCTGATCAATCACTCTACTGGCCTGTTGTGGTGGTCAGACCTGATCAATCACTCTCCTGGCCTGTTGTGGTGGTCAGACCTGATCAATCACTCTCCTGGCCTGTTGTGGTGGTCAGACCAGATCAATCACTCTACTGGCCTGTTGTGGTGTGGTGGTCAGACCTGATCAATCACTCTCCTGGCCTGCTCTGGTGGTCAGACCTGATCAATCACTCTCCTGGCCTGTTGTGGTGTGGTGGTCAGATCTGATGGATCACTCTCCTGGCCTGCTGTACTGTGGTGGTCAGACCTGATCAATCACTCTCCTGGACTGTTGTGGTGGTCAGACCTGATCAATCACTCTCCTGGCCTGTTGTGGTGGTCAGATCTGATCAATCACTCTCCTGGCCTGTTGTGGTGGTCAGACCTGATCAATAACTCTCCTGGCCTGCTGTGGTACTCAGACCTGATCAATCACTCTCCTGGCCTGTTGTGGTGGTCAGACCTGATCAATCACTCTCCTGGCCTGTTGTGGTGGTCAGACCTGATCAATCTCTCTCCTGGCCTGCTCTGGTGGTCAGACCTGATAAATCACTCTCCTGGCCTGCTGTGGTGGTCAGACCTGATCAATCACTCTCCTGGCCTGTTGTGGTGGTCAGACCTGATCAATCACTCTCCTGGCCTGTTGTACTGTGGTGGTCAGACCTGATCAATCACTCTCCTGGCCTGTTGTTCTGTGGTGGTCAGACTTGATCAATAACTTTCCTGGCCTGCTGTGGTGCTCAGACCTGATCAATAACTCGCCTGGCCTGATGTGGTGTGATGGTCAGACTTGATCAATAACTCTACTGGCCTGTTGTGGTGGTCAGACCTGATCAATCACTCTACTGGCCTGTTGTGGTGGTCAGACCTGATCAATCACTCTCCTGGCCTGTTGTGGTGGTCAGACTTGATCAATCACTCTCCTGGCCTGCTCTGGTGGTCAGACCTGATCAATCACTCTACTGGCCTGTTGTGGTGGTCAGAACTGATCAATCACTCTCCTGGCCTGTTGTACTGTGGTGGTCAGAACTGATCAATCACTCTCCTGGCCTGTTGTACTGTGGTGGTCAGACCTGATCAATCACTCTCCTGGCCTGTTGTGGTGGTCAGACCTGATCAATCACTCTCCTGGCCTGCTCTGGTGGTCAGACCTGATCAATCACTCTACTGGCCTGTTGTGGTGGTCAGACCTGATCAATCACTCTCCTGGCCTGTTGTGGTGGTCAGACCTGATCAATCACTCTCCTGGCCTGTTGTGGTGGTCAGACCAGATCAATCACTCTACTGGCCTGTTGTGGTGTGGTGGTCAGACCTGATCAATCACTCTCCTGGCCTGCTCTGGTGGTCAGACCTGATCAATCA
This sequence comes from Salmo salar, assembly GCF_965601325.2. Taxonomy (NCBI): domain Eukaryota; kingdom Metazoa; phylum Chordata; class Actinopteri; order Salmoniformes; family Salmonidae; genus Salmo; species Salmo salar. Next base: position 180,904,128 of record NC_138291.1, on the reverse strand, counting down.
CTCTCCTGGCCTGTTGTGGTGTGGTGGTCAGATCTGATGGATCACTCTCCTGGCCTGCTGTACTGTGGTGGTCAGACCTGATCAATCACTCTCCTGGCCTGTTGTGGTGGTCAGACCTGATCAATCACTCTCCTGGCCTGTTGTGGTGGTCAGATCTGATCAATCACTCTCCTGGCCTGTTGTGGTGGTCAGACCTGATCAATAACTCTCCTGGCCTGCTGTGGTACTCAGACCTGATCAATCACTCTCCTGGCCTGTTGTGGTGGTCAGACCTGATCAATCACTCTCCTGGCCTGTTGTGGTGGTCAGACCTGATCAATCTCTCTCCTGGCCTGCTCTGGTGGTCAGACCTGATCAATCACTCTCCTGGCCTGTTGTGGTGGTCAGACCTGATCAATCTCTCTCCTGGCCTGCTCTGGTGGTCAGACCAGATCAATCACTCTCCTGGCCTGCTGTACTGTGGTGGTCAGACCTGATCAATCACTCTCCTGGCCTATTGTGGTGGTCAGACCAGATCAATCACTCTACTGGCCTGTTGTGGTGGTCAGAACTGATCAATCTCTCTCCTGGCCTGCTCTGGTGGTCAGATCTGATCAATCTCTCTCCTGGCCTGCTCTGGTGGTCAGACCTGATCAATCACTCTCCTGGCCTGCTCTGGTGGTCAGACCTGATCAATCACTCTCCTGGCCTGTTGTGGTGTGGTGGTCAGATCTGATGGATCACTCTCTTGGCCTGCTGTACTGTGGTGGTCAGACCTGATCAATCACTCTCCTGGCCTGTTGTGGTGGTCAGACCTGATCAATCACTCCACTCTCCTGGCCTGTTGTGGTGGTCAGACCAGATCAATCACTCTCCTGGCCTGTTGTGGTGTGGTGGTCAGATCTGATGGATCACTCTCCTGGCCTGCTGTACTGTGGTGGTCAGACCTGATCAATCACTCTCCTGGCCTGTTGTGGTGGTCAGAACTGATCAATCACTCTCCTGGCCTGTTGTACTGTGGTGGTCAGACCTGATCAATCACTCTCCTGGCCTGTTGTACTGTGGTGGTCAGACCTGATCAATCACTCTCCTGGCCTGTTGTGGTGGTCAGACCTGATCAATCACTCTCCTGGCCTGCTCTGATGGTCAGACCTGATCAATCACTCTACTGGCCTGTTGTGGTGGTCAGACCTGATCAATCACTCTCCTGGCCTGTTGTGGTGGTCAGACCTGATCAATCACTCTCCTGGCCTGCTGTGGTGGTCAGACCTGATCAATCACTCTCCTGGCCTGTTGTGGTGGTCAGACCTGATCAATCACTCTCCTGGCCTGCTGTGGTGGTCAGACCTGATCAATCACTCTCCTGGCCTGGTGGTGGTCAGACCTGATCAATCACTCTCCTGGCCTGCTCTGTGGTGGTCAGACCTGATCAATCACTCTCTGGCCTGTTGTGGTGGTCAGACCTGATCAATCACTCTCCTGGCCTGTTGTGGTGTGGTGGTCAGACCTGATCAATCACTCTCCTGGCCTGCTCTGGTGGTCAGACCTGATCAATCACTCTCCTGGCCGTTGTGGTGTGGTGGTCAGATCTGATCAATCACTCTCCTGGCCTGCTGTACTGTGGTGGTCAGACCTGATCAATCACTCTCCTGGCCTGTTGTGGTGGTCAGACCTGATCAATCACTCTCCTGGCCTGTTGTGGTGGTCAGACCTGATCAATCACTCTCCTGGCCTGTTGTGGTGGTCAGACCTGATCAATCACTCTCCTGGCCTGCTGTGGTACTCAGACCTGATCAATCACTCTCCTGGCCTGTTGTGGTGGTCAGACCTGATCAATCACTCTCCTGGCCTGTTGTGGTGGTCAGACCTGATCAATCACTCTCCTGGCCTGTTGTGGTGGTCAGACCTGATCAATCACTCTCCTGGCCTGTTGTGGTGGTCAGACCTGATCAATCACTCTCCTGGCCTGTTGACTGGTGGTCAGACCTGATCAATCACTCTCCTGGCCTGTTGTACTGTGGTGGTCAGACCTGATCAATCACTCTCCTGGCCTGCTGTGGTGGTCAGACCTGATCAATCACTCTACTGGCCTCCTGGCCTGCTCTGGTGGTCAGACCTGATCAATCACTCTACTGGCCTGTTGTGGTGGTCAGACCTGATCAATCACTCTCCTGGCCTGTTGTGGTGGTCAGACCTGATCAATCACTCTCCTGGCCTGTTGTGGTGGTCAGACCAGATCAATCACTCTACTGGCCTGTTGTGGTGTGGTGGTCAGACCTGATCAATCACTCTCCTGGCCTGCTCTGGTGGTCAGACCTGATCAATCACTCTCCTGGCCTGTTGTGGTGTGGTGGTCAGACCTGATCAATCACTCTCCTGGCCTGCTGTACTGTGGTGGTCAGACCTGATCAATCACTCTCCTGGCCTGTTGTGGTGGTCAGACCTGATCAATCACTCTCCTGGCCTGTTGTGGTGGTCAGACCTGATCAATCACTCTCCTGGCCTGTTGTGGTGGTCAGACCGATCAATAACTCTACCTGATCAATCACTCTACTGGCCTGTTGTGGTGGTCAGACCTGATCAATCACTCTCCTGGCCTGCTGTGGTGCTCAGACCTGATCAATCACTCTCCTGGCCTGCTGTGGTACTCAGACCTGATCAATCACTCTCCTGGCCTGTTGTGGTGGTCAGACCTGATCAATCACTCTCCTGGCCTGTTGTGGTGGTCAGACCTGATCAATCACTCTCCTGGCCTGTTGTGGTGGTCAGACCTGATCAATCACTCTCCTGGCCTGTTGTGGTGGTCAGACCTGATCAATCACTCTCCTGGCCTGTTGTGGTGGTCAGACCTGATCAATCACTCTCCTGGCCTGTTGTACTGTGGTGGTCAGACCTGATCAATCACTCTCCTGGCCTGCAATGGTGGTCAGACCTGATCTCCCCCGGCCTGCCGGTGGTCAGACCTGATCAATCACACTCCTGGCCTGCTCTGGTGGTCAGACCTGATCAATCACTCTCCTGGCTCGTTGTGGTGTGGTGGTCAGACCTGATCAATCACTCTCCTGCTCTGGTGCTCAGACCTGATCAATCACTCTCCTGGCCTGCTCTGGTGGTCAGACCTGATCAATCACTCTACTGGCCTGTTGTGGTGGTCAGACCTGATCAATCACTCTCCTGGCCTGTTGTGGGGTGGTCAGACCTGATCAATCACTCTCCTGGCCTGCTGTGGTGGTCAGACCAGATTAATCACTCTCCTGGCCTGCTGTGGTGGTCAGACCTGATCAATCACTCTCCTGGCCTGTTGTGGTGTGGTGGTCAGATCTGATGGATCACTCTCCTGGCCTGCTGTACTGTGGTGGTCAGACCTGATCAATCACTCTCCTGGCCTGTTGTGGTGGTCAGACCTGATCAATCACTCTCCTGGCCTGTTGTACTGTGGTGGTCAGACCTGATCAATCACTCTCCTGGCCTGTTGTCTGTGGTGGTCAGACCTGATCAATCACTCTCCTGGCCTGTTGTGGTGGTCAGACCTGATCAATCACTCTCCTGGCCTGTTGTGGTGGTCAGACCTGATCAATCACTCTCCTGGCCTGTTGTGGTGGTCAGACCTGATCAATCACTCTCCTGGCCTGTTGTACTGTGGTGGTCAGACCTGATCAATCACTCTCCTGGCCTTTGTACTGTGGTGGTCAGACCTGATCAATCACTCTCCTGGCCTGTTGTGGTGGTCAGACCTGATCAATCACTCTCCTGGCCTGCTGTCTGTGGTGGTCAGACCTGATCAATCACTCTCCTGGCCTGTTGTGGTGGTCAGACCTGATCAATCACTCTCCTGGCCTGTTGTGGTGGTCAGACCTGATCAATCACTCTCCTGGCCTGTTGTGGTGGTCAGACCTGATCAATCACTCTCCTGGCCTGTTGTTGTGGTGGTCAGACCTGATCAATCACTCTCCTGGCCTGCTCTGGTGGTCAGACCTGATCAATCACTCTCCTGGCCTGTTGTGGTGGTCAGACCTGATCAATCACTCTCCTGGCCTGCTGTACTGTGGTGGTCAGACCTGATCAATCACTCTCCTGGCCTGTTGTGGTGGTCAGACCTGATCAATCACACTCCTGGCCTGCTCTGGTGGTCAGACCTGATCAATCACTCTCCTGGCTCGTTGTGGTGTGGTGGTCAGACCTGATCAATCACTCTCCTGGCCTGCTGGTGCTCAGACCTGATCAATCACTCTCCTGGCCTGCTCTGGTGGTCAGACCTGATCAATCACTCTCCTGGCCTGTTGTACTGTGGTGGTCAGACCTGATCAATCACTCTCCTGGCCTGTTGTACTGTGGTGGTCAGACCTGATCAATCACTCTCCTGGCCTGTTGTGGTGGTCAGACCTGATCAATCACTCTCCTGGCCTGTTGTGGTGGTCAGACCTGATCAATCACTCTCCTGGCCTGCTGTGGTGGTCAGACCTGATCAATCACTCTCCTGGCCTGCTGTGGTACTCAGACCTGATCAATCACTCTCCTGGCCTGTTGTGGTGGTCAGACCTGATCAATCACTCTCCTGGCCTGTTGTGGTGGTCAGACCTGATCAATCACTCTCCTGGCCTGCTGTGGTGGTCAGACCTGATCAATCACTCTCCTGGCCTGTTGTACTGTGGTGGTCAGACCTGATCAATCACTCTCCTGGCCTGCTGTGGTGCTCAGACCTGATCAATCACTCTCCTGGCCTGTTGTGGTGTGGTGGTCAGACCTGATCAATCACTCTCCTGGCCTGTTGTGGTGGTCAGACCTGATCAATCACTCTCCTGGCCTGTTGCTGGTGGTCAGACCTGATCAATCACTCTCCTGGCCTGCTGTGGTGGTCAGACCTGATCAATCACTCTCCTGGCCTGCTGTGGTGGTCAGACCTGATCAATCACTCTCCTGGCCTGTTGTGGTGGTCAGACCTGATCAATCACTCTCCTGGCCTGCTGTACTGTGGTGGTCAGACCTGATCAATCACTCTCCTGGCCTGTTGTGGTGGTCAGACCTGATCAATCACTCTCCTGGCCTGTTGTGGTGGTCAGACCTGATCAATCACTCTCCTGGCCTGTTGTGGTGGTCAGACCTGATCAATCACTCTCCTGGCCTGTTGTGGTGGTCAGACCTGATCAATCACTCTCCTGGCCTGTTGTCTGTGGTGGTCAGACCTGATCAATCACTCTCCTGGCCTGCTCTGGTGGTCAGACCTGATCAATCACTCTCCTGGCCTGTTGTGGTGGTCAGACCTGATCAATCACTCTCCTGGCCTGTGTGTGGTGGTCAGACCTGATCAATCACTCCTGCCGGTGCGCCTGCTCACCCTGGCCTGTGGTGGTCAGACCTGATCAATCACTCTCCTGGCCTGTTGTGGTGGTCAGACCTGATCAATCACTCTCCTGCCTGGTGCTCAGACCTGATCAATCACTCTCCTGGCCTGTTGTGGTGGTCAGACCTGATCAATCACTCTACTGGCCTGTTGTGGTGGTCAGACCTGATCAATCACTCTCCTGGCCTGTTGTGGTGGTCAGACCTGATCAATCACTCTCCTGGCCTGCTGTGGTGGTCAGACCTGATCAATCACTCTCCTGGCCTGCTGTGGTGGTCAGACCTGATCAATCACTCTCCTGGCCTGTTGTGGTGGTCAGACCTGATCAATCACTCTCCTGGCCTGTCTGTGGTGGTCAGACCTGATCAATCACTCTCCTGGCCTGCTGTGGTGGTCAGACCTGATCAATCACTCTCCTGGCCTGTTGTACTGTGGTGGTCAGACCTGATCAATCACTCTCCTGGCCTGTCTGTGGTGGTCAGACCTGATCAATCACTCTCCTGGCCTGTTGTGGTGGTCAGACCTGATCAATCACTCTCCTGGCCTGTTGTGGTGGTCAGACCTGATCAATCACTCTCCTGGCCTGTTGTACTGTGGTGGTCAGACCTGATCAATCACTCTCCTGGCCTGCTGTGGTGGTCAGACCTGATCAATCACTCTCCTGGCCTGTTGTGGTGGTCAGACCTGATCAATCACTCTCCTGGCCGCTGTGGTGTGGTGGTCAGACCTGATCAATCACTCTCCTGGCCTGCTGTACTGTGGTGGTCAGACCTGATCAATCACTCTCCTGGCCTGTTGTGGTGGTCAGACCTGATCAATCACTCTCCTGGCCTGTTGTGGTGGTCAGACCTGATCAATCACTCTCCTGGCCTGTTGTCTGTGGTGGTCAGACCTGATCAATCACTCTCCTGGCCTGCAATGGTGGTCAGACCTGATCAATCACACTCCTGGCCTGCTCTGGTGGTCAGACCTGATCAATCACTCTCCTGGCTCGTTGTGGTGTGGTGGTCAGACCTGATCAATCACTCTCCTGCTCTGGTGCTCAGACCTGATCAATCACTCTCCTGGCCTGCTCTGGTGGTCAGACCTGATCAATCACTCTACTGGCCTGTTGTGGTGGTCAGACCTGATCAATCACTCTCCTGGCCTGTTGTTGTGGGGTGGTCAGACCTGATCAATCACTCTCCTGGCCTGCTGTGGTGGTCAGACCAGATTAATCACTCTCCTGGCCTGTTGTGGTGGTCAGACCTGATCAATCACTCTCCTGGCCTGTTGTGGTGTGGTGGTCAGATCTGATGGATCACTCTCCTGGCCTGCTGTACTGTGGTGGTCAGACCTGATCAATCACTCTCCTGGCCTGTTGTGGTGGTCAGACCAGATCAATCACTCTCCTGGCCTATTGTACTGTGGTGGTCAGACTTGATCAATAACTCTCCTGGCCTGCTGTGGTGCTCAGACCTGATCAATCACTCTACTGGCCTGTTGTGGTGGTCAGACCTGATAAATCACTCTCCTGGCCTGCTCTGGGGGTCAGACCTGATCAATCACTCTCCTGGCCTGTTGTGGTGGTCAGACCTGATCAATCACTCTCCTGGCCTGTTGTACTGTGGTGGTCAGACCTGATCAATAACTCTCCTGGCCTGCTGTGGTGCTCAGACCTGATCAATCACTCTCCTGGCCTGTTGTGGTGGTCAGACCTGATCAATCACTCTCCTGGCCTGTTGTGGTGGTCAGACTTGATCAATCACTCTCCTGGACTGCTCTGGTGGTCAGACCTGATCAATCACTCTACTGGCCTGTTGTGGTGGTCAGACCTGATCAATCACTCTCCTGGCCAGTTGTGGTGGTCAGACCTGATCAATCACTCTCCTGGCCTGCTGTGGTACTCATACCTGATCAATCACTCTCCTGGCTTGTTGTGGTGGTCAGACCCGATCAATCATTCTCCTGGCCTGCTGTGGTGCTCAGACCTGATCAATCACTCTCCTGGCCTGTTGTACTGTGGTGGTCAGACCTGATCAATCACTCTCCTGGCCTGCTGTGGTACTCAGACCTGATCAATCACTCTCCTGGACTGTTGTGGTGTGGTGGTCAGACCTGATCAATCACTCTCCTGGCCTGTTGTGGTGGTCAGACCTGATCAATCACTCTCCTGGCCTGTTGTACTGTGATGGTCAGACCTGATCAATCACTCTCCTGGCCTGTTGTACTGTGGTGGTCAGACTTGATCAATAACTCTCCTGGCCTGCTGTGGTGCTCAGACCTGATCAATCACTCTACTGGCCTGTTGTGGTGGTCAGACCTGATAAATCACTCTCCTGGCCTGCTGTGGTGGTCAGACCTGATCAATCACTCTCCTGGCCTGTTGTGGTGGTCAGACCTGATCAATCACTCTCCTGGCCTGTTGTACTGTGGTGGTCAGACCTGATCAATCACTCTCCTGGCCTGTTGTGGTGGTCAGACCTGATCAATCACTCTCCTGGCCTGTTGTACTGTGGTGGTCAGACTTGATCCATCACTCTCCTGGCCTGCTCTGGTGGTCAGACCTGATCAATCACTCTACTGGCCTGTTGTGGTGGTCAGACCTGATCAATCACTCTCCTGGCCTGTTGTTGTGGGGTGGTCAGACCTGATCAATCACTCTCCTGGCCTGCTGTGGTGGTCAGACCAGATTAATCACTCTCCTGGCCTGTTGTGGTGGTCAGACCTGATCAATCACTCTCCTGGCCTGTTGTGGTGTGGTGGTCAGATCTGATGGATCACTCTCCTGGCCTGCTGTACTGTGGTGGTCAGACCTGATCAATCACTCTCCTGGCCTGTTGTGGTGGTCAGACCAGATCAATCACTCTCCTGGCCTGTTGTACTGTGGTGGTCAGACTTGATCAATAACTCTCCTGGCCTGCTGTGGTGCTCAGACCTGATCAATCACTCTACTGGCCTGTTGTGGTGGTCAGACCTGATCAATCACTCTCCTGGCCTGTTGTGGTGGTCAGACCTGATCAATCACTCTCCTGGCCTGTTGTACTGTGGTGGTCAGACCTGATCAATAACTCTCCTGGCCTGCTGTGGTGCTCAGACCTGATCAATCACTCTCCTGGCCTGTTGTGGTGGTCAGACCTGATCAATCACTCTCCTGGCCTGTTGTGGTGGTCAGACTTGATCAATCACTCTCCTGGACTGCTCTGGTGGTCAGACCTGATCAATCACTCTACTGGCCTGTTGTGGTGGTCAGACCTGATCAATCACTCTCCTGGCCAGTTGTGGTGGTCAGACCTGATCAATCACTCTCCTGGCCTGCTGTGGTACTCATACCTGATCAATCACTCTCCTGGCTTGTTGTGGTGGTCAGACCCTATCAATCACTCTCCTGGCCTGCTGTGGTACTCAGACCTGATCAATCACTCTCCTGGACTGTTGTGGTGTGGTGGTCAGACCTGATCAATCACTCTCCTGGCCTGTTGTGGTGGTCAGACCTGATCAATCACTCTCCTGGCCTGTTGTACTGTGATGGTCAGACCTGATCAATCACTCTCCTGGCCTGTTGTACTGTGGTGGTCAGACTTGATCAATAACTCTCCTGGCCTGCTGTGGTGCTCAGACCTGATCAATCACTCTACTGGCCTGTTGTGGTGGTCAGACCTGATAAATCACTCTCCTGGCCTGTTGTGGTGGTCAGACCTGATCAATCACTCTCCTGGCCTGTTGTGGTGGTCAGACCTGATCAATCACTCTCCTGGCCTGTTGTACTGTGGTGGTCAGACCTGATCAATCACTCTCCTGGCCTGTTGTACTGTGGTGGTCAGACCTGATCAATCACTCTCCTGGCCTGTTGTACTGTGGTGGTCAGACTTGATCCATCACTCTCCTGGCCTGCTCTGGTGGTCAGACCTGATCAATCACTCTCCTGGCCTGTTGTGGTGGTCAGACCTGATCAATCACTCTCCTGGCCTGTTGTACTGTGGTGGTCAGACTTGATCAATCACTCTCCTGGCCTGCTGTGGTGGTCAGACCAGATTAATCACTCTCCTGGCCTGTTGTGGTGGTCAGACCTGATCAATCACTCTCCTGGCCTGTTGTGGTGTGGTGGTCAGATCTGATGGATCACTCTCCTGGCCTGCTGTACTGTGGTGGTCAGACCTGATCAATCACTCTCCTGGCCTGCTCTGGTGGTCAGACCTGATCAATCACTCTCCTGGCCTGTTGTTGTGGTCAGACTTGATCAATCACTCTCCTGGCCTGTTGTGGTGGTCAGACCTGATCAATCACTCTCCTGGCCTGTTGTGGTGGTCAGACCTGATCAATCACTCTACTGGCCTGTTGTGGTGGTCAGCCCTGATCAATCACTCTCCTGGCCTGTTGAGGTGGTCAGACCTGATCAATCACTCTCCTGGCCTACTGTGATGGTCAGACCTGATCAATCACTCTCCTGGCCTGTTGTACTGTGATGGTCAGACCTGATCAATCACTCTCCTGGCCTGTTGTACTGTGGTGGTCAGACTTGATCAATAACTCTCCTGGCCTGCTGTGGTGCTCAGACCTGATCAATCACTCTACTGGCCTGTTGTGGTGGTCAGACCTGATAAATCACTCTCCTGGCCTGTTGTGGTGGTCAGACCTGATCAATCACTCTCCTGGCCTGTTGTGGTGGTCAGACCTGATCAATCACTCTCCTGGCCTGTTGTACTGTGGTGGTCAGACCTGATCAATCACTCTCCTGGGCTGTTGTACTGTGGTGGTCAGACTTGATCCATCACTCTCCTGGCCTGCTCTGGTGGTCAGACCTGATCAATCACTCTCCTGGCCTGTTGTGGTTGTCAGACCTGATCAATCACTCTCCTGGCCTGTTGTACTGTGGTGGTCAGACTTGATCAATCACTCTCCTGGCCTGCTGTGGTGGTCAGACCAGATTAATCACTCTCCTGGCCTGTTGTGGTGGTCAGACCTGATCAATCACTCTCCTGGCCTGTTGTGGTGGTCAGATCTGATGGATCACTCTCCTGGCCTGCTGTACTGTGGTGGTCAGACCTGATCAATCACTCTCCTGGCCTGCTCTGGTGGTCAGACCTGATCAATCACTCTACTGGCCTGTTGTGGTGGTCAGACCTGATCAATCACTCTCCTGGCCAGTTGTGGTGGTCAGACCTGATCAATCACTCTCCTGGCCTGCTGTGGTACTCATACCTGATCAATCACTCTCCTGGCTTGTTGTGGTGGTCAGACCCGATCAATCATTCTCCTGGCCTGCTGTGGTGCTCAGACCTGATCAATCACTCTCCTGGCCTGTTGTACTGTGGTGGTCAGACCTGATCAATCACTCTCCTGGCCTGCTGTGGTACTCAGACCTGATCAATCACTCTCCTGGACTGTTGTGGTGTGGTGGTCAGACCTGATCAATCACTCTCCTGGCCTGTTGTGGTGGTCAGACCTGATCAATCACTCTCCTGGCCTGTTGTACTGTGATGGTCAGACCTGATCAATCACTCTCCTGGCCTGTTGTACTGTGGTGGTCAGACTTGATCAATAACTCTCCTGGCCTGCTGTGGTGCTCAGACCTGATCAATCACTCTACTGGCCTGTTGTGGTGGTCAGACCTGATAAATCACTCTCCTGGCCTGCTGTGGTGGTCAGACCTGATCAATCACTCTCCTGGCCTGTTGTGGTGGTCAGACCTGATCAATCACTCTCCTGGCCTGTTGTACTGTGGTGGTCAGACCTGATCAATCACTCTCCTGGCCTGTTGTGGTGGTCAGACCTGATCAATCACTCTCCTGGCCTGTTGTACTGTGGTGGTCAGACTTGATCCATCACTCTCCTGGCCTGCTCTGGTGGTCAGACCTGATCAATCACTCTACTGGCCTGTTGTGGTGGTCAGACCTGATCAATCACTCTCCTGGCCTGTTGTTGTGGGGTGGTCAGACCTGATCAATCACTCTCCTGGCCTGCTGTGGTGGTCAGACCAGATTAATCACTCTCCTGGCCTGTTGTGGTGGTCAGACCTGATCAATCACTCTCCTGGCCTGTTGTGGTGTGGTGGTCAGATCTGATGGATCACTCTCCTGGCCTGCTGTACTGTGGTGGTCAGACCTGATCAATCACTCTCCTGGCCTGTTGTGGTGGTCAGACCAGATCAATCACTCTCCTGGCCTGTTGTACTGTGGTGGTCAGACTTGATCAATAACTCTCCTGGCCTGCTGTGGTGCTCAGACCTGATCAATCACTCTACTGGCCTGTTGTGGTGGTCAGACCTGATCAATCACTCTCCTGGCCTGTTGTGGTGGTCAGACCTGATCAATCACTCTCCTGGCCTGTTGTACTGTGGTGGTCAGACCTGATCAATAACTCTCCTGGCCTGCTGTGGTGCTCAGACCTGATCAATCACTCTCCTGGCCTGTTGTGGTGGTCAGACCTGATCAATCACTCTCCTGGCCTGTTGTGGTGGTCAGACTTGATCAATCACTCTCCTGGACTGCTCTGGTGGTCAGACCTGATCAATCACTCTACTGGCCTGTTGTGGTGGTCAGACCTGATCAATCACTCTCCTGGCCAGTTGTGGTGGTCAGACCTGATCAATCACTCTCCTGGCCTGCTGTGGTACTCATACCTGATCAATCACTCTCCTGGCTTGTTGTGGTGGTCAGACCCTATCAATCACTCTCCTGGCCTGCTGTGGTACTCAGACCTGATCAATCACTCTCCTGGACTGTTGTGGTGTGGTGGTCAGACCTGATCAATCACTCTCCTGGCCTGTTGTGGTGGTCAGACCTGATCAATCACTCTCCTGGCCTGTTGTACTGTGATGGTCAGACCTGATCAATCACTCTCCTGGCCTGTTGTACTGTGGTGGTCAGACTTGATCAATAACTCTCCTGGCCTGCTGTGGTGCTCAGACCTGATCAATCACTCTACTGGCCTGTTGTGGTGGTCAGACCTGATAAATCACTCTCCTGGCCTGTTGTGGTGGTCAGACCTGATCAATCACTCTCCTGGCCTGTTGTGGTGGTCAGACCTGATCAATCACTCTCCTGGCCTGTTGTACTGTGGTGGTCAGACCTGATCAATCACTCTCCTGGCCTGTTGTACTGTGGTGGTCAGACCTGATCAATCACTCTCCTGGCCTGTTGTACTGTGGTGGTCAGACTTGATCCATCACTCTCCTGGCCTGCTCTGGTGGTCAGACCTGATCAATCACTCTCCTGGCCTGTTGTGGTGGTCAGACCTGATCAATCACTCTCCTGGCCTGTTGTACTGTGGTGGTCAGACTTGATCAATCACTCTCCTGGCCTGCTGTGGTGGTCAGACCAGATTAATCACTCTCCTGGCCTGTTGTGGTGGTCAGACCTGATCAATCACTCTCCTGGCCTGTTGTGGTGTGGTGGTCAGATCTGATGGATCACTCTCCTGGCCTGCTGTACTGTGGTGGTCAGACCTGATCAATCACTCTCCTGGCCTGCTCTGGTGGTCAGACCTGATCAATCACTCTCCTGGCCTGTTGTTGTGGTCAGACTTGATCAATCACTCTCCTGGCCTGTTGTGGTGGTCAGACCTGATCAATCACTCTCCTGGCCTGTTGTGGTGGTCAGACCTGATCAATCACTCTACTGGCCTGTTGTGGTGGTCAGCCCTGATCAATCACTCTCCTGGCCTGTTGAGGTGGTCAGACCTGATCAATCACTCTCCTGGCCTACTGTGATGGTCAGACCTGATCAATCACTCTCCTGGCCTGTTGTACTGTGATGGTCAGACCTGATCAATCACTCTCCTGGCCTGTTGTACTGTGGTGGTCAGACTTGATCAATAACTCTCCTGGCCTGCTGTGGTGCTCAGACCTGATCAATCACTCTACTGGCCTGTTGTGGTGGTCAGACCTGATAAATCACTCTCCTGGCCTGTTGTGGTGGTCAGACCTGATCAATCACTCTCCTGGCCTGTTGTGGTGGTCAGACCTGATCAATCACTCTCCTGGCCTGTTGTACTGTGGTGGTCAGACCTGATCAATCACTCTCCTGGGCTGTTGTACTGTGGTGGTCAGACTTGATCCATCACTCTCCTGGCCTGCTCTGGTGGTCAGACCTGATCAATCACTCTCCTGGCCTGTTGTGGTTGTCAGACCTGATCAATCACTCTCCTGGCCTGTTGTACTGTGGTGGTCAGACTTGATCAATCACTCTCCTGGCCTGCTGTGGTGGTCAGACCAGATTAATCACTCTCCTGGCCTGTTGTGGTGGTCAGACCTGATCAATCACTCTCCTGGCCTGTTGTGGTGGTCAGATCTGATGGATCACTCTCCTGGCCTGCTGTACTGTGGTGGTCAGACCTGATCAATCACTCTCCTGGCCTGCTCTGGTGGTCAGACCTGATCAATCACTCTCCTGGCCTGTTGTTGTGGTCAGACTTGATCAATCACTCTCCTGGCCTGTTGTGGTGGTCAGACCTGATCAATCACTCTCCTGGCCTGTTGTGGTGGTCAGACCTGATCAATCACTCTACTGGCCTGTTGTGGTGGTCAGACCTGATCAATCACTCTCCTGGCCTGTTGAGGTGGTCAGACCTGATCAATCACTCTCCTGGCCTACTGTGATGGTCAGACCTGATCAATCACTCTCCTGGCCTGCTCTGGTGGTCAGACCTGATCAATCACTCTCCTGGCCTGTTGTGGTGGTCAGACCTGATCAATCACTCTCCTGGCCTGTTGAGGCGGTCAGACCTCAACAAATATAAAAAAAATACATCAACATAATTCAGTGCTTCATATGATAATCTCTATCTCTCACCAGTCTCTAGCCCCAGCCCTCCCAGCCATACTGCCCCAACCCTCCCCAGACATACAGCCCCAACCCTCCTCAGCCATACAACCCCAACCCTCCCTAGCCATACATCCCCAGCCCTCCCCAGCCATACAACCCCAACCCTCCCCAGCCATACATCCCTCCCAGCCATACAGCCCCAGCCCTCCCCAGCCATACATCCCCAGCCCTCCCCAGCCATACAACCCCAACCCTCCCAGCCATACAGCCCCAGCCCTCCCAGCCATACATCCCCAGCCCTCCCAGCCATACATCCCTCCCAGCCATACATCCCTCCCAGCCATACAGCCCCAGCCCTCCCCAGCCATTCATCCCCAACCCTCCCCAGCCATACAGCCCCAGCCATACAGCCCCAGCCCTCCCCAGCCATACAGCCCAAGCCCTCCCCAGCCATACATCCCCAACCCTCCCCAGCCATACATCCCCAACCCTCCCCAGCCATACAGCCCCAGCCCTCCCCAGACATACAGCCCCAACCCTCCCCAGCCATACAGCCCCAGCCCTCCCCAGCCATACAGCCCCAGCCCTCCCCAGCCATACAGCCCCAGCCCTCCCCAGCCATACAACCCCAGCCCTCCCAGCCATACATCCCCAGCCCTCCCCAGCCATACAACCCCAACCCTCCCAGCCATACATCCCTCCCAGCCATACAGCCCCAGCCCTCCCAGCCATACATCCCTCCCAGCCATACAGCCACAGCCCTCCCCAGCCATACATCCCCAACCCTCCCCAGCCATACAGCCCCAGCCCTCCCCAGCCATACAGCCCCAGCCCTCCCCAGCCATACAACCCCAACCCTCCCCAGCCATACAACCCCAACCCTCCCCAGCCATACATCCCCAACCCTCCCCAGCCATACAGCCCCAGCCCTCCCCAGCCATACAGCCCCAGCCCTCCCCAGCCATACATCCCCAACCCTCCCCAGCCATACATCCCTCCCAGCCATACAGCCCCAGCCCTCCCAACCATACAGCCCCAGCCCTCCCCAGCCATACAACCCCAACCCTCCCTAGCCATACAGCCCCAGCCATACAGCCCCAACCCTCCCTAGCCATACAGCCCCAGCCATACAGCCCCAACCCTCCCTAGCCATACAGCCCCAGCCATACAGCCCCAACCCTCCCTAGCCATACAGCCCCAGCCATACAGCCCCAACCCTCCCTAGCCATACAGCCCCAGCCATACAGCCCCAACCCTCCCTAGCCATACAGCCCCAGCCATACAGCCCCAACCCTCCCTAGCCATACAGCCCTAGCCATACAGCCCCAACCCTCCCTAGCCCTCAGTAGAGATTTAAAGGGGCAACGCTGCTGTGCTTGGCTATAGGCTGGGGAGACCTCAGGTTTAATACTCGACCCTGATTAACATCTCTGAGTACCTGGCCCATCCAGGGGAGAATTCACCCCCCTTTTCTCTTCCCTGTAGCAGCCCACGTAGCAGCTCCCACTGTGATTAACGTTAGAGGACAATTAGGGGGTTTATCTCTCTCTCCAATTCAATTCAAAGAGCTTTATTTTCATTGGAAACATATTATTACATTGCCAAAACAAATGGAATAGACAATAAACAAAAGGGAAATTAACAAGGGAAACATAAGTAATCATTACACTCACAGTAGTTTGAAAAGACTGTAGACATTTGAAATGCTATTTTATTGGTTATGTACGGTGTTGTAACAATGTGCAAGTAGTTGAAGTGTGACAGGGAGAATAAACAGATAAACATAGGTTGTATTTACAATGTTGTTTGTTCTTCACTGGTTAGTCTTTTCTCGTGGCAACGGGGCACAGATCTTGCTGCTGTGATGGCACACTGTGGTATTTCACACAGTAGATATGGGAGATTATCAGTGTTTGATTTGTTTTCAATTTTTTTGTGGATCTGTGTAATCAGGGAAATATGTGTCTCTAATATGGTCATACATTTGGCAGGAGGTTATGAAGTGCAGCTCAGTTTCCACCTCATTTTGTGGGCAGTGTGCACATAGCCTGTCTTCTCTTGAGAGCCAGGTCTGCCTACGGCGACCTTTCTCAATAGCAAGGCAATGCTCACTGAGTCTGCACATAGTCAAAGCTTTCCTTAATTTTGGGTCAGTCACAGTGGTTAGGTATTCTGTGGGGTCTGTTTGTGTTTGTGAACAGAGCCCCAGGACCAGCTTGCTTAGGGGACTCTTCTCCAGGTTCATCTCTCTGTAGGTCATGGCTTTGTTATGGAAGGTTTGGGAATCGCTTCCTTTAAGGTGGTTGTAGAATTGAACATCTCTTATCTGGATTTAGATAATTAGTGGGTATCGACCTAATTCTGCTCTGCATGCATTATTTGGTGTTTTATGTTGTACACAGAGGATATTTTTGCAGAATTCTGCAAGCAGAGTCTCAATTTGGTGTTTATCTCATTTTGTGAATTCTTGGTTGATGAGCAGACCCCAGACCTCACAACCCTAAAGGGCAATGGATTCAATAACTGATTCAAGTATTTTTAGCCAGATCCTAATTGGTATGTTGAATTTGATGTTCCTTTTGATGGCATAGTAGGCCCTTCTTGCCTTGTCTCTCAGCATGTTTACAGCTTTGTGGAAGTGACCTGATGTTTAGGCCGAGGTATGTATAGTTTGTGTGCCTTAGGTTAACGGTGTCTATATTTGCACACTCTTGGCATTCTCTTAACCAGCTTCATGAGGAATGATTTTCCAAACAATCTTGAAGTAATTCCCACATATGCTGAGCACGTGTTGGCTGCTTTTCCTTCACTCTGTGGTCCAACTCATCCCAAACCATCTCAATTGGGTTGAGGTCAGGTGATTGTGGAGGCCAGGTCATCTGATGCAGCACTCCATCACTCTCTTTGGTCAAATAGCCCTTACACAGCCTGGAGGTGTGTTTTGGGTCATTGTCCTGTTGAAAAACAAATGATAGTCCCACTAAGCGCAAACAAGATGGGATGGTGTATTGCTGCAGAATGCTGTGGTTGCCATGCTGGTTAAGTGTGCATTGAATGCTAAATAAATCTCTGACAGTGTCACCAGCAAAGCACCCCCACACCATCACACCTCCTCCTCCATGCTTCACGGTGGGAACTACACATGCGGAAGTCATCTGTTCACCTACTCTGCGTCTCACAAAGACACGGCGGTTGGAACCAAACATTTCAAATTTGGACTCATCAGACCAAAGGAATGATTTCCACCGGTCTAATGTCCATTGCTTGTGTTTCTTTGCCCAAGCAAGTCTCTTCTTCTTATTGGTGTCCTTTAGTAGTGGCTACTTTGCAGCAATTCATCCATGAAGGCCTGATTCACGCAGTCTCCTCTGAACAGTTGATGTTGTTACTCTGTGAAGCATTTATTTGGGCAGTAATTTCTGAGACTGGTAACTCTAATGCAGTGGTTGTTCTAGCTTGTATGGCTCCCTGGGCAAACCCTCCCCTTAACCTGTTTGGGATAGGGGGCAGTATTTTCACGGCCGGATAAAAAACGTACCCGATTTAATCTGGTTATTACTCCTGCCCAGGAACTAGAATATGCATATAATTAGTAGATTTGGATAGAAAATACCCTAAAGTTTCTAAAAATGTTTGAATGGTGTCTGTGAGTATAACAGAACTCATATGGCAGGCCAAAACCTGAGAAGATTCTATATGGGAAGTGCCCTGTCTGACCATTTCTTGGCCTTCTGTAGCCTCTTTATCAAAAATACAGGATCTCTGCTGTAACGTGACATTTTCTAAGGCTTTCATTGGCTCTCAGAAGGCGCCAGAACGTTGAATGATAACCTGTTAGGGCTAGGGGGCAGTATTTACACCGCCGGATAAAAAACGTACCCGATTTAATCTGGTTACCACTCCTACCCAGTAACTAGAATATGCATATACTTATTACATATGGATAGAAAACACCCTAAAGTTTCTAAAACTGTTTGAATGGTGTCTGTGAGTATAACAGAACTCATTTGGCAGGCAAAAATCTGAGAAGGTTTCATTCAGGAAGTGGCCTGTCTGACAAGGTGTCGTTCTTCTTGTCTCTGTTTATTGAAGAGTGAGGATCTTAGCTGTCCCGTGACACTTCCTACGGCTGCCATAGGTTCTCAGAAGGCGGCAAAAAGCGGAATCGTGGCTTTGCAGGCTCTGGCTGAAAAAAAGTAGCGCGTTTGGGTAGTGGCTGGTTACAGTACTGTGAGACTCAGGCTCGTGCCCGCGTCGACCGAAAGCTGTGTTTTCTTTCCTCTGTTTAGCTAAATGGACATTCCCGGTCGGAATATTATCGCTTTTTTACGAGAAAAATGGCATAAAAATGGATTTTAAACAGCGGTTGACATGCTTCGAAGTACGGTAATGGAATATTTAGATTTTTTTTGTCACGAATTGCGCCATGCTCGCGACCCTGATTTACCATTTCAGATAGTGTCTGGGACGCACGAACAAAACGCCGCTATTCGGATATAACGATGGATTATTTTGGACCAAACCAACATTTGTTATTGAAGTAGCAGTCCTGGGAGTGCATTCTGACGAAGACAACAAAATGTAATCAAACTTTTATAATAGTAAAGCTGATATTGGTGAGTGCTAAACTTGCCGGGTGTCTAAATAGCTAGCCCGTCATGCCTGGGCTATGTACTTAGAATATTGCAAAATGTGCTTTCACCAAAAAGCTATTTTAAAATCGGACATATCGAGTGCATAGAGGAGTTCAGTATCTATAATTCTTAAAATAATTGTTATGCTTTTTGTGAACGTTTATCGTGAGTAATTTAGTAAAATGTTAGCGAATTCCCCAGAAGTTTGCGGGGGGTATGCTAGTTCTGAACGTCACATGCTAATGTAAAAAGCTGGTTTTTGATATAAATATGAACTTGATTGACAAAACATGCATGTATTGTATAACATAATGTCCTAGGAGTGTCATCTGATGAAGATCATCAAAGGTTAGTGCTGCATTTAGCTGTGGTTTTGGTTTTTGTGACATATATGCTTGCTTTGAAAATGGCTGTGTGATTATTTTTGGGAGGGTACTCTCCTGACATAATCTAATGTTTTGTTTTCGTTGTAAAGCCTTTTTGAAATCGGACAATGTGGTTAGATAAAGGAGAGTCTTGTCTTTAAAATGGTGTAAAATAGTCATATGTTTGAAAAATAGAAGTTTTTGCATTTTTGAGGTATTTGTAATTCGCGCAACGCTATACCATTGGATATTGGTGAGGCGTTCCGCTAGCGGAACGTCTGTCCCTAAAAACAATCATTTTTTTGAACAACACAAATACACAAATAAATAAACTTCTCTAGGGCCAGTGGGACGAAATCGTCCCACCTACGTAACAGCCAGTGGAATCCTGTGGCGCGTTATTCAAATACCTTAGAAATGCTATTACTTCAATTTCTCAAACATATGACTATTTTACACCATTTTAAAGAGAAGACTCTCGTTAATCTAACCACACTGTCCGATTTCAAAACTTCGAAGCATGTCAACCGCTGTTTAAAATCAATTTTTATGCCATTTTTCTCGTAAAAAAGCGATAATATTCCGACCGGGAAAGCAGGTTTACGTTCAAAGAGAGAGAAAATAAAAGCATGGGATCCCCTCGTGCACGAGCCTGAGTCTCATAGTACTCTGACCGGCCACTATCCAAACGCGCTAATGTTTTTCAGCCAGGCGCTGCCTTGATATTATTCAGCTTTTTCCCGGGTTCTGAGAGCCTATGGGAGCCGTAGGAAGTGTCACGTTAAAGCAAAGATCCTCAGTCTTCAATAAACAGAGTCAAGAAGCTCAAGGAATGGTCAGAGAGGGCACTTCCTGTAAGGAATCTTCTCAGGTTTTTGCCTGCCATATGAGTTCTGTTATACTCACAGACACCATTCAAACAGTTTTAGAAACTTTAGGGTGTTTTCTATCCAAAGCCAATAATTATATGCATATTCTAGTTACTGGGCAGGAGTAGTAACCAGATTAAATCGGGTACGTTTTTTATCCGGCCGTGTCAATACTGCCCCCTAGCCCTAACAGGTTAACATTTAAAACTGTATAAATATAAAAATATATACAAAAATAATACTCAAAAAGAAGTAACAAAGAAAAATAGAAACAAATTTGTGTTGATTTGGCACTCGAGCATCAATACATTACCCATCCCCCCAACACTGTCAACCAAGAGTCAAGACTAAACCAGTTCACCTTGGTGGTGTGCAGACTGGTTTTGGATTATTCTTATCGATTTCGCACAAACCAGAAAAAAAATGCAACATTATGTCTGTGAAACTATATATTCACAGTATTATACATGAATTGTGGTTTATTTGGTAGCATTTTGTAGTGTGACTGATTTTACTATTTGCATTAGTACTGTACAAAGTTAGAGGTGCACTATTTGATAGATTCCCCCTGCTCACCCTACCTCGGGCTTCCAGTGGGGAGACCTGAGGTCAACCTACCCTCGCCACCCTACCTCGGGCTTCCAGTGGGGAGACCTGAGGTCAACCTGTCCCTCCCCATCTCGTAGTTCTGAGTGGGAGACCTTCCCAGGCAGTAGCCTGCCTAGCTCACAAACTAGAATCAGGGCGCCCATTCCAGCAAGGTTAATTTACCCACACTCCCACATGGTAACATGATATCATTGACGTGAGATGCAAATGCATAACTAAATGCTGTCTCTCCTTCTCTCTGTCTCTCTCTCTCTCTCTCTCTCTGTCTCTCTCTCTGTCTCTCTCTGTCTCTGCTTCTCTCTGTCTTTCTCTGTCTCTGTCTCTCCTTCTCTCTGTCTCTCTCTCTATCTCTCTCCTTCTCTCTGTCTCTCTATCTCTCTCTCCTTCTCTCTGTCTCTCCATCTCTCTGTCTCTCTCTGTCTCTCTTTCCTTCTCTCTGTCTCTCACTTTTTCATCCTCTTCCTCTTTAGATTTTTGTCTGTGTGTGTGTCCATATGTCTCTGCGTGTGTCCATATGTCTCTGTGTGTGTGTCCATATGTGTCCATATGTCTGTCTGTGTGTCCATATGTCTGTCTGTGTGTCCATATGTCTGTGTGTGTGTCCATATGTCTGTGTGTGTGTCCATATGTCTCTGTGTGGAAGCTACATACAGTAGAGAGGCTATATACAGTAGATAGGCTATATACAGTAGCGAGGCTATATACAGTAGAGAGGCTATATACAGTAGAGAGGCTATATACAGTAGAGAGGCTATATACAGTAGAGAGGCTACTTACAGTAGAGGGGATATATACAGTAGAGAGGCTATATACAGTAGAGAGGCTACATACAGGAGAGGCTACATACAGTAGAGAGGCTATAACAGTAGAGAGGCTATATACAGTAGAGGCTATATACAGTAGAGAGGCTATATACAGTAGAGAGGCTATATACAGTAGAGAGGCTATAACAGTAGAGAGGCTATATACAGTAGAGAGGCTATATACAGTAGAGAGGCTATATACAGTAGAGAGGCTATATACAGTAGAGAGGCTACTTACAGTAGAGGGGATATATACAGTAGAGAGGCTATATACAGTAGAGAGGCTACATACAGGAGAGGCTACATACAGTAGAGAGGCTATAACAGTAGAGAGGCTATATACAGTAGAGGCTATATACAGTAGAGAGGCTATATACAGTAGAGAGGCTATATACAGTAGAGAGGCTATAACAGTAGAGAGGCTATATACAGTAGAGAGGCTATATACAGTAGAGAGGCTATATACAGTAGAGAGGCTACATACAGTAGAGAGGCTATATACAGTAGAGAGGCTATAACAGTAGAGGCTATAACAGTAGAGAGGCTATAACAGTAGAGAGGCTATATACAGTAGAGAGGCTATATACAGTAGAGGCTACATACAGTAGAGAGGCTATAACAGTAGAGGCTATAACAGTAGAGAGGCTATAACAGTAGAGAGGCTATAACAGTAGAGAGGCTATAACAGTAGAGAGGCTACATACAGTAGAGAGACTATAAACAGTAGAGAGGCTATATACAGTAGAGAGGCTATATACAGTAAAGGCTACATACAGTAGAGAGGCTATAACAGTAGAGGCTATAACAGTAGAGAGGCTATAACAGTAGAGAGGCTATATACAGTAGAGAGGCTATATACAGTAGAGGCTACATACAGTAGAGAGGCTATAACAGTAGAGGCTATAACAGTAGAGAGGCTATAACAGTAGAGGCTATAACAGTAGAGAGGCTATAACAGTAGAGAGGCTACATACAGTAGAGAGACTATAAACAGTAGAGAGGCTATATACAGTAGAGAGGCTATATACAGTAAAGGCTACATACAGTAGAGAGGCTATAACAGTAGAGGCTATAACAGTAGAGAGGCTATAACAGTAGAGAGGTTATATACAGTAGAGAGGCTATATACAGTAGAGAGGCTATAACAGTAGAGAGGCTATATACAGTAGAGAGGCTATATACAGTAGTGAGGCTATATACAGTAGAGAGGCTATATACAGTAGAGAGGCTATAACAGTAGAGAGGCTACATACAGTAGAGAGGCTATATACAGTAGAGAGGCTACATACAGTAGAGAGGCTATATACAGTAGTGAGGCTACATACAGTAGAGAGGCTATATACAGTAGAGAGGCTATAACAGTAGAGAGGCTATAACAGTAGAGGCTATAACAGTAGAGAGGCTATATACAGTAGAGAGGCTATAACAGTAGAGAGGCTATAACAGTAGAGGCTATAACAGTAGAGAGGCTATAACAGTAGAGAGGCTATAACAGTAGAGGCTATAACAGTAGAGAGGCTATATACAGTAGAGAGGCTATATACAGTAGAGAGGCTATATACAGTAGAGAGGCTACATACAGTAGAGAGGCTACATACAGTAGCAAGGCTACATACAGTAGAGAGGCTATATACAGTAGAGAGGCTATATACAGTAGTGAGGCTACATACAGTAGAGAGGCTACATACAGTAGTGAGGTTATATACAGTAGAGAGGCTATATACAGTAGAGAGAGTATATACAGTAGAGATGCTATATACAGTAGAGAGGCTATATACAGTAGAGAGGCTATATACAGTAGAGAGGCTATATACAGTAGAGAGGCTATATACAGTAGAGAGGCTACATACAGTAGAGAGGCTATATACAGTAGTGAGGCTACATACAGTAGAGAGGCTACATACAGTAGAGAGGCTGTATACAGTAGAGAGGCTATAACAGTAGAGAGGCTATAACAGTAGAGAGGCTACATACAGTAGAGGCTATATACAGTAGTGAGTCTACATACAGTAGAGAGGCTACATACGGTAGAGAGGCTATATACAGTAGAGAGGCTACATACAGTAGAGAGGCTGTATACAGTAGAGAGGCTATATACAGTAGTGAGTCTACATACAGTAGAGAGGCTACATACGGTAGAGAGGCTATATACAGTAGAGAGGCTACATACAGTAGAGAGGCTAAAAGGGAATAGAGAGCCAGTTAAAGACGTAGCCTGGACTGGCGCATTCCATCCTGAGCATTATTCAAGACCTGTCAAATAATAATTACCTCCACACATCCGCTTGCTTACATCGTGCCACAATTTAAAAGTTCTTGCTTTAAGAGCTTATTAGATAAGGCAGGATTTACACATCTTCCTCTCTATGGTGATTACTGTCTGGAAATAGCAGCTCTGTCAGGAGGCGGCGGTTTGAAATGAACAACAACACACGCAAATCATTTAGCAGATGCTCTTTTCCAGAGCAACTCACAGTAGTGAATGCATACATTTCATATATATATATATATATATATATATATTTTTTTTTTTTTCATACTTGTCCCCCGTGGGAATCGAACCCACAACCCTGGCGTTGCAAACACCATGCTCTACCAACTGAGCCATACGGGACCGTGAAGGAAGGTGTTATGCTTAGGGGGATGACAATCATACATCTTCTGCCTGTATTGTATTTTACAATATTGTATTGTAATCATGTATTGTATTTTACAGTAATATCTAACTAAATGCTTGTGTTTCTAGCTCCAACAGTACAGTAATACATAACTAAATGCTTGTGCTCCAACAGTACAGTAATACATAACTAAATGCTTGTGTTTCTAGCTCCAACAGTACAGTCATACATAACTAAATGCTTGTGTTTCTAACTCCAACAGTGCAGTAATACATAACTAAATGCTTGTGTTTCTAGCTCCAACAGTACAGTAATACATAACTAAATGCTTGTGTTTCTAGCTCCAACAGTACAGTAATACATAACTAAATGCTTGTGTTTCTAACTCCAACAGTGCAGTAATACATAACTAAATGCTTGTGTTTCTAGCTCCAACAGTACAGTAATACATAACTAAATGCTTGTGTTTCTAGCTCCAACAGTACAGTAATACATAACTAAATGATTGTGCTCCAACAGTGCAGTAATACATAACTAAATGCTAGTGTTCCTAGCTCCAACAGTACAGTAATACATAACTAAATGCTTGTGTTTCTAGCTCCAACAGTACAGTAATACATAACTAAATGCTTGTGCTCCAACAGTGCAGTAATACATAACGAAATGCTAGTGTTCCTAGCTCCAACAGTACAGTCATACATAACTAAATGCTTGTGTTTCTAGCTCCAACAGTGCAGTAATACATAACTAAATGCTAGTGTTCCTAGCTCCAACAGTGCAGTAATACCAAACTAAATGCTTGTGTTTCTAGCTCCAACAGTGCAGTAATACATAACGAAATGCTAGTGTTCCTAGCTCCAACAGTGCAGTAATACATAACTAAATGCATGTGTTTCTAACTCCAACAGTGCAGTAATACATAACTAAATGCTAGTGTTCCTAGCTCCAACAGTACAGTAGTATCTAACAGTGCAAAATAGTATCACAACAACACACACATCTAAATGTAAAATAATTAAATTAATAAATATATAAATATTAGATCAAGCAATGACTAAAATACAGAATACCGAATAGATTACAGTATATACATATGAGATGAGTAAAGCAGTGTGTAAACATTGTTAAAGTGACCAGTGATTCTATGTATGTAGGGCAGCAGCCTGTAAGGTGCAGGGTTGTGTTACCGGGTGGAAGCCAGCTAGTGATGGCTGTTTAACAGTCTGATGGCCTTGAGATAGAAGCTGTTTTTCACTCTCTCGGTCCCAGCTTTGATGCACCTGTACTGACCTCGCCTTCTGGATGATAGCGGGGTGAACAGGCAGTGGCTCGGGTGGTTGTTGTCCTTGATGATCTTTTTGGCCTTCCTGTGACATCGGGTGCTGTAGGTGTCCTGGATGACAGGTAGTTTTACCCCGGTGATGCGTTGGGAAGACCGCACCACCCTCTGGAGAGCTCTGTGGTTGCGGGCGGTTCAGTTGCCGTACCAGGCGGTGCAGTTGCCGTACCAGGCGGTGATACATCCCGACAGGATGCTCTCAATTGTGCATCTGTAAAAGTTTGTGAGGTTTTAGGGGCCAAGCCAAATTTCTTTAGCCTCCTGAGTTTGTTGCGCCTTCTTCACCACACTGTCTGGGTGGGTGGACCATTTCACATTGTCAGTGATGTGTACGCCAAGGAATTTGAAGCTTCCACCTTCTCCACTGCAGTCCTGATGATGTGGATAGGGGGGTGCTCCCTCTGCTGTTTCCTGAAGTCCACGATCATCTCCTTTTGTTATGTTGACGTTGAGTGAGAGGTTATTTTCCTTGCACCACTCTCCCAGGGCCCTCACCCCCTCCCTGTAGGCTGTCTTGTCATCGTTGGTAATCAGGCTTTGTGGTGCCCCAGTGTTGAGGATCAGTGAAGTGGAGGTGTTGTTTCCTACCTTCACCACCTGGGGGCGGCCCGTCAGGAAGTCCAGGACCCAGTTGCACGGGGTGGAGGGGGGTTCAGATCCAGGGCCCCGAGATTAATGATGAGCTTTGAGGGTACTATGGTGTTGAATGCTGAGCTATAGTCAATGAACAGCATTCTTATATAGGTATTCCTCTTGTCCAAATGGGTTAGGGCAGTGTGCAGTGCGATGGCGATTGCGTCGTCTGAGGATCTATTAGTGCGGTAAGCACATTGCAGTGGGTCTCGGGTTTCGGGGAAGGTAGAGGTGATATGATCCTTAATAATGCTGCCATCTATCCACGGTTTCTGGTTTGGGTAGGTTTTAAACTTGTCTACTTTATTATCCAGAGACTGAACATTAGCAAGCAATATACTCGGAAGCGGTGGATGGTGTGCACGCTTCCAATTGAACTTATTCCAGAGGCTACTCCAAAACACCGTCGGCGGAGACGAGGTATTCAGACTATTTCCAGCTGTATGTAATAAAAAAAAAAATAGTTCTGGGCTAATAATGTAAGAAACGACACACAAATAAACAAAATACTGCAAAGTTGCTTAGGAGCTAGAAGCATAGCCGCCATATCTGTCGACGCCATCTTGTCTCAAGATTCGAGTATAAGGTATATCATACTTTATGTTTCTACTTTACAGAAAAACATTTTCATTATGTACTTCTCAAAATCTGTAGTAGACAAAACGGTTTACAATCTCCAGCTTTACCAAATGGTTAAGAGCAGTCGGATTAAGTAATACTAAAATGTGTTTTAACAAAAGAGAAGAGAATCAAAAGTAATGTCAGCATTGCAATGTGAAAGGCAATTACTTCACATGAACCTGTATTTCAATGTGAAACATGTATTTCTAGATGAAACACTGACTAAGTTTGGTGAAAAAAGTTTAATGTTCTACTCTTTTAATGTTTTATTCCTTTAATATTTTACTCCTTTAATGTTTTACTCCTTTAACGTTTTACTCCCTTAATGTTTTACTCCTTTAATGTTTAACACATTTAATGTTTTACTATTTTAATGTTTTACTCCTTTAATGTTTTATTCCTTTAATGTTTTACTCCTTTAATGTTTTACTCCTTCAATGTTTTACTCTTTAATGTTTTACTCCTTTAATGTTTTACTCCTTTAATGTTTTACTCCTTTAATGTTTTACTCCTTTAATGTTTAACTCCTTTAATGTTTTACTTCTTTAATGTTTTACTAATTGAATGTTTTACTCCTTTAATGTCTTACTCCTTTAATTTTTTACTAATTTAATGTTTTACTCCTTTAATGTTTTACTCTTTTAATGTTTTACACTTTTAATGTTTTACTCCTTTAATGTTTTACTAATTTAATGTTTTACTCTTTTAATCCTTTACTCTTTTAATGTTTTACTAATGCATGACACTAGTAACTGAACTAAACAAACTCTTAATCTGAGGTAAACAAGCTCTTAATCTGAGGTAAACAAGGTCAGCAGCTCTGGCTGTGCACGTCTGATTGTATCTAGATAACAAAGTAGAACCTTGTAAATTAAAACACAAATAAAGATTCTTGCCTAAAACCCCTGACTGGTTAAGTCCATGCTTATTCCACTGAGAGTCCTCGGAATAAGAAATAACAAATAAAGGTGTTCTAAAGTGATGTATGCATCATTATCTCCCCAGACCTGACATAGTATTTTCCACAGACCTGACATAGTATTTTCCCCAGACCTGACATAGTATTTTCCCCAGACCTGACATAGTATTCTCCCCAGACCTGACATAGTATTCTCCCCACACCTGACATAGTATTCTCCGCACACCTGACATAGTATTCTCCCTAGACCTGACATAGTATTCTCCCCAGACCTGACATAGTATTTTCCCCAGACCTGACATAGTATTCTCCCCAGACCTGACATAGTATTCTCCCCAGACCTGACATAGTATTCTCCCCCGACCTGACATAGTATTCTCCCCACACCTGACATAGTATTCTCCCCAGACCGGACATAGTATTCTCCCCAGACCGGACATAGTATTCTCCCCAGACCTGACATAGTATTCTACCCAGACCTGACATAGCATTCTCCCCAGACCTGACATAGTATTCTACCCAGACCTGACATAGTATTCTCCCCAGACCTGACATAGTATTTTCCCCAGACCTGACATAGTATTCTCCCTAGACCTGACATAGTATTTTCCCCAGACCTGACATAGTATTCTCCCTAGACCTGACATAGTATTCTCCCTAGACCTGACATAGTATTTTCCCCAGACCTGACATAGTATTTTCCCCAGACCTGACATAGTATTCTCCCCAGACCTGACATAGTATTTTCCCCAGACCTGACATAGTATTCTCCCCAGACCTGACATAGTATTTTCCCCAGACCTGACATAGTATTCTCCCTAGACCTGACATAGTATTCTCCCTAGACCTGACATAGTATTCTCCCCAGACCTGACATAGTATTTTCCCCAGACCTGACATAGTATTCTCCCTAGACCTGACATAGTATTCTCCCCAGACCTGACATAGTATTCTCCCTAGACCTGACATAGTATTCTCCCCAGACCTGACATAGTATTCTCCCCAGACCTGACATAGTATTCTCCCCCGACCTGACATAGTATTCTCCCCAGACCTGACATAGTATTCTCCCTAGACCTGACATAGTATTCTCCCCAGACCTGACATAGTATTTTCCAGTGTGTTCATTTCTGTATTAGAATGTGACTGATTATTGTTAATACATTGTCAGGTCTGTGAGTAGAGACTGATGACTGATTATTGTTAATACATTGTCAGGTCTGTGAGTAGAGACTGATGACTGATTATTGTTAATACATTGTCAGGTCTGTGAGTAGAGACTGATGACTGATTATTGTTAATACATTGTCAGGTCTGTGAGTAGAGACTGATGACTAATTATTGTTAATACATTGTCAGGTCTGTGAGTTGAGACGGATGTCTGTAGTCTGACTCATCAGGAGCATCACACCTCACCTGAGGACTTTTTGAAGAAACTTGATGCCAAAAAACACGAAAGAACACTATAGTAAATACTACAGTAAACTACAGTAATGTCTGCAAAACACTACAGTAAATATTACGATATATACTACAGTAATATCCACAAAACACTACAGTAAAAGTCTGCAGAAATACTACAGTGTATACTATAGTATATACACTGCTCAAAAGAATAAAGGGAACACTTAAACAACACAATGTAACTCCAAGTCAATCACACTTCTGTGAAATCAAACTGTCCACTTAGGAAGCAACACTGATTGACAATACATTTCACATGCTGTTGTGCAAATGGAATAGACAACAGGTGGAAATTATAGGCAATTAGCAAGACACCTCCAATAAAGGAGTGGTTCTGCAGGTGGGGACCACAGACCACTTCTCAGTTCCTATGCTTCCTGGCTGATGTTTTGGTCACTTTTGAATGCTGGCGGTGCTTTCACTCTTGTGGTAGCATGAGACGGAGTCTACAACCCACACAAGTGGCACAGGTAGTGCAGCTCATCCAGGATGGCACATCAATGCGAGCTGTGGCAAGAAGGTTTGCTGTGTCTGTCAGTGTAGTGTCCAGAGCATGGAGGCGCTACCAGGAGACAGGCCAGTACATCAGGAGACGTGGAGGAGGCCGTAGGAGGGCAACAACCCAGCAGCAGGACCGCTACCTCCGCCTTTGTGCAAGGAGGAGCAGGAGAAGCACTGCCAGAGCCCTGCAAAATTACCTCCAGCAGGCCACAAATGTGCATGTGTCTGCTCAAACGGTCAGAAACAGACTCCATGAGGGTGGTATGAGGGCCCGACGTCCACAGGTGGGGGTTGTGCTTACAGCCCAACACCGTGCAGGATGTTTGGCATTTGCCAGAGAACACCAAGATTGGCAAATTCGCCACTGGCGCCCTGTGCTCTTCACAGATGAAAGCAGGTTCACACTGAGCACGTGACAGACGTGACAGAGTCTGGAGACACCGTGGAGAACGTTCTGCTGCCTGCAACATCCTCCAGCATGACCGGTTTGGCGGTGGGTCAGTCATGGTGTGGGGTGGCATTTCTTTGGGGGGCCGCACAGCCCTCCATGTGCTCGCCAGAGGTAGCCTGACTGCCATAAGGTACCGAGATGAGATCCTCAGACCCCTTGTGAGACCATATGCTGGTGCGGTTGGCCCTGGGTTCCTCCTAATGCAAGACAATGCTAGACCTCATGTGGCTGGAGTGTGTCAGCAGTTCCTGCAAGAGGAAGGCATTGATGCTATGGACTGGCCCGCCCGTTCCCCAGACCTGAATCCAATTGAGCACATCTGGGACATCATGTCTCGCTCCATCCACCAATGCCACATTGCACCACAGACTCTCCAGGGGTTGGCGGATGCTTTAGTCCAGGTCTGGGAGGAGATCCCTCTGGAGACCATCCGCCACCTCATCAGTAGCATGCCCAGGCGTTGTAGGGAGGTCATACAGGCACGTGGAGGCCACACACACTACTGAGCCTCATTTTGACTTGTTTTAAGGACATTACATCAAAGTTGGATCAGCCTGTAGTGTGGTTTTCCACTTTAATTTTGAGTGTGACTCCAAATCCAGACCTCCATGGGTTGATAATTTGGATTTCCATTGATTATTTTTGTGTGATTTTGTTGTCAGCACATTCAACTATGTAAAGAAAAAAAGTATTTAATAAGATTATTTCTTTCATTCAGATCTAGGATATGTTGTTTAAGTGTTCACTTTATTTTTTTTGAGCAGTATATTAATAGTACAGTATTTCTACTGTAGCATATTATAGTCTTTTTTCATGTGGGTAGAGACAGTCTCTCTCTCTCTCTCTCTCTCTCTCTCTCTCTGTCTCTCTCTCTCAGTGTACTACATAAGGAATAGGGTGCTGTGTGTGTGTGTGTGTGTGTGTGTGGGGTAATTCTCAGTTGTTCCTGTATGGCACCAGCTGTCCAAAGAAACGGAAGGCGCGGCAAATTACCACCATTATGGGGGTAGAAAGGCATGTCTAAGGTGTCCTGACTGAGAGGGTAACAATGGCAGACGGAGGGTATGCCACCCAATACAGTGCACTACATTGATCAGGGCAGATATGGAATCTGGTTCCGTAAAGTACACAGCCCAGTGTGTAGGGGTTGAGAGGGGGAGGGGAGTGGCGTGCAGCCCGGCTCATTTCAATAGGAGACCTTTCCTATTGTGTGGTTTCATTTCCTTTTCCTCATTCACTGGAAGCTAATATCCGTTTCCAGATTAACAAAGTAAAGTGTGCCCCAGACTGTTGTTTTCATCTGAGTTAAACCTGCCCTTCTTCCCTAGTCAGTAGATAACAATGTCAATACTGTTTAATCAAGCAACTTCCGTTCAGCGTATTAGATGTGATTAAAAGATGCCTATAGTGAATTGATCGGGTTTTAGGGGCCGGTTTCCTAGACACAAATTAAGCTTAGTCCTGGACTAAAGAGTATGATTCATGGAGATGAGTCCTGGACTAAAGAGTATGATTCATGGAGATGAGTCCTGGACTAAAGAGTATGATTCATGGAGATTCTCTTTTTAGTCCAAGGCTCAATCTGTATCTGGGAAACGGGTCCTCAGTGGTTCAGAAGACACGTATTCAGTAATATTCAGTAATACATTTGAATGGGGGCTTTGCTTTATACATTCAAACACAGAGATGTGACAAGGCTCACCTGCCAGCTATTCTTTCTCCCGGAAAATGGCTTTAAAACCATAGTGCTTCTGTGTCTGTCCTCTCTGTCACCACTGGGGAACGGGAAGGGAACGACCAGGGTTATGTTCCAAATAGCCCCTATTCCCTTCACAGTGCACTTCTTTTGACGTGTTAGTTGTTTAGCAGATGCTCTTATCCAGAGCGACTTGCAGTTAGTGCATT
Source organism: Salmo salar (assembly GCF_965601325.2). NCBI lineage: Eukaryota > Metazoa > Chordata > Actinopteri > Salmoniformes > Salmonidae > Salmo > Salmo salar. The sequence continues at coordinate 180,872,333 of NC_138291.1, read as the reverse complement.
CATCTCCAGATAGCTAGGTGGGACAGCTACATATCACAGGCATATTAAGTCCATTCATCTCCAGATAGCTAGGTGGACCAGTCATAGTCAGTACATTCATCTTCAGATAGCTAGGTGGAACAGTCATAGTCAGTCCATTCATCTCCAGATAGCTAGGTGGACCAGTCATAGTCAGTACATTCATCTTCAGATAGCTAGGTGGACCAGTCATAGTCAGTCCATTCATCTCCAGATAGCTAGGTGGACCAGTCATAGTCAGTACATTCATCTCCAGATAGCTAGGTGGACCAGTCATAGTCAGTACATTCATCTTCAGATAGCTAGGTGGGACAGCCACATATCACAGGCTTAGTAAGTACATGTTTCCTCAATAAAGTAGTTATCAGCAAAGTCAGCTAGAAAAGGGGAGGACCAGGAGGAGTCAGCTAGAAAAGGGGAGGACCAGGAGGAGTCAGCTAGAAAAGGGGAGGACCTAGAAGAGTCAAGTGCAAGTGTAGGGAGCCCAGCCAATAGCGAGTTGCAATAGTCATGACGGGAGATGACAAGTGCCTGGAATAGGATAGGATACTTTAGACCAGGGCCCATAGGGTTAGTAGGGTACTACCCATACCGGTTCTAGTAGTACTGGTTAGTAGTGTTCTACATAGGGTTAGTACGGTTCTATATAGGGTCAGTAGGGTTCTATATAGGATTATTAGGGATCTATATAGGGTTAGTAGGGTTCTATATAGGGTTAGTAGGGTTCTATATAGGGTTAGTGGGGTTCTACATAGGGTTAGTGGAGTTCTATATAGGGTTAGTAGGGTTCTAAATAGGGTTAGTAGTGTTCTATATAGGGTTAGTAGTGTTCTATATAGGGTTAGTGGGGTTCTATATAGGGTTAGTAGGGTTCTATATAGGATTAGTAGGGTTCTATATAGGGTTAGTAGGGTTCTATATAGGGTTAGTAGGGTTCTCTATAGGATTAGTAAGGTTCTAAATATAGTGTTAATTAGGGTTCTATATAGGGTTAGTAGGGTTCTATATAGGGTTAGTAGTGTTCTATATAGGGTTAGTAGTGTTCTATATAGGGTTAGTAGGGTTCTATATAGGGAAAGTAGTGTTCTATATAGGGTTAGTAGGGTTCTATATAGGGTTAGTAGGGTTCTATATAGGGTTAGTAGTGTTCTATATAGGATTAGTAGGGTTCTATATAGGGTTAGTAGGGTTCTATATAGGGTTAGTAGGGTTCTATATAGGATTATTAGGGATCTATATAGGGTTAGTAGGGTTCTATATAGGGTTAGTAGGGTTCTATATAGGATTATTAGGGTTCTATATAGGGTTAGTAGGGTTAGTAGGGTTCTATATAGGGTTAGCAGGGTTCTATATAGGGTTAGTAGGGTTCTCTATAGGATTAGTAAGGTTCTAAATATAGTGTTAGTAGGGTTCTATATAGGGTTAGTAGGGTTCTATATAGGGTTAGTAGTGTTCTATATAGGGTTAGTAGTGTTCTATATAGGGTTAGTAGGGTTCTATATAGGGAAAGTAGTGTTCTATATAGGGTTAGTAGGGTTCTATATAGGGTTAGTAGGGTTCTATATAGGGTTAGTAGTGTTCTATATAGGATTAGTAGGGTTCTATATAGGGTTAGTAGGGTTCTATATAGGGTTAGTAGGGTTCTATATAGGATTATTAGGGATCTATATAGGGTTAGTAGGGTTCTATATAGGGTTAGTAGGGTTCTATATAGGGTTAGTAGGGTTCTATATAGGATTATTAGGGTTCTATATAGGGTTAGTAGGGTTAGTAGGGTTCTATATAGGGTTAGCAGGGTTCTATATAAGGTTAGTAAGGTTCTGTATAGGATTATTAGGGTTCTATATAGGGTTAGTAGGGTTAGTTGGGTTCTATATAGGGTTAGTAGGGTTCTATATAGGGTTAGTAGGGTTCTATATAGGGTTAGTAGGGTTCTATATAGGGTTAGCAGGGTTCTATATAGGGTTAGTAAGGTTCTATATAGGATTATTCGGGTTCTATATAGGGTTAGTAGGGTTAGTAGGGTTCTATATAGGGTTAGTAGGGTTCTATATAGGGTTAGTAGGGTTCTATATAGGGTTAGTAGGGTTCTATATAGGGTTAGTAGGGTTCTATATAGGGTTAGTGGGGTTCTATATAGGGTTAGTAGGGTTCTATATAGGGTTAGTAGGGTTCTATATAGGATTATTAGGGATCTATATAGGGTTAGTAGGGTTCTATATAGGGTTAGTAGGGTTCTATATAGGGTTAGTGGGGTTCTATATAGGGTTATATATATGGTTAGTAGGGTTCTATATAGGGTTAGTAGGGTTCTATATAGGGTTAGTAGGGTTCTATATAGGGTTAGTAGGGTTCTATATAGGGTTAGTGGGGTTCTATATAGGGTTAGTAGGGTTCTATATAGGGTTAGTAGGGTTCTATATAGGATTATTAGGGATCTATATAGGGTTAGTAGGGTTCTATATAGGGTTAGTAGGGTTCTATATAGGGTTAGTGGGGTTCTATATAGGGTTAGTAGGGTTCTATATAGGGTTAGTAGGGTTCTATATAGGATTATTAGGGATCTATATAGGGTTAGTAGGGTTCTATATAGGGTTAGTAGGGTTCTATATAGGGTTAGTGGGGTTCTATATAGGGAACAGCCATTCGAGATTAACAACATTTTTAGCAGAGACAAATAGTTTCCAATCAGATCGATAGAAACCTTCATTATCACCCTATCTACCAATCAACTTTATGCTGCATGCCAGCCCCACAGTATCTACCAATCAACTTTATGCTGCATGCCAGCCCCACAGTATCTACCAATCAACTTTATGCTGCATGACAGTCCTACAGTATCTACCAATCAACTTTATGCTGCATGACAGCCCTACAGTATCTACCAATCAACTTTATGCTGCATGACAGCCCCACAGTATCTACCAATCAACTTTATGCTGCATGCCAGCCCCACAGTATCTACCAATCAACTTTATGCTGCATGCCAGCCCTACAGTATCTACCAATCAACTTTATGCTGCATGCCAGCCCTACAGTATCTACCAATCAACTTTATGCTGCATGCCAGCCCTACAGTATCTACCAATCAACTTTATGCTGCATGACAGCCCTACAGTATCTACCAATCAACTGTATGCTGCATGCCAGCCCTACAGTATCTACCAATCAACTTTATGCTGCATGACAGCCCTACAGTATCTACCAATGAACTTTATGCTGCATGACAGCCCTACAGTATCTACCAATCAACTTTATGCTGCATGCCAGCCCCACAGTATCTACCAATCAACTTTATGCTGCATGCCAGCCCCACAGTATCTACCAATCAACTTTATGCTGCATGCCAGCCCCACAGTATCTACCAATCAACTTTATGCTGCATGCCAGCCCTACAGTATCTACCAATCAACTTTATGCTGCATGCCAGCCCCACAGTATCTACCAATCAACTTTATGCTGCATGCCAGCCCTACAGTATCTACCAATCAACTTTATGCTGCATGCCAGCCCTACAGTATCTACCAATCAACTTTATGCTGCATGACAGTCCTACAGTATCTACCAATCAACTTTATGCTGCATGCCAGCCCCACAGTATCTACCAATCAACTTTATGCTGCATGACAGTCCTACAGTATCTACCAATCAACTTTATGCTGCATGACAGTCCTACAGTATCTACCAATCAACTTTATGCTGCATGCCAGCCCCACAGTATCTACCAATCAACTTTATGCTGCATGCCAGCCCCACAGTATCTACCAATCAACTTTATGCTGCATGCCAGCCCTACAGTATCTACCAATCAACTTTATGCTGCATGACAGCCCCACAGTATCTACCAATCAACTTTATGCTGCATGACAGCCCTACAGTATCTACCAATCAACTTTATGCTGCATGACAGTCCTACAGTATCTACCAATCAACTGTATGCTGCATGCCAGCCCTACAGTATCTACCAATCAACTTTATGCTGCATGACAGCCCTACAGTATCTACCAATCAACTTTATGCTGCATGCCAGCCCTACAGTATCTACCAATCAACTTTATGCTGCATGACAGCCCTACAGTATCTACCAATCAACTTTATGCTGCATGACAGTCCTACAGTATCTACCAATCAACTTTATGCTGCATGCCAGCCCTACAGTACTGTGTTGACATTGCCCTGTTGGTTGAAGTTTATGACCCCCCCCCCCCCCCCCCCCCCCCCCGACCTGGTAGGTTATTAAACCCAGGTAGACTATTCCTCTGACCTGTTAAACCCAGGTAGACTATTCCTCTGACCTGGTAGGTTATTGAACCCAGGTAGACTATTCCTCTGACCTGTTAAACCCAGGTAGACTATTCCTCTGACCTGGGAGGTTATTGAACCCAGGTAGACTATTCCTCTGACCTGGGAGGTATTTAAACCCAGGTAGACTATTCCTCTGACCTGGGAGGTATTTAAACCCAGGTAGACTATTCCTCTGACCTGGTAGGTTATTGAATCCAGGTAGACTATCCCTCTGACCTGGGAGGTATTTAAACATGGTAGGTTATTGAACCCAGGTAGACAATTCCTCTGACCTGGTAGGTTATTGAACCCAAGTAGACTATTCCTCTGACCTGGGAGGTTATTAAACCCAGTTAGACTATTCCTCTGACCTGGGAGGTTATTAAACCCAGTTAGACTGCTCCTCATGCCTCAAAACAAGATTAACCCACTGAACTCAGCTAAAAACAAGTCTGACACACATCTTCAAATATATTTCTCTGTCATGTTTTTATTGCTTTATAATATTTAGGTAATTTTGCACTCCCCTAG